>NW_006285040.1:2814884-2825596 GCF_000327345.1 Myotis davidii
AAGGGCATTCCGGGCCCAAAAATCACACATGACTGAAGGCCTGTGGTGGGAGGAAACATGGTATGTTCAAGAGAGAAGGGACTGTCGAGGGTCTAGGGGAGAATGTTGCGACATGGGGCTGGGAAGCTGGCACTGCGGTCCTGCGGAGATGGCAGGTAACAACGCCAGTGTGTTTGAAATATCCCAAGAGGGACGTGAGAGCAAGGTCATCCAAGTAGTTTTGCCTTAGGAAATGTGCACTCCAGCTCCAGCTAGAAGCATGGACTGACCAAAAGGACAAATGGTTGCAGGGAGACTATTTCAGGGGCCATTTTACTCCAGGGCTGCAAGTGTAAGATGCTGGGAGATGGGATGAGGGACAGAACGGAGAGAACTAGGTGAACTGATGTATGCAGGATGGAAAGGTGACTGCACTTTGGGCGGGCGAGCTGTGAGAGGTTCGGGAGAAGGAGCTGACGAGGACGCCCTCATTTCCCAGTGTCAGAACGGAGGCCTGGTGTGCTGGAGGAGGAACCCAGCACACGTATGACCAGGTACTTCTCAGACAGCAGCACTTCGCAGGCACTGACCTGCAGTGTGCGTTAGCTTTTACAAAGCACGTTTACACTTACCTTCTTCATTCATCCTCAGTGAGGCACAGGAGAGCAAGATACATGATTGGTTCCTAGAAGGCAAAGCTGATATGCCAGGGAGTTGGGATGAGAGCACACATTTCCCCCTTCCTAGTCCAGTCTATGTTCTGTTATGCACAGCTGACAACCCCCTCCCCCCCATCTGAATGCCACAAAGGATGCCAACGGACTTCTCAGCCAGGTTCTCGCCCACAAACACTTGGCCTTTCCCTCCATGGATTATTTTCAGTGTTATCATGTTATCTGATATTCACCACATTCCTGAAACCAAGGAGAGACTAACCGGATTGGAATCCTGGCATTCCTTCTACAACATTAAGAGAAAGAAAGAACCTTCAAGGTAAATATTAAACGGTAATTTTTGCACCTGGGTCCTGACCCACTGTTTCCCTTTACATGTAAGAAAGTAAGATAAACATTGTCCACAGGGGCCGTGAGTAATGGGAAAAAATTTGAATCAAAAAAATACAAATGAATTCCAGTTTTGCCACTTAATAATAATAGCTGCGTAACGTAGAGAAATCCTCTGAGCCATTTTTCTTTCTTTCTTTTCTTTTTTATTTTTAGTTCTGAAAAAATGAGAACTATCATAGCTATCTTTAAGGGCGTTTTAAAGGTTAAGTTTAATTCTAGAGGTACAGCCTGCTACAGTGGCTGGCAAACACCAAGCTCTCAATAAATGGTAACTACAATGAGGGCTGACATATTTTGTGGGAACCAGTGTTTAATCAAAAACTGAATGTCACATGGATGAAGAATAAAGGAAAAAAGAGAGGTTGAGCATGTCATACAGTCATTTTGAAGGAATGTGGGGTGGTTTCAGGGTCACTTATGAGTCTGAGAAAGAGGCCTAAATGTTTCTGAGGGAACCAAAGTTACTGATTTAGCCTTTCCATTCTTCATGTTTAATTATTAATTGGTGCTATATCAGAGACAGAGAGCCAGAATCCTCAGTCCACCTAACAGCGGTTCTCAACCTGTGGGTCGTGACCCCTTTGGCGGTCAAATGACCCTTTCACAGAGGTCGCCTAAGAGCACCCTGCATATCAGATATTTACATTACGATTCATAACAGTAGCAACATTACAGTTTTTGAAAGAACGTGGCACTAACTTGGTCTCAAGACATTTTTATCATTTTTATACTTCTTGTGATTACTAATCTCAAAAGCTCTGGTACCATAATATATCCTATAATTGATAAAATTAATTAATCAGAGTATAAGTAAAAGCCTAGAATCACCATCTCTCTCATATATTCATTATTTTAAAAGTATAGGTGTGCAATACACATAACTATACAACATGTATGGTACTGAAGAACTGTCTTTTAGTATTTGATAATTCCTCTGTATAAAGAAATAATATACAATGTTTCCATATTCAGCCAAGCCTAGTTTTCCATCTTTTCTCTTTTTTTTGTTAATCCTCACTTGAGGATATTTTTCCATTGATTATTAGAGAGAGTGGAAGGAAAAGGAAGAGACACAGAGAAACATCGATGTGAGAGAGACACATCAATTGGTTGCCTCCTGCACTTGCCCAGACCAGGGCCATATGTGCCCTTGACCGGTAGCAAACTTGGAACCTTTCAGTCTATAGGCCAGAGTTCTATCTACTGAGCAAAACCAGCCAGGGCTAGCTTTCCATCTTTAAGGGAAAATAAAACGGTCACATTTGCATACTGAGAGAGGCAGCTAGCAGATGGGAAGTCCAAGTTTATACATTAAGTAATAGATCCTTTCTATCAGTTATACTGCTGAGGGTATATAGAAGATTAATTTTTATATATTGAAGAAATAAACAGATAAATGAATAAACAAAAAATAAATGAATGAACTCTGGGTGTGCCAGGAGAGCTCAGTACTTAATTCCTGATGCTGCCTGATTAACTAAAATAAGAGCAGATTCTTTCTGTGAATCTTAGTTTTGTGTGTTAAAGAAATTAGGCATAAAAGCACATATAAAGATAAACTTATGTTCAGAGGAGTCTGGTTGCTTAATTTTCCTGATAATTATGGGGGGGAATTGGGGGAGGACTGAAGCCAACTTTGATTTTTTTTTCAAGTCTAGTGGCAAACTTAAGTAAATTTTCTGTGTGGCCCTGCACATTTTTGCCCCGGATAAAAACAAATTGTGCCTACTCCAGTTACATCAGATATAGATGACCATTCTTCTTATGCGAGGCTACACACAATAATCGCCTAATATGATTTTGAAGAATACTACAATTGTCTAGACCCCATCTCAAAGAAATTAAATCAAAACCTCATGTTCTAAGGCCCAGTCATATGTATTCTCATGGAATAGGGCCTAATCACAGGTATTTTCTATGTGCTTCCCAAATGCTTTTAATCTGTGGTAGGATTAAGAACTACTGAAACTCACCCATCCCTCCCAACTGGCCAGAATGCTGTTGCTGACCAGAGCTTCTCAAATTTCAATATGTGCACAGAACACCCACGGATGTTGATAAAAATACAGATTCTGATTCCATAGGCCAGGGCCAGGGCCTGAGGGTCTGTCTGGCTAACCAGCTGCAAATGACGCTGGTGATGCTGCCTGCTGGTGCACACCCAGAACTTGGAGTAGCAAGGTAGGAAGCCACTCATGAACCATGGTCTCCTGCACGTAGTTGAGGAAGGAATCGATTTCTGCAGAGACATCCTAAGGGGTGACCTATAGCTAGCATAAACCTGCATGGTCATTTCAGTTGTTAAAATAGTGAAAGCCTTTGTCCAGATTGGTAAATAGCCATTGCTCTGAGCTCCCCCACCTGACTAGCCGGTATGTAAGGGAAGCTCCATGTGCCACAATCAATTCAGCAACTCGAGTGCCTGGCACATCAGGGGACCTCCAGGACTCTGCTTCAGCACTGATGGCTTATTTTCCATTCTGATTGGTCAGAGCCTTTGCTGAACTGGCTATTAAATCTTTCAAGTACTGTTCTTAAGCACCCTACCAAGATATGACCCCTGAAGGGGTCAGGCCTAGAAACTGTCCAATTGCTGTCTTGAGGTTGTATTAGGTTGAAAGATAATTCCATCACTAATGCAGGTGATTTTTATAAAAGAAGACCTGAGATCAGCAAGCCTCAAGACAATAATCAGATTAGATGAAAAAAAGAAAACATGAGTTGGGATTTTTAAAAAAAGGATCTAACAAAAGTAGGAAACTAACAATGATTAATTATACAAGTTCATTGTGAACAGGGAGATTGAATAAGAAGAAATTCTTGGTTTAATTAGAGATTCCACAAAACTGAAAAGAGTAGGAAAGATTTGTTTTACTGTCTTCAACATAAATCAAAGGCCTAGATTTAAAATTGTGACATATTATATATTATAATAACATATTATAATAAGCCTTTGTCTTGCTTGAAAAACAGGTACCTGCAATGCACCGTAAGTATTGCAATAATCACCTCCTATAAATTAAAGTGGAATATTTGGCTTTAAACATTTTTAGGTTGGCATTTATTCATGTTCAATTACTTATTTAAAAAACAATTTTCCAGCAGAAACCGGTTTGGCTCAGTGGATAGAGCGTCGGCCTGCGGACTGAAAGGTCCCAGGTTCGATTCCGGTCAAGGGCATGTACCTGGGTTGCGGCACATCCTCAGTGAGGGGCGTGCAGGAGGCAGTTGATCGATGTTTCTCTCTAATCGATGTTTCTAACTCTCTATCTCTCTCCCTTCCTCTCTGTAAAAAATCAATAAAATATATTAAAAACAAAACAAAACAATTTTCCAAGTAAGTAGTTGTAATCCAATGTCTTTAATATGTAAAATACTTAAAGAAAAATTAGAAAAGATCCTACATCTTTATTTTCTGTATATTTCTTTCCATTCTAATCAAAAAAGAAAAGAATAACAAAAAACCCAAAGCCAATAAAAGATGTGTGTCTGGGTTCTTAGAAAACATGTCTGAGAAACAGTTCTGAAATTCCTTGACAACTCCACAATGCTAGTTAAACTGAACAAACCTACAGTACAGGTTCCTTGTTCTAAGGCTCTAGTCCTAATTGGGAGCACTGGGTCACTATAGCATAGTATGTGAAGACTGTGTGTTTTTAAATCCACCCATTATGGTTTATAATGTATACTGTAGTCAGTTTCCTAATAGTTGGAGATGCACAGCTTTAACAAGCTAATGCTGTCCACTGTGTGTATTACTGTCTGATCTCTGTGTTCCTTGCATTTATCTTAACATGTACTGTATCTTCAATTTTTTTAAAAGCACAACAGAATTGCTAATGTGATTTTTACTTTATTTTTTCATTTTCCTGTGGATCTAAATCTAATATGGTGTTATTTTTAATGTACTTGACAAAGGAGGCTTTGAAACTCAGCAACAGGAATGGCTAATTATCTGTAACCAAAAGGCTATTTCCACATCTTTCTCCCCTTCCCTGTAAGGGGCACCCCCCCTTGCTAGCACTTCTAATATCAGGACCTGAAAATCCTCCTACCATATGGCAGGGATATTTGATCTTTTTCTGTCTAAGCCTGTGGTAGGGCTTATAGTTCACACTGTCTGCTATGTCTGTGATTCCTCCTCAAGGGAGTCTGATTTCACATTCTAACTGCCCTAAATAGACTTTAGGAATAGTTCCTCCTTGCTAGATGCAGGAAAAGAAAAAAAAAAACATGAAGAATAAAATGAAATACAAAGCAGTGTCCCCATAACTTAAAGACACACAGCTCTGTGTGGTTAGCTCTGCTCTCTGACCATCTGCAGTTCAGCTGTGTGATAGCCAGTCTTGAACACAAGCAGAAATACAGTATCAGACTTGCCAAGAATGGACAGATGGGGCACAGAAGCAGGTATTCCCAGCCCTCTGCTTATCATATCTGAAGCCTATAATGTGAATCCTTTTTAGAAAAACTGACAAACCTAACAGGAATTTAAAATATCTATCTAGATATATATATATTATATATGTGAATATATCTATAATATATATATCCATATATGTATATTATATATATATATATATAATAGTTTAAAGAACAGATTTCTTGAGTTTGTAAATAGTCTGTCCAGATTCTAAAGAAACGAGATGTCCATGCAACATGTCACTCTCAAACACAATGGCCGTTTCCATTTTCCTCTCTACCCGTTCCTGATTGCTGTCTCTTCTTGGAGGGACTGGTGGGTGGGGCCCCTCCTACTGCTACCCACTGTGAAGGACCCTGTGATGGCAGATGAGATCTTTGTGGATTCTAGCGTGAAGTTTTCTTGTTATGTTTCTAATCCCAGCCAAGGCTAATTTAACCACATCTTGCAGGCAACTGGGACTTCTATGAATAAAAGCCCTTCTGTGGCCATTAGGAGGCCCAACTACGTCCCCGTGGAAATGTTGACGGTCTATTTTAACACCCAGGAAATAGAAACAGACTGCCCAAGGGAGTTGGATAGAGCACAGATGGCTTTCTTCAGAATGGGGATGAGATCATGTCAGAGATATTAAAGAAAATAGCTGAGTCTTAAGGACACTGGCCAAGTATAACTGTTGGAAGTTGGACTAGATAGGGGGTGGTGGGGGCTAGACTTGTAATCAATGAGGCTTATGGAGGCACCTACTTTCCTCTTCTGTCTCCCCTCCCTCTTCACCTTAACGAGTGGTTCTCAACTTTCTGGCCCTTTAAATACAGTTCCTCACGTTGTGACCCAACCATAAAATTATTTTCATTGCTATTTCATAACTGTCATGTTGCTACTGTTATGCATCATAATGTAAATATCTGATATGCAGGATGGTCTTAGGCGACCCCTGTGAAAGGGTCGTTCGACCGCCAAAGGGGTTGCAAACCACAGGTTGAGAACCACTGCCTTAAGCACTACCGTAAGCTTTCAGGTACAATATACATATATGATCTAGCCTTTTACAGAGAACAGGTTCTGTGGTTCTCCCGGAAGGAAGAAAGGACACACAAAAGGAAAGGACACAAATGACCTTGATTCAAAGAACATTTGCTTTATGCCTTTTTGACCATTGTCCTAGAATGTACACCTGTTTTAAGAAAGTAACTTTTTTTCCACAATAAACAAAAAGAAATGAAAGATTAACTGACTCTGCAGCAGAGCTCCACTCCTTTTCACCCCAAACCCGGCTTCCTGGGGGGAGTACACAGCTAGGGTAACATTAGTGCTTAGCACTTTCTATTTCAATTGGTGTTTAACCTTCTACATGTGCCCGAGTTATTTCTCTTGAAGAAGCAATGGACTTCAGAGTGTCTGCAGGCTTTCAGAAAAGAAGTAAGTCCTACGGAACTGCCAGCTACTCTATAACTAAAGAGCTGGTAGCTTCAGAAAAATCTTAGGTACTCTTTAAATCATATTGCTTGTGAATATTCAGATATCTACTCATAAGTTGGGATTAATTGGGTAAAAATGCTCTTGAGATATAAGAAATGATTTAGCAAAATATAGGGAGAGAAAGAAGAAACATGGAAGTAATAGATAGTATGCCTATTCTTTGCCACAAATAGAGACACAAGGAACAAACCTTTATGTGGACTTCCCCAGTTGGACAGACAAGCACACCTCAGGCCAGAATGCACTGTGGTATGACCTTTCTGTTCAGTACATTTCCACCTTATGCCCTACCTATGTGGGCAGGGGAGGACTGGTGGCATTAAAGGGATTTGGGAAGGGACAGAAATCACCTTATCATGTAACCCTCAAGTTTCCCAGTTTCAACGTCACTTACCGAATATTACAAAAATAAGAACTTGACATTTATAATGTCACATGGTTTCCTGAAGATCTGTAAGGAGAGATGGGGCTGTCCCATAACAGGAGTCTTCTGGGTCCTTTGACAGTTTTATCTCTCATTGTATATTAACCAGTTAAACCAGTTATTCCCTAAAGTCTTAAACTCTTAATTGTGTAATAAAAATACCGAGAGATCTACCCACTCTCAGTTTGCTAGAAATATGGTAGGACTCTGACACTGCAAAGATAGAAGCAATCTTCGGAAAACTCCCCCCGGCCTTCCCCACGGTGATCGTTCCCTTGAATGATTGTGGCAGAGCACGAACCTTCTTACATTTATACTTTTGGCCCAAATTTTGTCATGTGCTTTCTTAATTATAGTCTTAATGAGAAAAGACTATCTCTTAATGAGAAAAGACTGTCTCTCCAAACAATGCAGAGACATATAGAGCAAGAGTCAAACTAAAACGCCTTTGGAGGCCAGGCAGGCAACATAAACACGTGAAGCAAGCCAGCTGGGAGGGGTTATAGGAGCGCCCTTCCACGCCCTGGGGAACTAAAGAAAACATGCCCAGCGTCAAGGCTTAGAATTTCAATTCCTAGAGCTAAACAGTAACAATAACAACATCATCGCTTCTGGCCAAAGTGCATCTAAGAACCCACAAGCAGTCAATTTCAGCAAAGTAATGACCTTCTTCACATCCCTGCCCAGAACTGCACATTAAATCATTTCAAAACACCATTTATTCACTCTCTTGTCTATGTTCATGTGTTGTGTGTGTCTATCTTTATGGCGGTGTTTGCTTAGGTGGTATCATACCACTTAAAGGTATTAGGCATTAAAAATAAACAGTGAGACAGCATGGGGGGAAGTGTACCCATGTGGCCAATGCATGTTGCCTTGGATGCCTGGACAAGAATGGACAGAAAAAGGCATGTGTAGGCTTGCAAATATCACAGTGACTCAGAGCATTAAAAATGGAAGTACGTAGGAACCAGGTCCTAAAGAAGAAGGATGGGAGCTATGTGCCCCAAAGGCAGACGGAAATTGTTGGGGAAGATGGCTCAAATTCTCACATAAGTACCAGTGGGAGAGAGAGAAATTTGGGTAGAGTTAGGCTGGTGAAAGTGAATGGACTCCATTTATAAATGAGAGAGTCATAATGGCATAGAGGCCCATAAGGTGGGAGAGCATCCCGATTTTTAATTTCAGGACAGTGCATCGAAGTTAGAAAAGGAGAAAGCAAAGCAACTTCCAATGTCCAATAATGAAGACAGAATTGAATTTATGAGCAAAAAGGACTGGGATTCTAAAGTGAAGTGAAGGTTTTCAGAACAGAAGTAAATTCGAAGGAACCACCAACTATGCTACCACTGAAGAGCTTGTAGCTTCAGAAAATCTTAGATACTCTTTAAATCATATTCCCTCTGAATATTCAGATGTGTATGCTCCACTCCGTATAAAAATGTTGACTCTTTTCATTTCCACAGTAAGCTCTTTCTCCCTGTCTCCCTCACGTCCCCAAAGAAATGTGTGCTAATATCAACTTATAAAAAGAATTAACAGCTCCCTAGGTATGTCAGCTATGAAGTCACCAGGCTGAAGAGAAATATTCCTAGTTGTTCCTTATCAGAGGCAAAGAGAACAGAAAGATCTGAATCTGTTTCTTGCACTGAGGATATCCATTTGGCTCTCTTAAATGGTAACTCTCACCTCTGAGCTTTAGCCTTCCTTTAGATATGTAGAGGGAAAACGTTTTTTCTTATTTCACTTTTGCTCAAATACTCACAAAGTTATTCTCTCTGAACCTCCCTCGGAGCAAAGTATTGCGGTTTTGTCTCCAGTCCCTCCCTGAGCAAGGCTGTTTCCAGTATCTGTTAAAGCTCAAATTAATCTGTAATTTAGTCTATTGCCTTTACAGGTTGGGCTGCCTTTAAAGTGATCCATGAATCTATGTTTAAACTATAAACTTCAAATGTTGTACATCTGCATTCGAATCTAAAGCAGCCTTAAATACAGCAGCTGGCAGCAGGCTGTAGCTCACACTGGCTGCAATGAATTCAGTCATTGGTGTCTTCACAGTCATGAGATTATTATTGCTGTAACAACTGAAATCACCTTGTACGTGTGTGTGTGTGTGTGTGTGTGTGTGTGTGTGTGTGTGTGTTTACCTTCTTGCTGATTGGTTTACTTGGCTGCACTTGCTTTTTTTTTCTTTCATAGCTTTTATTACATTTATTTGACAGCCTCTTGTTTGGCAATTTCCCCACGGTACCTATGAGTCAACATATATAATTTCATGGGATTGTTTTGACATTCTGTATAGCATCAATACACAAGGAAAACTGTATCTGGGTAGTATTTAGAGCTGTGATCTGTCACCTAAGGACAGAAAATCAAGTTAGGGTAATCACTCAGCTCTAACATGCTTTGTTGTACTTAGGTACTGAAGCATAAAATACTAGAGTTTTTGATCCTCACAATTGTTTATCTTTCCTTCTCATTACCTTATAAGTCAGTTAACCATAGTTAACTAGACTCCTTGTTTTCTTATTAGGTAGATTGTCTTATAGATCTTCTGTTCTCCTTTCTACCTCTATTTCTTCTTGATACACAAATAGCTCCCTTTCTACGTTATTGCTTCCCCAATCTATCCCTCACACTTCCGTCTAATTATGTTTCCCATGCTCTGTTTTGAAATCCTGCACTTAAAAACTTCCATAGGGTCCTGACTTGCCTCAAAAGATGCTCTCTACACAAACTTTCTGACTCAACCTAACAGGTCTAATTACTCTTCCCAAATACTCCAGTCCCACCCTGACTCTGCCTCTTTGCTCACTTTCTCCTCAATTTATTTTTTAATTTTTTTTTATAAATAAATGTAGCCTTGCATCCAAGGATAAGCTTAACTCATATTATTCTGCAAAATCTCTCCTGTCATCCCAGATCCTGAGAGGTAAGTATATGAGCCAAGAATTTGGCTCCTACTTGTGCTCAATAATGCTATCTAAGCACATACTACACATTATCTCATATAATCCTCACAAAATACCAATGAAGAAAGCACTATTAGTCATCCCACTATATGGATGAGGGAACCAAGCCATCTGTACAATTAAGTCACTTGTCTATTTTATAGGCTATTAAATGAGGGAACCAATGTTCAGATCCTAATCACATCATTGTAGCACCACCTCAGGACTTCTTGGAGATGTCCCTAGTCCAGTAATTTGGCCTACTGCATTTTGCATGTAATCTGAATATAAATTTCATCACCTCACATAAGCCATCACCCTTTAAAGATAGAAATCTTTTCCCAGTACCCTATCCTATCTAATAAAAGAGAAACATGGTAATTGGC
>NW_006285040.1:2826500-2839121 GCF_000327345.1 Myotis davidii
CGGCCTTACGGTCTGAGTGACAGGGGGGAGCTCCCCAACCACCTGATGGGCCCTGCTCTGTGCATGACAGGGTAAGGAGCCCCAACCCCCCTGATGGGCCCTGCTCTGTGCGTGACAGGGGGTGGCGCCGCAACCTCCCCATTGACCCTGCCTTGAGTATGACAGGGGGCGGTGCCCCAACCCCCCAATCGGCCCTGCTCTGAGCCCAACCAGGGGCTGCACCTAGGGATTGGGCCTGCCCTTTGCCACTCGGGAGCAGGCCTAAGCCAGCAGGTCGTTATCTCCCGAGGGGTCCCAGACTGCGAGAGGGCACAGGCCAGGCTGAGGGACTCCCCTTTCCCCCCGGGTGCACAAATTTTTGTGCACCGGGCCTCTAGTATGTAATAAATGAGATAGTTCATTGTAGTGTATTCTCCCTCCATCAAATATTTCTAGCTTTGTTCAGCACATGGAGCAACTGTACCTTGCAGTTCCTTTGTATTTGGCATTGGCATGACCACGTGGCTGGTTGTGCCCAATGAAACATGATCAAAAATGACTTTTCCCCCCCAGGTAGGTGTGTTAAAAAGCACAGTACAATTCACTGCTGTCTCTTTCCCCTTGCTATGGCTTTCCACAGAGGTCCAGACAGATGCCATCCTAAGAGCCTGGATCCTAGAGAGAAGACATGGAGCAGAGTATCCAGCAGACCTGTGCTAGGCCTGAGAGAAAACAGAGTTTTGTGATCATATTCATTTAGATTTCTGGGGGAGGTGTTAATGCAACACAACTAGCCTATCTAACAACAGTGGTAACAGATATCGGAGGAGGATCAGGATACGTGTAAGTAAAAATCAGAACTCATCAATAACACTGAGAAAGGTCAGAAAATATCGACAAGAAAGGTAGTAAAGCAAAGAAGCTTTTCACCTGGGAGGATCTGATCCTTGAGATGCAGGGGCTGGATCATAAGGACCTTCCAGCAAGGTCAGTTTGGATTCAAACTCCTTTCACACAATGTGTATGTATCACAATTCTCCTGTTTAAAGCACATATTACTTTTCTGTTTTTCCTTCATCCAAGAGACTACTCTGCAGTCCACTCTTACCCTTGTTCTTTTTCCCTTTGATGTGTCCCTACTCTTCAGTTTTTAAGAGTCTCCAAGTATGGACAATAAACTTTCTCATCACAGAGACTACACCCAGAGCAGCCTTCTCCATATATCACAGTTCAATTTCCAGGCTCTCTGGCTGCAAAAAAAAAAAAGAAAAAGTGCCAGGTACTCAGCCCCAGTGGAACCAAGGACAGCAGTTGCTTTGGGTAACTGCATTTTCTCATTTAAATAACTGTTGATGATTTACTTCCATTTCAACCTCTGCTGAAAAATACATTGTTTGACTTCCATAGTTAAACTTACAGTTTACAGTTAATATAATGTAACTACTGTTTTCCTATGGGTCAAAGGTCTCCAGATCATTACTGTAAATCCTTTAATACTAAATGTAACATAGCAATAGCTGAAAATAGTATAGGAAACTATCTGAAAATTTATTTCATGGCATTCCTCAAAGAGCAAAGATGAAAACTCAGACACTGAATATTTATTTTACTAATTTACAGATCAGAGAGTATTTAAAATCAATAATAAAAATATGTCTACAGAAGAGCCTTCATTTTAAAAGTTCTAATTAAGTGAGGTTATCTTGTATTACTGTTGAAATAGGTATTCCTATAGGCTAATCAGAGTATGTACGGAACTCTCTAATAATGAGTTATAAGGCCATATCTAAAGGAAATATGTGTGCTGACTAGACATTTAAGACGAGTGAAGAAATTCATATCATAATTAAGCTGCTGTAGATTTTCCATGTGTGGGTGAGTGGTAAAGGGAAGAAGAGGAAGCCAGGAGAGATTCCTTGGGAGAAACAATAAATAACATTGAAAGTACACTCCACGGGCAAGAATGTGAGTGCCTTTGTCTTTCTATTGCTTAGACCCAGAGCTGATACAAAATCTTCTAAGTTAAGGGTCAGAACAAACTAGGAACAGTTGCACTTGCTACTAACCAATTTAATTTGGACTATCTCAGCCAGCCTTATTGAATTCTCTCCGAGCCCCCAGAGGCAAAAAAGGTACTGCTGTACTTAGCTCTTCAATAAGGTTTCCTTTCAGGCCTCGCTGGTTGTACATTCAGCAGCATCTAGTTTAAACATATTAAGCAATCAATTTAAACTTGTTATTGTCATTGGGCTTTGAAAATTTAATAAGCAATTACCTGAACACATTCCTTTATGTTTTTAATTTCTACTGAGATGTTGTTCCATTTCAGGCCTAAAGCAATCATGCCCTCCAGAATGTTTATTAAATGAGCCTGTAATGCAAACCTTTTCCTTAACTGTATTTTCTCAGAGTGATTTATGAATCTGAATAAAGCACTATCTTTCTGAGGA
Source organism: Myotis davidii (assembly GCF_000327345.1). Lineage (NCBI taxonomy): Eukaryota > Metazoa > Chordata > Mammalia > Chiroptera > Vespertilionidae > Myotis > Myotis davidii. The sequence continues at coordinate 2,828,930 of NW_006285040.1, forward strand.
GGGAGCCAAGAATAAGGGAAAATTTCAATGATCTGACATGAATGAATAGTACACTGATCTTTTTTTAAAAAATATATTTTATTGATTTTTTACAGAGAGGAAGGGAGAGAGATGGAGAGTTAGAAACATCGATGAGAGAGAGACATCGATCAGCTGCCTCCTGCACATCTCCTACTGGGGATGTGCCCACAACCCAGGTACATGCCCTTGACCGGAATCGAACCTGGGACCTTTCAGTCCGCAGGCCAAACCGGTTTCGGCCACTTATCTTTTTGATGTGGAAGAAACCAGTGGGTCTCCCTTAATACAGGAATGCTTTTCCTACAGATTAAATCTAAGATGCTTTGTCATCCTTCTATTTTCCGAGGCACTACTACAGAATTTAATATATATCATATATATCATATAAATGTATCATATATAATATATATATACATATATATGCATAGCATATATACACACAGACATATACATCTTTGCTGTTTTTGACCCTACCACACATAAAAAGACTTCATTTGCTTACAAAAGTATCGCAGAAAATAATTCTGAAAATTTAAGTAGAAGGTTCATTCTATCTAATATTTGTTTTCCTCGTGTTTAGGAAAGGGATTGGCAGCTTTTCTCTGCAGAGGGCCAGATGGGAAATATTTTAGGATATGCAGCCATATGGTCCCTATCTTAACTACTCAACTCCGCTGGATGATTACAAAAGCAGCCATAAATGATACATAAATGAGTGGGTGGGGCTTTGTTCCAATAAAACTATATTTTACAACAACAAATGGCAGGTGGACTTAGCTCACTGCCATAGGTTGCTAACCTCTGGCCCAGAATATTCAATTGAACAAATACTTTTCTGTGTGTCTTGGGTGGCAGGTCCAGGTTTCTCTATGACATAGGGCAAGTCATTTAATCTCCGGTGAGAGACTTCCGATACATAGATGGAGATGGAGTACCTTACTCACAGCATCCGGTTCTACCCATTCTCAGTTGCCTGCCCAAGATGCCCTAGGGCAGTGGTCGGCAAACGGCGGCTTGCGAGCCACATGTGGCTCTTTGGCCCCTTGAGTATGGCTCTTCCACAAAATACCGACTTCTGCGTATGGGCCACGAAGTTTCAATTGCACTGTACATGTGCGCCCGCACGTGGTATTTTGTGGAAGAGCCACACTCAAGAGGCCAAAGAGCCGCATGTGGCTCGCGAGCCGCAGTTTGCCGGCCCCTGCCCTAGGGCCAACCCTAGACCCCTGCATGGCCCCGTTTCCACTCCAACAAGACAAAGGAAACTATCCTGAACCAGGAGAAAGCTGCCACACTGCAGGCACATGTGTGCCTTGAGGGGAGAGGAACTGTTCCAACAAAGTGGTTCCCAGAACAGCAGCAGCTGCAGCAGCAATCAACTGCAATTCTCCTTTAAGATGTTAAGGATAAAAATTACCTCTGGTTTTGGAGAGGTAGATTTGTTCACAAACCAAGAAACAGTGATCCCCTTTAACAACTCTAAAGTTCAGGCATCTCTGGCACCAAACACTCTCACCATTACCGCCACAGATGCTACTGCCCAGTGCCACAGACCAGCATGTGGCACACAGTCTGGCCAGTGTAAGCAGAATGGCAATGCTCTGCCCAAACCATTCTCTGATGGAAAAGCTGCACTTGCTACCAGAGAGGAGGAGGAGGAAGTCCCAGTTCCTCGGGTTAATTTTGATGAAGCTTCCATGAATGAAGCAACTGAACTGAGTCAACGTCTAGAAAAGATAAAACTTGACAAAGATACTGGTAGCTGCTATTTTCTAGTATCACTGCATCTTCTCGTTCTGTTCATGGATTTGATAAAATCTACACTTCCAATATCGTTAAGCCCAAGCTCCTTGGACACTGTAGACCTTTACAGGTCTTGCTCGTACACAAATCATTCTTTCCAGCTAATTAAGCTGAAGAAGCCTAGGGATAAAGTTTGAGGTTAATAAAGTTCTTTACCTAGGTGGGAAAAAAAACACAGACACTGCCTGTAAAACAACTATAAATGCTAAAGAATTATACATACTGATGGGATTGTTATTTATGTACAAATCCCACCTATCCTTTAAGACCAACCTCAAATTATAGAAAGTCTACAAACTTTTTCTGCCCATTCAATTTCAGTGATAGCCTGTTATTATAAATTAGAGGTCTGGTGCACAAATTCATGCACCAGTGGGGTCTGTCAGCCTGGCCTGCGGGATTGGGCTGAAACCAGCTCTCTGACATCCCTCGAGGGATCCCGGATTGTGAGAGGGTGCAGGCCAGGCAGAGGGACCCCACCGGTGCACAATCAGGGCCTGAGAGGGACATGGGAAGTTTGCCAGCCAGGGAGGGACTGTGGGAGGACTCCAGGGCATGTCTGGCCCATCTCGCTCAGACCAGACCCCAGCAACAAGTTAACCTACCAATTGGAGTGTCTGCTCCCTGGTGGTCAGTGCATGTCATAGCAAGCAGTTGAGCGGCCTTAGCATATCATTAGTATATTACACTTTGATTTATTGAACAGCCGACTGGATGACCGACACTTAGCATATTAAGCTTTTATTATATAGGATTCTAATCATTCATTGCAATTGTACCACTGAGGCAATTCTTAATTCTAAGCCATTTACTTTTATGATGTCACTAGAGGCCAGGTGCATGAATTCATGCATGGGTGGGGTCCGGCCGGCCAGGGGGAAGGGCCATGGGTAGTTGGCCAGCCAGCCCCTCCCCCTGGTCGAACTCCCTGTTGAACTCCAGGTTGAACTCCCAGTCGAGGGGACAATTTGCATATTAGCCTTTTATTATATAGGAGTGTTTTATTATTTAATAGTTTAAATGTATATAACTGTTTACTCAAGTGGACTCAAAATACCTGGGTGATATATACTGTATGTGTGAGGGAGTATGTCCCACTGTTTGAAAGAATGTGCCAAACATATAGTAAGGTTATTACATATTTATTAATAACAAATAAAAGGATTAACTGAGGACAGAGAGAAAAGAATCAAATGTAATCTTAAATAATGGAACATATATAGCATGCCAAATTAATTTTACATTTACCCTTCATTATTCAACAATATATAACAAGCTAAATCATTATCTTGCTCATAGAAACCATTAGTCATCAAGTTAATTTTGAAATAAAAACTGGGTCTACTGGTGCTAGTACTTACGCTTACCGGAGAGAACAAGGTGATTGGCTATAGAAAATCATGAAGAAAATGCCTGTATGACTCTGGCCTCAGTCTAAAGCCCAACTTTTTTTTATTATGAAATCTAATCTCTATAAGGAAGATTGAGGATCAGGAAGCCTTAAAAATGCCTAACACATGATAGGTAATTAATTAATTATATTAAGGTGGTTAATATACTATACAATATGTAGGAAAAGGGCAATTAGAAGTTAGCCGCCAATATAAAAACAGATTACAGAGATCAAACTTGAGTCATCTAGAAAATTAAACTTAAGCAATATATTCTCAAAGACTATGACTCAGAAAAATGATATTGACACTGGAAATACAGGAAAACTTAAAAATGCAGAGCTAGGCAAGACTTTTCTAGCAAAAGTTTTCAACAAACGTCTTCCATGTATTTCTGTGGCATTTGTCAAATTGTGCTTAAATACTATAATTATGCACTCAAATTTTATCTAAGCACACCCTCTCCCTCTTAACATTTTCTTATAAAACCCAGTCTTATTCTCACATTAGTATTTTGATAAAGTAGGAATTTTCATTTTCCTTCCCTTGATGCACTTTAATTTTAAAGAAAATGGAAATCATGCACCTTGACTAAAAACATAAATATGTCATGTCACTGGAAGAAAGGAAAGGAAATGAAGATTTATTTGGTATAATTATGAACCCACTATGTATACACTCTATTTGGGTAGACGGTTTATAGCTGGGCTTTTAACTCACTCTATACATGGTAAATGGCTCACAAATGGAAAGGGAATTAGGGTTTCAGGGATCTTAAAAGAGTTCTGTTGGCCTTAAGAATGTCAATAGTACTTAAATATAGAGAGGTTTAAAACCCGCAGTATCCTTAGGGTATTAAAAATCAAACAAGCCTCATATACCCTATTTATTTTTGAAATAGTCACTAAAGATATTAAAAATAAAAAATAAAAAATAAACTCTTTCACTCATTACTCATTTGAGAGAGCAAATTGATTCTTCTTAGGTTGAGCATCTTTCATTTCCATCATTTATTTTCTGTAGCAATAGTAGTGTAAATACTTCACAGTCTGAAGTTCAATTTTATTGCTTGATTTTGAGGTGATAAGAAGGAAAGAGAGATGAGAAGTGAGCAGGATAACTGAAACTGGTGGAAGACACTCCTTATGCAAACAGCCTTATTTACCTGCCTTCTTATAATGATAAAGAAACTACAAAGTATGCTATAGATTCAACACAATTCCTATCAAGATGCATACAAGAATAAACTCAAAATTGATTAATGACTTCTATGTTAGACTCAAAACTATATAAATTCTAAAAAGCAAAAACAAAACACATAGACAGTAAAATCTTGTGCATTTTTCTTAGCAATGTTTTTTTATATGTCACCTTGGGCAAGAAAAACAAACAAATACGACTACATCAAACTAAAAGGTTTGCACAGTAAAGGAAACCAGCAACAAAATGAAAAGACAACCACTAAATGGGAGAACATATTTGCCAATGATACGTCTGATAAGGGGCTAATATTCAAAATTTATAATGAACTTAGACAACTCAACACCAAAAAAACCCCCCAAACAATCCAATTTAAAAAATGGAAAAATAAAAAAAAAAATGGAAAAAGGACCTGAATAGACACTTCTCTAAAGAGAACATACAGATTGCCACTAGTCTTATGAAAAGACGCTCAAAGTCAATAATCATCAAAAAATGCCAATGAAAACCACAATGACATGTCATCTAAAACTTGTCAGAATTGCTGTCATCAATAAATAAACAAATAACGGGTGATGAGGATGTAGAGAAAAGGGAATGCTCATCCACTGTTGGTGGGAATGCAGGTTGGTGCAGCCACTGTGAAAATAGTATGGAGTTACCTAAAAAAATTAAAAATGCAATTTCCTTTGACCACTGATTCAATTTCTGGGAATATATCCAAAGAAACCTGAAACACGGATTCAAAAGAATATGTGCACACCTATGTTCATTGTAACATTATTTATAATAGCCAAGATTTGGAAGCAGCCCAAATGCCCTAAGTAGATGAGTAGCTTAAAACAAAGCTGTGGTATATTTACACAATAGAATACTACACTAGGCCATCAAAGAGAAGGAAATCTTACCTTTTGCGACAGCATGGATGGAGATGGAGAGCATTATGCTAGGTGAAATAAGCCAGTCAGAGAAAGACAAGTACCATATGATTTCATTCATGTGGAATCTAATGAATAAAATAAACTAACAAAACAGAAACATGGAGAACAGACTGATACCTGTCAGAGTGGTGGGGGTTTGCAGGTTGGGTAAAAAAGATAAATGGATTAAGAAAAAAACTTATAGATACAGACAACAACATGGTGATTACCAGAGGAAAAGGGGAGTGGGGGCAGTAGAAAAGGGTATAGGGCAGGGGTGGGCAAACTTTTTGACTCGAGGGCCACAATGGGTTCTTAAACTGGACCGGAGGGCCGGAACAAAAGCATGGATGGAGTGTTTGTGTGAACTAATATAAATTCAAAGTAAACATCATTACATAAAAGGGTACGGTCTTTTTTTTTTTTAGTTTTATTCATTTAAAACGGGCCGGATCCAGCCCGTGGGCCGTAGTTTGCCCACAGCTGGTATAGGGAGATAACTAGAGATTGGACTTGAGTGGGTGACCACACCATACAATATACAAATGATGTATTATAGAATTGTACACCTGAAACCTACATGATTTTATTAACCAATGTCACCCCAGTAAAATCAATTCAGAAACAAACAAACAAAAAGAAACTATAATAAACTGTTATCTAAACTGTCTATGCAAAGGCAAAAAGAATCCCAAAGGAGAAATTTCCACATGATGTATGCCAGATACTGTGCTTTATTTTTGTGCCCTTCTCTCTCTCTCTCTCTCTCTCTCTCTCTCTCTCTCTCAAACTTTTAATATCAACCCTTCTACCAGCATTATTTTTTAATCTAAAACTGTATGTTGCTCTAAAAGCAAATATCTTATTCACTCATTTCAACAAATGCAATTGCTCAGCTAATCTTTCTTAGCTGTTTGTTATTACTTTACTGCTTTAGAAATGTATACTATGGAGGGGTGATCAATTAGATGAATAGCTCCCATTACGTTGTGGTTAATAAAAGATTTTATATTCTGAGAGACACACAAAAATAAGTCAGAGTCAGCAGAGAATTTATGGGCTGAGGATCAGAAGGAAAAACTGTTTATCTAACAGATCACAGTCTTGAAAAAGCTTTTATTGCCTTGGCAGGCTTGATTCCATTGCCTTCGCCTCCTGAGCCAGAGACACAACCTGTCCGGATTACAAATGTGAAGGCCGAACAATACTCACTACCGTGGTCCACCTCCTCCCTGCAACGATATTTTAGACAAGCTGGAATTCTGGAAATGCCTCTTTCAATAACAAGAAAGATGTTATCCAGAGACCCGAACCTCCACTTAAAGCCATCTTTGTTTTCCTCATGTTCTGAGTGATGTTGGACAAGCAAATCTAGGCCCGCACACTGTTTGCTTCACCCATAGCCCATCTCCACGCCTGGTTATCCCTATCAGAAATACTCTTCCTCCAACATAAAGCTCCAAAAAGACATGAAAGCCAAGTGTTTTACTCCTCCTGAAGTGGTATTTATTTTTCTCTACTTGCCAGGTTGAAATGGCTCTAATATGCCCCAGAGCACGCTGTCCCCATCAGGCTCAGAGGTGCATCAGTTCTGATGCAGGTGGGTGAGCTTGGGAGCACTGGACACTCAGGGAGATCTGTGATGCAAGGGAGAGAGCCAAACCCACGTGGGAGGCAATTCACTTCGGGGTGGGGGTCGGGGGAGGAGCGAAAAAACCTTGAATGAATGGTGGAGGACTGAAGGAAGCAATCCAGGAGCAAAGGTGGCAGCCTGGCCATGTGACTGTACAACCAAGAGGAGCCCCGGAGGCTGACACTTGCAGACAAGGAATGAGGTGGAGACACTCCCTGACTTACCCTTCCAATAATAGATGTGAATGAATATGCCTTTCTGTGCAATTGCACTAGAGAAAAACTAAAGAGCAAACTCCTGACCTGACTCTTAAAGCACTTGTCCTAATTGCTTTCCGGGTAATCCCAATTATGCACGTGTGCATTATAAAAAGTCTGTGTGCTGGGTTTCTCCCCAGGCATGCCTTATGATTAGCTAGTTCTGCACATGTACTGGCATTCATTGTGAGAGAACTCAAAGTGTTTCACTCCCCAATAGAAACACCTTTTCTGACAAGAAAGCTCGAGGTCTCTCTGTGAGAATAAGCCATCAAGGGTGAAGCTAAACATCTCTGTGTAGAGAGCACTTCCTGCAGACAGACTCTATCTGATAGAGCAAGGACCTTCTAAATGAGAAATCTAAGCTAACTTTGAAAGAGAGGGAAAGGAAAGGAAAAGAAAAAAGAAAAAAAATGTAATTGTGGGGAGAAAGGAAGAGGAAAAAATATTTCCAAGAAGAGCCTCATGACAAGGACACTTTAAGGACCTTTGAAGTTGCTCATTAGCCTTAAACTTCACAGCTGTGTCAAGAAACAGAATCGGGGTTGGCTCCTTCAATGAACAAAATGTCATATGCATTCACATCCAGGTCATTACATGAGTAAAGCCAGCAGACGAATCCAACTATCCCTGTACTTACAGCATTTTATACTTGTCCAAGCAGGTCTCGCCAGTTCAGCCCACAATTAGCAGGTTCAAATCTGTGACATGATAATCAACTTCATGCCAAATGTGTGCCACAAAACCAATGTCAGACTCTCCACTTACATGTAATGCCTCGGATCCCAGCACGTCTGTGGTAGTTTGCCGGACTCACGTAATCATTCTTTCTGACCTGTTAAAGCAAACAGAAGTTATGAAATGACAGGATTTCACTAATCTGTACTTCCTGTCAGTAATGGAATAGGCCGGTACTTTATCGCTGCATGAATCCTATTCTGAAAAGACCGTATTTCCTAATTGCACTCCTCTAAATGAATAACCATGAAGCAGTCCTTCATTCTGAAATACAACCAAAATAAACACCTTAGTTAATGTGCACATATTAACATTCCAGACTATCAGTCCCAACCATCTCTCATAGTTGAAGGCCAAGGTTTTCCATTAAAGTGAATCTAGCCCCAGCCCTGGATTTTGTTTTGCAAGATCCTGAGCTGAGCCGTGAAAAACTTTCGAGGAAGATCAATATTCTCTCCTTCCTGTGCCACTTCCAGCACTACGGGGAACTAACGACAAACAACGAAAAGAGGAAGCTTGCAGCCCCTGCCACCTTGTCTCTGGGGCCTGGGATACATTCTGCAAAACAGATTAAGATGAGAAGGCGGTGTCAGGTCAAAAGTTAATAACAAAAGGTATGTAGGTCTTTATGAACAGTCTTTATTGGCACAGAATCTGCTCAGGAGACCATAGCCCTGAGTCTGCAGCATAGCACAAGATTGCAAAATGAGCAAAACACCTGCAGCAGCTCATCAGGAATAAACTAAAGGAGACTCACTGAATTTTCCACTTTTTCATATATGTTAACAAGGACATTGTAGACATTATTAAGTAGTTGAAGGACTAAGGAAAATCAGCTGATCCTCTGCTGCTCCAGCCCAGAACTGGAACCAAAGATGAGAAATAAGAGATGGAGAAATAAAAGGGGCTCATTCTGGCTCACTGCTGAAGGATGTTTTCTGACAACCATGGCCAACCACCGAACAGTGAAATTAGCAACTTGCGGGAGCTCATGGGAAAATTTAAAGTGGAAGCAGATGTTTGGCATACTCTTAGAAGAGTAACTTCTGTTTGCTTTACCAGGCCACCAGTAAAGTGGGACAGTTAAGGTCCAATTCAGATCAGCAGGGGCCTCTCTGCCTCCCTGTCCACATTCAAACTGACCTCTGTTCCACCAGTCCAGCACCCACTACCACAGATCTTATAGTCAGAACTGCCTAACTTACTCAGGTTCCCATGGAACCTGTATATGCACCAGAAATGCAACATCAATCAAAACAATTCAACATGATGTCAACAGTTGCTCTTACATGAATGGAGAAAAAACAACCAGTTCATGATATCACCTTGGATTTAGGGCTTTTATTAAATAATATAAAAATATGTTTCTAAAGAATAAAAAATACTTGAGAAAATAGAGCAGCCCTCCAGTTTGGAAACCAGCAGTAATGATGCTGCCCACTCAGAGCACTAGATGTCTCACTGTAGTCTGGTTAATAGATAGATAGCCACAGACCCCATGTCTACCTACAGTCAGCCTGACACATGGCCTGTTAATTTGACTGTCTCATTGGTTTGCCCATGAGCCTACGTTCCCGGAGGGTGGAATACTCCCTTTTGCTTCACCCCAATCCTTCCTCTCCCCCATTAATTAAACCAGACCTTTTCTGTCTCAAAGGGCATGCAAATTTGTAGGACCTATAGTAAGCTGGGTCTTTGACTAGAGACAGATGGGAAAAGTTCTAGAATTTTCCATGTTTCAGTTTCTTTAACTTATGAAAGATAGAGCAGATATTAATAATTGGTATTATCATTTGTTGAGTATAGAATCTTTCAGCCTTGAAAAGGAATGAACTGGGGGAGGGGCAGTGGGGAGTTGTATTTTTCTTGTTTATTTTTTATTTTTTTATTTTAAAGGGAGAGGGAATGGGAGATAGAAACATCAATGATGAAGGAGAATAATTGATCAGTTGCCTCCTGCACATCCCCTACTGGGATTCAAGCCCGCAACTCAGTCATGTGTCCTTGCCCGAAATTGAACCTGGGACCCTTCAGTCAGCAGGCCGAAGCTCTATCCACTGAGCCAAACCAGCTATGGCAACTGTTGGAACTCTTAAACATACAATTCCAACATGCTTGTGTACCTGATGCTTGTGTACCTGGTTTCCAAGTTCTAAGCAAATTAGGGAGAGGGGAGGGGGACAAAGTTGAAGTGGCATGACTTTGGAAGGACACTGGAGGTGAATAGGG
>NW_006285040.1:2839143-2845659 GCF_000327345.1 Myotis davidii
AGAAAGAGAAGGAAAACCACCTGGGCTGCCTGACTGAGCAGGGAAAAAAAAACAACTAAACAACATGAGCAGAATTATAAGAATGTCGGAGAGCAGAATCATAAATGTTCAATAATATTACAATAATTTGTTTGTCAGGAAGAACATTATTGAGCTAGTAAGCCAACATTGTGTGCATCTTAGTTCCCCCTTGGCAGTACTACCTTTTGAATCAATGACATCCATTGCTTCAAGGGGCAGCAGTTCTCAGCTAAGTTCAGGAGAGATATGGCTCAGCTTGAAGTTTCAAAATAGATTCTTAGGCCAATATACAGCATTGGTTGAAACAAGTATTTTTATTTTTTATTTTGCTGGAGCTGAGCTTTATTGAAAGGGAAAATAATTTTCTTAAACTACAGAGACTGTGTGGTTATTTTTTAATATGATGTCAAGATATGGGGGATTTAAAATCACAGATTTTCTTCTGTAACTCATGGAAAAGTGAAGAAGATATGAACAAGAACAGTTCCCCCCCAAAAAAGGAAAATGGCCTTCTGGTACTGGGATATACTGGAGAAGAGTAAGAGAAGGGCAAAGAAATGATGTTTTTCTCTCTCTCTCTCCAAACTCAGGGTTGAACATCAAGGGATGGGAAAAACCTAGAAATATACATATTGGTATAGAGAAGTCTAAATACATTGTGGGCTGCAACCTAATTGCCCTAGCCTACTGCAAGCCTCCCAGAATATCTGCAGTGGGCATTCTTGGTGTCGCACCCATACTCTCTCAGATTCCTTTTACCCCTGAACCTACCCCTGCATGTTGTATGTGCTATGCTTCAGCCATTTATCCTTCAGATGGCTGCCCCAGTGGAGAGCAAGAAGTTTCTGGAGGTTTACAATCCCTTCAGGATGGTTTGAAGCCTATGACTATAGCCAGTAGAGAAGTACAAAAGTCCAGTTCTCTTGCCTCAAGTTGAAACACACTCCAAGGTAAAATGTATATGCCTCATGAAATTAGGCTGGGTGCCAAACTTCATTTAAAACTGCAACCAGTCTTATCTGCTTCTCTTTCCATATTCCAATCCTCCCATTTTCTTACTGCTCTCTTCAGGAAACAATCCTATATAATAAAAGACTAATATGCAAATTGACCAAATGGCAGAATGACTGGTCATGATGCGCACTGACCACCAGGGGGCAGATGTTCAATGCAGGAGCTGTCCCTGGTGGTCAGTGCACTCCCACAAAGGGAGCGCTGCTCAGCCAGAAGCCGGGCTCACGGCGGCAAGTGCAGCGGCGGTGGCAGGAGCCTCTCCCACCTCTGCGGCAGTGCTAAGGATGTCTGACTGATGGCTTAAGCCCGCTTCCCATGGGGGAGTATCAGTTGGACATCCCCCGAGGGCTCCCAGACTGCAAGAGGGTACAGGCCGAGCTGAGGGACCCCCTGGAGTGCACAAATTTCATTCACTGGGCCTCTAGTTTTTAAATAAATCACTTGCATTCCAATCCTTGGCTCACGATCTGCTTCTCAAGAACTTAACCTAAAACAGTTGGTACATCAAATGATATCTAAAAGTAGACTTAGTGGGTGGGATTCTAGAGTCAAGTCACAGACAGGCCAGATATCAATGAGGATCAATGATGTTACAATTCTACATGGTATGTCATAAGCCCTGGTGTACTGCAATTACGTTGCTATTATGTAGGCACCTATGGTGAACTAGGAAATGTTACAAGGACAAGGGAAAGTACTTGCTTTTGTAATTATTTGGCATTTGAGAGATATAAGAGAAATCTAATCTAATAAAAGAGAAACATGCAAATCGGCCGTACCTTTGCTATGCCCCAAGCCATGCCCACCAGCCAATCAGAGCGACTATAGGCAAATTAACCCAACCAAGGTGTTGGCCAGCAGCCACATCTGGAGCAAGCAGGGCTTGGCTGCCCCGGTGATGGAGGAAGCCAAGCTTCCTGCCTGTCCTGGCCGGCTCTGCCCCCCAGAGCGACTATAGGCAAATTAACCCAACCAAGGTGTTGGCCAGCAGCCACATCTGGAGCAAGCAGGGCTTGGCTGCCCCGGTGATGGAGGAAGCCAAGCTTCCAAGCTTCCCTGGCCGGCTCTGGCCTCCGCTGAAGGCAACAAAGTTTCAATTATAGAAGATAAATAAACCCCAGATACCTGCTTCAAGCCACCCTCCACTGGGAGCTTGGCTTCCACAGCACTAAGGATGTCTGACTAGAGCTTAGGCCTGCTACCCGCTGGCAAGTGGGCATCCCCCAAGGCTCCCGGGCTACCAGAGGGATGCCTGCCTGCCAGCTTAGGCCCGTTTCCCCGGGGAGCAGGCCTAAGCTAGCAGGTGGTTATCCCCCAAGGGGTCCCAGACTGAGAGGGCACAGGCCAAGTGCACAAATTTTTGTGTACCAGGCCTCTAGTAGTGCTTATAAAGACTGAAATTCATTAGTTGCTGCTAAGTGGTGCTGATTAACTGAAGAGGGAAAATTACAGGCTAAATTTAACCAATTATAAACTTATTCCAAAATATAAAAGTCAGAGAGCCTCTAAGGCAGCAGTTCTCAACCTGTGGGCTGCGATCCCTTTGGCGGTCGAACAACCCTTTCACAGGGGTCGCCTAAGACCAACCTGCATATCAGATATTTACATTACGATTCATAATAGTAGCAACATTATAGTTATGAAGTAGCAACGAAAATAATTTTATGGTTGGGTCACAACATGAGGAACTGTATTTAAAGGGCCAGAAGGTTAAGAACCACTGCAAGGGAATATTGAACAAATGAGCAAACAAAAACTGCATAGTTTGAGGAGAAACAAAACTGATGGCCAGGTCCAGGATTTAATTGTAAAGTAGCAAAACCTCAGAGAAGAATGAATTTGCAACCTCACAAGTCTTCTATTTCAAAGTCAGGGACCTGGTTAAGAAATAGTGGAAGCCCAACATTTGAAAGAGAATATATGGTAGATGCACATGACATCTTAGTATCCACAGAATCACTAGAATCTTCTAGATCCATTAGAGGGTAGATTAAAATCCCATGCTTAAAGAATATGCAGACACCTCAACCAAGACAGAAACCTTGCAGGGAAACGCTGTTCTCCTCAAACTCTGCTCCCACCCTGAATACCAAACCAGGAACTAAGGGCAAGGATAACCCAACTGGGAAAAGTTATCCTATTCAAGAAGAAAAGAGATTATACATTGAATGACCTTTAGGACATAATGTGTATTAGCATGAACTGGGAAAGTAGACCTTGTAGTGAATCGTGAGGGTCTTAGATAGAGTCATGTAAGGGAAAGTTTGCTGATATAGGGGCAACTTCCTCTTTCTCAAGATTTAACTTCCTAAAAAAGACCCTTGGAGCTGGATCCAAAATGAAGCTTGAGTAGCTCTTGCAGGCTTACAAAAAACCAATGAGACACTAGCTAATGCAATAAGACAATAAAAGGTATACAGATCGGAAAGAAAGAAATAAAACTGTCTTTGTTTGCAGATAACATGATATATCTGGAATAACTGACAAACATTTCTAGAATGAATGAGTGATTAAAACAAGCTATAAGGTTAATATGCAAAATTCTCTCATATACACCAGCAATGACCAAGTGGAATTTGAGATTAAAAACCCAATAGCATTTATGTCAGCATGCCAAAAATGAAATATGTAGATATAAATCTAACAAAATATATACTAGATCTATATGGAAAATTGTGATGACCAAAATCAAGGAAGAAATAAATGAATGGAGAGATATTTTATGTTCATCAATAGGAAGACTCAATATTGTCAAGATGTCAGTTCTTCTCAACTTGATCTACATATTTAATGCAATCCTGATCAAATCCCAGCAAGATATTTTGTGGATATCAACAAACTAATTCTGAAGTTAACATGAAGAGGAAAGAAACCAAAATGACCAATGTAATAGAGGGGGTAAAGAACAAAATTGGAGGATTGACACTGTCCTACTTCAAGAGGTAATATAAAACTACAGTAAACAAGATAGTGTGAAATTGGCAAAAGAACAGATAAATACATCAATGCAAGAGAATGGAGAGCCCAGAAATAGACCCATATAAATATAGTCAACTGATCTTTGACTAAGGAGGAAAGGCAATTCAATGGAGCAAAGATTGTTTTCAACAAATGATGCAGGAACAACTGGGCATATACATACCAAAAAAAAAAAAAGTGAATCTAGACACAGAACTTACACCCTTGATAAAAATAGCTTAAAATGATCTTAGAGATGACCTCCTATGAAGGAAAGGGGTTATTCCTTAGGATACAAGTTAAGCCATAAACTAAAAGCCATGTTATGGTGCTGGGTTCCCAACAAGTATAAGACATGGGGTTCCAGAAGCAAGGGGTAGAAATAGAATTTCCCTGCTTAATGTTACTCTCACAAACATTTAGAGAATGTATGCTCTCCATTTCTACATCTTTAAGTTTAGTGGTCTAAAAATCTTGGTTCCCAGAGGGAATAATTCCAGCAAGACACACAGAAAGAGACCTACTAAATGTAAAGTTGCTGCTGTCATTAGCTCTCTTGGACTCCTTACACCAGTAAACAAGTGGGCAAAGGAAGGGGTTATCATCCTAACAGGGATTATTGATGCTTATCATTATAAATATTTAGTTTTACTATTATATACCAGAGCTTGGGTTTGATTCTCAGCATCTTTTGGTGTTCCAATGATCATCTTTGTATCAGATATTTTATTGCTAGAATTTCCATCCTAAAATCATAGAGCCATGCCCATGCAATATCACAGATGCCACATCCTATATAATAAAAGGCTAATATGCAAATTTTTTCCTCAACCTGGAGTTTGGCCTGGGGACTGAGCCGGCTGTCCAACCACCCGAGGTCCCTCCCCCTGGCCAGCCTCACCCCTCACCCCATTGGCCTGATCTGGGCTGGCTGGCCGGACCCTACCCATGCATGAATTCGTGCACTGGGTCTCTAGTATCAACCTGATGCCCTAATGACAAGGTGGGACCAGCCACGCCTCAGCAAAAAGAAAAATCCTTGTCCTAACCAGTTTGGCTCAGTGGCTAGAGCGTCGACCTGCAGACTCAAGGGTCCCAGGTTCGATTCTGGCCAAGGGCATGTACCTTGGTTGTGGGCACATCCCCAGTAGGGGGTGTGCAGGAGGCAGCTGGTCGATGTTTCTCTTTCATCGATGTTTCTAATTCTCTACCCCTCTCCTTTCCTCTCTGTAAAAAATCAATAAAATATATTTTTAAAAAATAGAAAAATCCTTCCAAACCAGCAGGTGTAGGAACCTGCCAAACTGTGGCAGAGACTAGCAATGGTATGAAGCATAACTTAGAAAGGAAAAGCTCTGCCCTCTTGCCCACATGCCGCTGGAAGAGTAGAAAAGAGAGGAGGAAAAAACCCTAACAGCTGAGAATTTTCCCCAAAGTGGCTGTTTTGTGCTACACTGTTTATAATATAATATATAAATGTGAGTGGAAAATTCTTATCAGACTGTATACACTAGAATGCAAGAAAGTTGTTTTTTTATTCTTGGGAGCTTAAGTCTTCAATGCAAAGGCAAGTTCAGGTATATAAAACTCATTAATATTTAGGGTTTCGTACATCTACATCTTAGGATTTAAATTTTGACCCACTTAAACTTCTGTAATAATAAATTGTAGAATTTTCAATGTAATTTCTCCCACCTACTGATAAGGCAGGAAATTTTATTCCATTAAAAGAAAAGGGAAAAAAAGGTTTAAATGATTAAATGAGTTGTCTAAAGTCACAAACTAGCTAGTGTAGAAAACATATTTAAAACTAATTGTCTGGCTTTTAAGTCCAATTCAGTTTATTCTTAAGGTTTATAGTACTTAGTAATTAAAAGCTAGACAAAACACTTAATTTTGATTCCACGGTTCTTTGTATGTGTAGTTAGGTCCTCATCATGTACAAACTCACACTACTCCTAGCAACCCTTGCAACCAAATTTTATTATCTGGTTGGTTGTGAATATGTCCATTGAAGGCACTGCTTGCTTTGGAGAAATATTTTAAAACTCATCTAATAAACCTGAAAGTTCTGGTTGTTCCAACCCAGTTTTTAACAAGTTTGTTTGCATATCAAAACTACCTATGGAGGTTTTCAAAAACACTGACATCTGGAACCTGTCTCATTGCAGAGGTTCAGATTTAGTGTATCAGAGGGCAGGTCTTGGCATCTGTATTTTTAACATTTTTTTCTCTGGATGATTCTCATACATAACAAAGTTTCAAAACTCCTGCTCCTATCTGACTTTGCTAGTTCTGAACTCTGGTCTCATATTTTTCATCTTTCTTCTTCGGTTTACAATATCTTGTTTGGCTTCTTCCTTCATTGACTCCCAGTTCATCACCGGATTTGATTCATCAGCTCCCCCAGGAGTCTTTCGTTGTGGTGTGAAACATGTGTTTATATTAACTCTTAACTCAGGTGCTTGAATCCATTTAGCATCCCATCCTGAGGGCCTCTTGCTTTCTTCTTCACTCTCAGTG
>NW_006285040.1:2845875-2848073 GCF_000327345.1 Myotis davidii
TATTTTTAATTCAGTAGTCGAGGGAGGGCTATGAGATCAGCACTTTCCCAGTGACTGTAAGGACTTTGTGCCTTTACTAAAATAGAGGCAGAAGAGGGTCATGATCCATGTTTTTGAACACGTAAGGCCATGTCAGATAGGAGGCAGACACTGCGGGGCACAGGGCAGAGACACAGCCCAGTGCTCCGAACACTCATCAGTTCTGGACAAGTTACGCTGTGAAACTTTCACACAATATATGCTTGTCTTACTCCTATCTGCCATCAGCATAGTTGCTCTATGTGTGTTTAATGGAGGAAAGGCTATTTGATGCATTTAAATGAGTCACAGTAAATCAGAACTCCTTGCTACCCCTGCTAAGGAGGTGGTGTACGTGAAGGAGCAGTGACTGTGGTGGACCCTGGAAAAGGCACTGTGTCTACAGGCCTACAACCATAATTTCAAACCGAGTGTCAAACTTAATGTAGGGATACATGTGAGAGATTACCTCCGAAGCACATTTGAATACTTCTTCTTCAATTATTCCCTAAGTGGTAGGCAGATGGCATGAAGAAGAAGAATATTTACAGGTTCTAGATGTATTGAGCAAGTCACAGATCCAGTGAAACAGGTCTACTCATTAAATAGAAGGGGCTGAACACATCCACAAGCACCCTTCGTTTAATATAGATTTAAAAATTTAAAATAGCCCTACCCAGTTTTGCTCAGTGGATAGAGCATCGGCCTGCAAACCAAAGAGTCCCAGGTTTGATTCCAGTCAAGGGCACATACTGTGGTTACAGGCTCCTCCCCACACTGGGTCCTGGTCAGGGCACATGCAGGAGGCAACCAATTGATGTGTCTCTTTCACATCGATGTTTCTATATTTCCCTCTCTCTTCCACTCTCTCTAAAAATTCAATGGAGGGTTCCTTGGTTGAGGATTAATAATAGTAATAAATAAAATGAAATTTCTAGATCAGAGTTCACAATCATAATCTCATCCTAGAAAGCAAAAGATAATTTAACAGACCTATTCCCCGAGTGGCTAAAAACAATGACACTACTGAATTAAAGCACAATGTTGGAAATATTTTCAGACCTTATAAATTTCATTCATAGTAGTTCTTCTGAAGAATTAAATTTAATGATTTTAGTTCTTAAAGTGCTCATTCTCAAAGGTGTTGGTCATGCTAGTAGTCTGACTAAACAATAGTTATGGTCAAAAGTACAGGTACAATCAGAAAAAGAATAATTGGCTTTTGGAAGGATGTCACGGTATGCACAGTTCTAAGCACACAACTGTTCTGCCAGATCACCATTTTCACATGAAATGGCTTATGCTCTAAGGCAGCTATGGGACTACAGTCCTGTAATTAACTTCGGATCATACCACTTACCTACCTCCTCTTACCTAGATACTTAAAAATCTTTAATCTCGGATAATGTTAAAAGCCCAGTATTATGTGATATTGCCCCAAATACAGTTCAGTAATGTTCCCATGTAATTGTATTACTTCAAAGATACTTTGGGTTCAAGTCAATTTCTTTATAATTTTTTCCAAAAAAAAAAAAAAATCTAGACTTCACCTTGTGCTTTGTGGTGTCATAAGAATGAGTCACAGAAACACGTCCCTGGCTCTTCTGCTATAAATCAAGCTCAACAGGTTCTAAAAGGATGGCCATCAATAAATCAATAACTAGGCCGCTCAATTGAAAGGTGTTTATGACTTCCTATTTTGCACTTAACACTTTGAACTTGAAATGATTCAAATGATAAAGTATAGCTTTCTGGTCTACTTTGCTCGTCCATGTTGCCTTGTGTCAAAATGCTTTGTAGTGCCTTTTAAAAGAGGTACATTGTACTTATGGAGTCTGTGACATAGTAGAGAGAAGTGCAAAGGAAGGCACTCTCATTCTGGTGGCAAGAGCTGCCTGCAGTGCTACAGTTTCCATGTTCCACTTCTTGTCTGAATCACTTGATAATATTAATAAGAAAAATTCTGAATGAGACAGTATAACATGACAATATGCCTGCCCAAAAAAAATCGTGTTGACAATTCATTCACTTTGGAGTCCCTGTTATGGTATAGATTAGTGCCTGGATGTACAACTAGAAAGCAGAACTGAGAAGATATAAAAGTTATAAAGAGAATGATTCTGTATTAGAGTATTAAAGGGACGGGCTTCACTCTCTGAAAATGAAAATAATGAATAGAT
>NW_006285040.1:2848317-2854378 GCF_000327345.1 Myotis davidii
TTAATTAGATTAACATATATGTATTTATACATATACATATATACACACATATATGTGTACATATATAAATACCCTATATAATAAAAGGCTAATGTGCAAATTGACTGAACTGCAGAACAACCAGTTGCTATGACATGCACTGACCACCAGGGGGCAGACACTCAATGCAGGAGCTGCCCTCTCATGGTCTGTGCACTCCCACAGGGGGAGCGCCACTCAGCCACAAGCTACAAGAAGACGAAGGCTGGTCTGAGAGGCCCCCCTCACCCCGAGTGCACGAATTTTCTGCACTGGGCCTCTAATATATATATATAGTTTTTAAAATTTTTTCCATGAATGAAAATGAAATTTCTTTTATAACACTATTATAGTACTTGATGGAAGAAAGAATGAACAGACTTTATAGAAATAAAAAATTAAATGATGAAGTTGGTATTTGACTGATAGGAGAACGTGTAATGCTGAGAATTATGAAATACTTGTTAGGAAATATTTCAAATGTACAGACACGTACATTAAATAGAACACTTACTACTACGTAGAGTTGAGTTGATAACTCTACTTAGAGTCAATATTTTATCACGTTTATTTTAGATTTAAGAAACTGTCTTTCTCATATTCCCTTTTGCAGCCTGCCCCCAATTCCTAGAAGTAGTGCTTCCCCAAGTTCAGATGTATCTTTCTATTTCATATTTTTCAGTAAATGTGTACATCTAATAACCAGAGCAGAGTCCTTTTTTTTATATAGATAGCATCATATTGTACCTTGCCTTTTTCGCTAAAAATTACATTTTCAAATTAACCCAGGTTGATAAATGTAATCTAGTTATACATTACCTAAATCACTCACAATTCATTTATCCACTCTTCTACTGATAGATTTTGCTTTGAATTTTTTACCACTGCACACAATACTGAAAAAGGCATTCATGTACATGTTTTCCAGTCCCTATATAAGAGTTTATCCTAGGTTTCCAAAAGAAGGAATTGCTAAGTCATTGCTGGAGTGCGCTCAGTTTTACAAAAACTTACCAAGTGACTCCCCAAAATCTTTGCACATTTCACACTCTATTCCAGTGATGGCGAACCGGTGACACGCATACTCATTTTTTGGTTGACTTTTCTTTGTTAAATGGCATTTAAATATATAAAATAAATATCAAAAATATAAGTCTTTGTTTTACCATTGTTCCAAATATCAAAAAATTTCTATATATGACATGGCACCAGAGTTAAGTTAGGGTTTTTCAAAATGCTGACACGCCGAGCTCAAAAGGTTCGCCATCACTTCTCTATTCTATTGGATAGAAGATTTGAGACTTTCTGTTTCTTCATGTTCTTATCATTCCTAATATTGTTACTGTTAGTTTCTGTGACTCTGGTGGGTCAGAATATATCTCACTGAAGTTTTAATTCACCTTTCTCTGAATACTAGTGAGGTTGAGAATCTTGGCATGTGTTAATTAGTCGTTCTTGTTTCTTCTGTAAATTGTCTGTTCTGACCCTTTAGCCATATTTCAAAGGATTGTTTCCACTTTTCCTGTTTATTAAAGTACTTTATCAATTTATTTTCTATCTCTTTGTTCAATTTTGTGTTTTATAAATATACAAGGTAGGGCAAAAGTAGGTTTACAATTATGAGTATGCAAACTGTTTATTATTTATTACTATATAAGTTTCCATTTGAACACTATCAACCTATGTTTACCCCAGCCGGTATTCTCCTAGTTAGTGGCTTAAAGTTTTTATGAAAATATTTTTATGTAGTTATAGTATCATATTTTCCTTTATTATTTATGCTTTTTGTGACTTCAGAATCCTTTATTGCCTCGACACCATAAAGTTTCATATTTATCTCTAAAAATGTTTTAGTTATGTTTTTGAAATGTACATCTTTACTCCTTTGGAATTTATTTTTGTATTTAATGTCAGGTAAGGGTCAAATTATACGTATTTCTCCATGTGCATCACAAACTGTGCCAATGCCATTGACTAAACAGTTCCTATTTTTCCATTGCTTTGGGGAGGCATCTGTGCTATATGCCAAGCTCTCATCATTTGCTTGCTTCTGGGCTCTGCTTTTTGTTTTTTGCTCTCTCTTATTTTTCTAAATAATAACTTAAAGGTTTAAAACATGTTTTCACCCAAATTCCCCAAATTAAAATTTAGTTGCCACCATAACAAATAGTCACTGAAATTTCCTGAGAGGTAGCATATAGTAGATAGACAAGCCTTAGTTTCAGACAGTCCTGGGCCAGGGTCCATCAACATGTAGTTAACTATTCTCTGCTCCACATCCTTATCTGTAAAATGGAGAAAAAGAAAATAATCTCCACTATTATCTTAATTATCTCCTTCCTTTCTCAGACCTTGTCTTAGTCTATTATTTTCATTTGTTTAGTTATTTAACTCTCCATATAAATAAGGATATAGAACAAGTCTATCCATTTACCATGTTTGCAGTGTCTATATGATAGTGCCTAATATATACAATATAAAGTTCATATATGTTTGTCAAATGGTGAAAAAATAAATGATTAGATTTAAAGAAAGAAGTTTAAAGCAAAAAAAATGTAAATTTGCTATAACTATACATGTCACAATCCTAGAATTTCTTTCAACCCATATTTAGAGCCATCTATCTTAAGGAAATAGGAGATACAAGCCTTAAAACATTTGAGTAATACTATAAAGTGCCATAATTATTCAGTCCTCAGAGGACTGATATATCTTCTACCTCCTAAGGATATTGAGAGGTAAAAAATTGCAATATGGGTTGTAATTGTGAAAGGTCACATGGGAACTATCAGCAAATTCCTGAAAAATGGGCAGGAGGTAGACGAGCAGCAAATACATCACCAATAAGGGACAACAAAATAAAAGGTTCTCACCTGCGAATGAATATGGATTGTTTGAGATGAGAATTTAATTAAAGGATCAGTAGATATGGGAAGATGTGATGTGAAATTTTAACATTTTCCCCACTGAAACACCTCCCCTTTTTACTATTATAAACTATTTCTTTTGGTGAGCAAATTAGGTGAGAGGTTGAAATTCTACATTTTTCCAATATCAGGACACATACACAACATTAAAACCTCACCGACCTACAATCTTAGAGAAACCAGACCTCCTGCTGGATTTCCGGTACTTCCTGCTTCCTGGTAGGATATGCTCTGAGCATTCTAACAGTGCCATTGAAGTAAAGGGTAATCAGACTTTTCATATCGTTATAACACTGACTTAAGAGTATCTGGTTAAATAAGCTTAAATGGGCTGAATTTTATAATTTATTTCTCCCATTCTGTGGGTTGTCTTTTCATTCTGTTGATGGTTTCCTTTGCTCAGCAAAAAAAAAGGTAGAAACAATCTAAATTATTTATAAAAAATAATTTTTAACAGTGAAAATAAAGTCATATGCAAAATGAGGAAAAGAAAAAAATAGAAATAATTCTAGGTTGATTTGAAAGTAGTAGTTAGAAACAGAAATCAGACTGGTTTGGTTCTAGCTAAAATATTAAAGGGAAATTATACAGGAGTATATCCCCAAATAGCGAAATAAGAAAGATGGTATCTTAGAGACTCCTAATTTTTGCACAACAGAGATGTTAGGATCTCTGCGGCTGACCAGCCATTGATGTTGATTATTATACACCTCCACATAACACGTAGCCCATGATAAATGCTTGCCATGTAGTTCTAAAATTCAAATATGAGGCATTTTTTTAACATTTCCATTAAATTTATTTTTAATTAAAGCATCCCTCTACTATGTGTTAATTTTTAATACTACACAGACTACAGGAAGTAAAGCACTGATTACCATAAATAAAGGGGGAAAATCTTACTATATATTCAACTTTCATTAGGTCACTGAAAATGAAAAAGAGGATTCACAGCTGAATACTTTCTTGAAAAACTGCTTAAGGCAATTAAAAAATCAAGACTTGGAATATTCTAAATGATTTTAATAAGACAGGTATGATTAACTGCACTTCGAATCAATATGTCAACACAATAATGTCAAAATAGAGTTGAATTTTGTTGCTTCTTTAATTCATCTAAATCTCTTAGAAAAACATTGCTATTCCTCCAAGCATTCCGGGGTAAAATAATACCCTCCTCTACCCCGAGCCACATAAGAATTAAAGGAAAGACAAAAACTCTGTATTTGTGTAGTCACATGTGTGCAGCTGCTAAATTCTCCAAACAACAGCTGGCCAATTATGATATCACCCTTGTATTTTAGAAGAGTCTGAGAATCATTTGTATTTAAGTTAAAGCTTCAGTGCTTCTGCTATGTATTAATTCTCTCTTATTTTTGTCATACCTTCCCCCTTTGTGTTCTCTCCCCTCCCCCCATTTCCCTGCTTCCCTGTTTCTCACTACAAAACCATGTCAAACCCTCCCAGGATAGTTTTCCCTTGGGGAAAAACCAATGTGAAAGTTTACTGCCTGTAAAATTATTTTGGCAACTTAGAAAAAAACTTTCACTTTGGATTTTTCTTTAATACAAGTCTTAATGTATTGCTAGGGATATTTAAGGATTCAGTTCTCACTCTTTATTTTGAAACTCCTTCCATACATATTTCTTATAAATATTAAAGTGAATAAGCATAGGATCCTGAATTGTAGATAACTAGGGAAATTGCACACTTTAAAAATATTACTGGAAAACTGTATATGACTTTATGAATTTATTCACGTGGATTTTATACTTCTCTCACTTGAAATAAAATTTTAGTCTGTACCATCCTGCCATTTGATCTTAAAACTACATCTTTCTAGACTACATAGGAGAAGCCTCCTCCACCAAAAGAAGAAACCCATGAAGCTGCTAACTCCAGTCAAGGCATGGAAAGGTTTCTGTCTGGAGCCCATTGAGTGTAGGTGATTTACTATTGTAGGAGGAGAGGGGAGGAGAGGAGGAAAAAAAAAACCAGACTGCATGCCTTTTTGTAGAATAACCAAGGAGATGGAAGAAGCAAGCTCCAGACATGTACTGGAACACCATGTCACTTGATCCTATGTCAAACCTTTGGCCTGGCTTATTCACATTACAGAGAAGAAGTTCAGGAAACTGACTTCCAGAGAGTTTGTGCAATATACTGAAGGTCACATACCTAGAAAGCATGAAGTGAAAGGGCCAGTATGAAGTAAAGGTCAGATCTGATAGATTCTAAGATCCAAACATGTGCAGTCTGTCTTCCTTGGGATGTTTCTTCTTGCAAATGGAACAGTGAATAATTCTCTCTCGTTTGCACAACAGTATAAACCGTACCTTTAATGTGTGTGTGTGTGACATTGCTATCTACTAGAGGAGCTGCCAGGACTATATTATCATAGTAGGGTAACATTCATCAAGGAACACCACAGAAGTTAGCAAGTTTTATCTGGCTAATATGTCCTCAACATCCTCCCTCCTACCCCCACTAAGAGTCCTACCAACCAGGCAAGGGAATTGCAGGAGCAAAAAACCACCAAGAAGCTTTTTACTTTGATGTAGTCCTATTTGTTTATTTTCTCCTTAGTCTCCATTGCCCTAGGAGCTGTATCAGTAAAGATATTGCTACAGTAAGTGTCTGCTATTTTGCTGCCTATGGCTTCTTCTACGATTTTTATGGTTTCCTGCCTTACATTTAAGTCCTTTAGCCATTTTGAGTTTGTTTTTGTGTATGGTGTAAGTTGGTGGTCTAGTTTCATTGTTTTGCATGTGTCCATCTAATTTTCCCAGCACCATTTATTGAAGAGATTGTCTTGACTCCATAGTATGCTCTTGTCTCCTTTGTCAAATATTAATTGAGCATAATGGCTTGGGTCGATTTCTGGTTTCTCTGTTCTGCTCCATTGGTCTATATGTCCGTCCTACATCAAAATAAAAAGCTTCTGCACAGCAAAAGAAACCATCAACAAAACAACAAGAAAGCCCACCACATGGGAAAACATATTTGCCAATGTTATCTCCAATAAGGATTTAATCTCCAAAATTTATAGGGAACTCATACAACTCAACAAAAGGAAGATAAACAATCCAATCAAAAAATGAGCACTCACTGTGCAT
>NW_006285040.1:2854615-2862862 GCF_000327345.1 Myotis davidii
ACAAATCGGCAAGGATATATGCACCCCTATGTTCATAGGAGCACAATTCATTATAGCTAACATTTGGAAACAGCTTAAGTGCCCATCAGCAGATGAGTGTAGTAAAAACCACTGGTGCATCTACAGAATAGGATCCTATGCTGCTGTGAAAAAGAAGGGACTCTTACGAAGGAATTACAACAGCATGGAACTGGAGAGCATTATGCTTAGCAAAATAAGCCAATCAGAGAAAGGTAAATATTACATGATCTCACTCATTTGTGGAATATAATGAATATAAACTGATGAACAAAAATAGAGGCATAAAAGCATGGAACAGACTGTCCAACCTATGAGGGAAGGTGGGGGTCAGGGGTAAGAGATCAACCAAAGGACTTGTATGCATGCATATATGCATATCCAATGGACAGAGATGGGAGAGAGGGCGAGGGCATGTGCTGGGGGGTGGGTGCAGCTGGGAAGAGGTCAATGGGGGAAAAACAAGACTTATGTAATACATTAAGCAATAAAGAATATAAATAAAATAAAATAAAATAATAAAAAAATAGAAACCACCAAGAGTCAGCCATGGGTGAGAGCTAAAATAGGATAAAGAAGTTGAATTGGAGTCAGAGAAACCATGCTGTCAGGAAATCCTGTAGCCATAGTGGGAAGAGAGCATGAGTACTCACTGAGAAAGCACGTGTTTTAATTACTGTCACATGG
This sequence comes from Myotis davidii, assembly GCF_000327345.1. Lineage (NCBI taxonomy): Eukaryota > Metazoa > Chordata > Mammalia > Chiroptera > Vespertilionidae > Myotis > Myotis davidii. The sequence goes on from NW_006285040.1 coordinate 2,855,321, forward strand.
TGGGCAAATGGTCTTAGCCAGAGAAAGAGCATGAGAACACTGTTCCCAAACCAAAGTAAGTAAAATGATTTGTGTTCTTTGTCCTAACCCCGCACCCAAACTCGGTGAGTAGAAATGTAGACCTTCCCACATTATTTGCAAGTCTGGACTTGGGTGGAGAAAGTTAAGGCTGAAGTTTTAAACTGAACTACACTGATATGTATTTTTGAATTTATGTTTTATTTTTTCTATTTAAATCACCATTTATCCCCTCTATACCCTTTTGTCCACGTCCATGAGTTATCTCTCTTTATTCTTTTTTGCTCAATCCCTCCACCCAAACCTCCAACCCACCTCCAGAGCTGTGTGCCTGCTCTCTATGAGTCTGTCTCTATTTTGCTTGGTAGTTCAGTTTGTTAAATTCCACATATGAGTGAAATCATGTGGTACTTGTCTTTCTCTGACAGGCTTATTTCACTTAGCATAACGTCCTCCAGGTCCTGAGAATAACCACAGAATAGTGAAAACTGCTTCAAATGTTATGGAGACGGAATAAAGAATGGAGAGAAATTAAACCTTATATTTGTACCCATGAAACTTCTGCTTCTATAGGACACATGCATTATTATTGAATCCTCAGGAAAAACATCAGTAAAGTGGATAAAATGTTGCTGTCCCTTTACAGGCTATAGTTGACATTCAGAGAGAAAAGAACTTGGTAAATTAACAATTAGTAAGTGACAGAACTGAATACAAACTTTTAACAACCTACTCTGCCACTATATTGCTTTAAGACAACTTAACACATAGCCCAAACATTTTTCCATTTTAAACTGTTTACATTAATTGAGCTCAGTTATGCACTAATTATGCAACTACCAGAGAAGATATTTACAAATATTTTTTTATGTTATGGGAAAGTATGTATGAAGTAAAAAAGAAAAGAGATGTATACCATAATATCAACCATAAAATAATACACAAACAAAATGAATTGAAGGAACTATACCAGTATTCCAAAATGTTTGACAATAAGAGGATGAGTAAGAAACAGGAATTATGGTTGACTTTTTCTGCTTCTTTACATTATATGTTTTACAAGTTCCCTAAAATGACCTTGAATTACGTTATAATTATGAAAAACTATGATTTTGGGGAGAAAAACATTTCTGCTATATTACTACACATTTTGCACATTCTTGTACAAGTATTTTATTTATTTATTTTGAATTTGCCTAAGTAGCAAAAAAATTAAAATTTAGATGTTTATAAAACAATTAACTGAATCTAATAAGAAAGATTTAAAGGGGCAGCTCAGTGATGTTCAATTGTTTGAGAGCGTATTACTCCCATTCCACCTCTTAAAGCATAAAGCCAGTTTTAAACATGGCCATGATGCCAAATTCTGGCTGCATATGTTTATTTCTGTTACTAATAAAGATTGCCCAGTAAATAATCTTACTGTCTAGAGTTCTGTGAGTCCAACAAGGTCTAAGCTCTCTCCGCAGCTTTTTCTGAAGTTACAAAACATGAAAGCCAAACTCCCCAAATCGCCACCGTCTCACCATAGCAGTGTAGCCTGCAGTGGGCCCAGATGAGCATGCATTTCACACACAGAATTACATGGAATCCATTCACACGTCACACGTCACAGCCACACAGCCAGGCTCCTGGGCCCCTTGCAGCTGTCTGGAAGCCACTAAAAAGCGATTACAAGTCAGAAAGCCGTGAGAGGCACTGAAAGTCCTTTTGTTTTAATGCCACGGTCCTTTCCAGGGCCTCTCAGACAGTGCTCCCGCACACAGTACATTTTGGTAAAGATCCCTCTGTGTATAATACCCCTCTGAGGTCAGGAAAGCAATATAGTGATAGCCATTAGGGCAACTGTCATTCTCCCAGCAGACAGACTAGAACGTCTGGCAAAATCATTTCAATTCCAATGACTCAAACCTCCAGGAAGGAGCAGGCCGTGAGACCCATGCATATTCAAACAGCGCCAGGAAGAGGGGCACTCACTGCACTGTCTTCTCTCAGCTCCTCTTCATTCCATGGTGCCTCTGTTTCCCAATTTGTAAAGTGAGAAAGCAAAGAGAAGTATTCCCTTCTGAGGAATGTGAAAAGATCTGTGCAGTGTTTTTCTGAGCATGCGTGAAAGATGGGACCTAACAGGGCTAATGGATAGAGAAGGTCCTGAAAATTATGAGTTCCATATAATGGACTTGATGATGATGATGATGATGATTATTTGCCATGGCCTTCTCATATCCATATCTTGTATAAAACAGCAACTAGAGGTTATTTTTAAACCTGTGCCCAGAAGTGGTTTCATTCAAACAGCCATTGTCTGAAATACGTTTCCTTGGGGAATTTTCTCTCCATGACCCATGCTCCATTTCCCTTGACCTCTATATAGTCTTCGCTCCTTTCACTTTTATGGTTTCATTGGTGACAGTATTTACTTTTTTCTTCCCCTAAAGAATTTCTAATTTAATTATTCTACTTTTTATATAACCCCTGTGTCTGAAGATAGGAAATATAAAATGCTAGGTATACAAAGTTGTTGTGCTACATTTAAAATTATCCAATATAATTTAGATTTGGGGGATGCAACATTATATATTTTATCTTCCCTTGAGTCTATATCTTTTGTTGAATTTCAGGTTAAAAAATATGCAGGAAAACAAAAGTCAGAGAATAGTGCTTAATTAGAGGAAGCTAAATAGAATATTTGGGAAAGATAAAGTATTAAATAAGAGGAAAAAAAGAGGTAGCCCATAGTTTATGAATAAAGAAAATAAGAGCACTGGGGGATCTTCATTCTATAAAGCATTATAGCAAATGCTACTTCATCCTACAAGTGATTAAGGGAGAGAAGGAGTTGGATTAAATTTTTGTATATTGGAATTTAGAGGGGAAATGTGAAGCAGCTTGCAGGATGAAAAGTAGGTAGTAAAATTGTTACAACAAATGTATATGACTATATTTTTAGACACTCAACTCTAATACAACTCACCAAATCATAAAAATAAATACTCGTGCATCTTATAGTCTTCAACAGTTCAATAGTCTGTCAGAAGAAAGACAAAGAAAAGCTGGTAGGCCTGGTATGATGACAACTTTTCTCCATGATTAAAGAAGAAAACACACTACACATAAAACATTTCTCAGAACAGCTGGGTAACTTTACAGCTCTCCGTAACTCACATCTTTTAACACCAAGACTAAGTGTCTGAAGACTTATAAAAACCAATAAATGGGCAAAATATACAATAATGAACATGAACTAGTCTTATGACAGATCAGCCCATTCAACCATACAGTACATTACATGTAAACAGTTCAGGCTCATCCAAGCTCTTAGATTTTAGCTAAGAGGCAACTAAGTAAAACCTTTAAGACTCCCCAATATTTGTCTCTGAAACTTTAACGGTTCAGTAAAAGTCCATGTAGTATCCTCAAAATGAAATCTTAAACTGTTATTTCCCATTGAATATTTTCATTCTCTAAATACTACCTTGAAATGCTTTATTTCCCAGCCATCTTTTCACTAATGAAGTAAACACCCTTAAAGATTTTCCTTTTTATTCTTCTCCTGTGAAAATAATCCTGACTAGGATCATAGTAAATGCCCTGATGGATGATTTCTGAAAAGTGGTGTGCTGGTTCCTACTCTATTGTAGAGCCATCTATTTTCCTCCCAAATATTTTCTTTCCTCTGGAGGATAGACCATTTGGCATGGATTCAGCACAATAAGGGGGATACTCCACAGCTTGTGATGAAGAAATTAAATCAAGTAGGATAATAGCCCATTGCTTAATAAATAAATAAATAGAATTTCAACATTCAAAACCCCACAGAAAATAAAAAAGACTTGACATTTGGCATAAAAACTCCACGGTAGAAGTATCAATAGCAGAAGATGGCTCAGTTTAGAAAGGATTAGTTGATTCTTCCATAAAAGGCTATTTTTAATGTGTACTTGGAAAAGAAGATGCTGAGGAAAAGAGGAGGTGAGTGATGACAGAGTTACTGCCGGGATGCTGGAAGTGTGGGAATGAGAACTTAAGTGCCAAAATACCTCTGGACCACCCACCACCCACTCCAACCACCAACAATAAAGCAGCCTCTGAGGGGGACACAAAGCCCCTGGATACTAGGAACTAAGAAGAGAAGTCTGCCGAGATGACCCAGACTTGAACTTAGAGAAGATAAAAGGATAGCTGTGATGGCTACATTCAATCCATTCAGTAACTACAACTCTAGAGAACGTAGTTAACAAAGAGCATCCTCAAGGTCAGGTTTCCTGAAGAGTTTTTATAACCATGTCCCTATGAACATAGAATGATCTTCAGAATGAATGGTAGTGTCTGGCTGGTTAGCTGGTTAGCTGGTTAGCTCCACATGCTCGTATAAACTGCATGAGAAAAGTAGATGAGGAACAAGTGAAAAGAGAGCCTAAATGAGAAAGGAAACTAAAATATGAAGGAAGAGTGGACATATAAGAAATAGGAAATAGAAATAGAAATAGAAAATAATGGAAAAATGAGATAGAAAATAATGATAAAAGATGGAGAATAGAATACAAAGAAAAATTAAAGAAAAATGAGAAAATTCAAAACTTTTTATCAAAATAAATCAAGTTAAGAAATTTCATCTTTATTCAATTGCAATATTGACTTAATCTAACCTCATTTAATGAGAAGACATGTCTAAAGCTATATCTCCTTTTTTTTTTTTTAAGTATTCCTATTCCTATTTCATAGTCTCAATCTGTAGTTCTACTGGTTGGGGAATTTCACAAATTTCATCTATATTGCTTTAGTTTCTTAAGGTAAAACACAATGGAAATCTAAACTTGTTTTTACACAATATATTTGAAAAAAAGTATGCATTTCCTAATGCAGCACAAACTCCATATATTTTTTAAAGGGATTGCTTCAAAGCTTGTTGATTTTATCAGAAAAAAAAAATAGTAAGGCGCTAAGGTGTTGTCATCACTTTCCTTAAACTTTGAAGTTGTATAATGGTTTAACCCTATCATCATCACCAAAATTAGTGAGCGGGTCTGAGCTCAGAGACTCTGTGCTGTGCCTTTTAATCTAAAAAAGTGACATTTGTGGGCTATGCACTTTCCAGACCTCAAACCTGTCAATTAAAGACATGGCTCAAACTTGTCCAATCAAAGGAATCCCTGAGCTGCTTGTTAAAGTCCAGATTCATGGTCCCATTCAAAGAATTAATTATTCTGAATCTAGTGTGAAGGGAAATCAACTTCTTAGCAAAGGTCCCAGATGATTCTAAGTTGAGGTACTTTTAAGAACCACTGCAATAAAAGAGCAGCCCTTAGAGTATAAATCATGTGTGATTTTGTTTTTCCATTTTGAGTGATATGACAAAAAGATATAGTGTGCCATGGGAACTACTGCAACAGACTTATAAAACTTTCACTAAGATATTTTTTTAAAAATTGTGCATCAAACTGTCATTTGATCACCTTCAAGAAATCTATATGGGGGCCAAATAGTGTCCCATGGGAACAAGTAGACTTGAGGGGGAAAAAGCTGCAAACTTGATTGCTTATTAATGGAACCAAGAGCCAAATGTTCACTCCAGCCACCTGTGAACAATCCATGTTTGACATGTGGCATGGAAAGTGGTCATTTGTTTTAGACTCTGTGGCCAGCTTCTCTGTAGATTTATGGTGATAGAGATAGCAACTCATTTCCTTAAGTTAGTCCAATAGAAGTTAAATTCTCAATTTATTACTTTATGACCTTTGCCACAGAAACCAGTTGAGTGCTATAAACAGAAAATTCTTTCTTTGGTTGTGCAATGCCACAGAAGATGAAGGGCTTTAAGAAACAAGAAGTATTTTCAGTGTGGTGTGTCTCATGTGGCATACGGAAATAATAAAATCTTGGATAACCTAAGAATTGATTGAAGTGTTTTCTAAATTCTCCCAGAGTTATCAACTACTCAAAAACTTTTTATATTGGCACCACAAGAACTAATTGGCTTAATTATTTTTAAAGTTCATCACCTATAATTAATGGACTGGGAGTATGAAAATTTTCAGGTCTGGAGCTTATAATCCCTTGGATTTTAAATATACTTGACCTCTATCCTCTCCTCTTTAAACATCACATTAATGCAGAAATAGAAGATAATTTGCTACTCATTGTATTGATTAGCTCTGAATTCCAGTAATCATAGATGAAATGTAATCGTAGATATTTAGAGCCTTCTTTATTTATATTGTTGACAGTTACTTGTTCCAGATTTTGTTAATTCCTACATAGCACTAGCATCACTCTCTTCAACAAAACATTAATTCTCATCTTCATTATGCTGTGGTCCCACGGGACAGCAGAAATTCACTAAAGCTCTCCATCTTAATATCCTCATAAAAATTATCTGCCAAGTTAACACTGACCTGCACACTGAAAGACAGTCCTAGGTTAAAATACATTTCTTTGTTTCTACAATAAAAGTAATCTTGGAATACTTTCAAATTTTAATAAAAAAAAATCTAGAGCTTATAGTAATTTTTAGAACACTGTGATATTCTTAAAGAGTATTATATAAGATAAAACATTAATATCTAGCTATAGTAATATGTATGTAGACCAGTCCTCAATTACTCTTTTAATAATGAATAAAATATAATACAAAAATAATGAACTTAATATAAAAATAGTAACAATCATTTATTGAGCACATGCCAAACACTGTTTTATAAGTTTATATGCGTGATCTCATTTTATACTCAATTCTACAGATGGAACACTTGCTTTGAGAGGTTAGGTAATTAGCCTATGGTTTTCATGCTACTTGGTAGTGAAATTCAAATTGAGGTCTGCCTGATCACAAAACTCACATTTTTAATATTATAAATACTCCTCTCTTCCTTAATTTTGAATGATTTAAAAAAGAAACATGTCTTATTGAATAAGAATAACCTTTCTCAAGAAGTAGATGTCCTATTTCCATCTATGGTAAAGGGAAAAGATGCTGTATTTATAGTCAGAAAGCCTACCTTGCTGGAAAAGGCTACACTGCGATTTGCTCTTTTTTTACTTGAAAACTCAGGCTATCATATTGACCTTAACACCAACCCTCAGTATGCAACATACATACATTTAAAATAATAATGTATTTACTTCATTGCTTTTGTAATAATTTAAAAAATCAAATACCGCATTTTTCCATGTATAAGACACATTTTTTTTCTAAAATCATTAGATTGAAAATCAAGGGTGCATCTTACACAGGGAAGCCAGCCGAGGAGGGAGCCTCCCAGGTGCATAGCTGACCATACCTTGTCAAACAGGCCTCCTCTGGTCACAAACATTATTATCACTGACATCAGCTGATGCTGTAATTGGAGGTGGAGGTGGAGCATGCACAGAGCGTTCTAAGCCCATAAAGATGTCAAAAAATAAAAAGATAAATACCAGTGATTGTCTTACTCTGCAAAATTCAAACTGAATGTAATCAGCTATGCAAAAGAGCATGGAAATAGAGCTGCAGAGAGACAATTTGGACCTCCTCCCACGGAGCCT
>NW_006285040.1:2862906-2871756 GCF_000327345.1 Myotis davidii
TAGGAGATGAAAACATGAACAAATTAGCTCAGAAAAGCCACCAGTTTATGAGAATGATCTCACATATATAGACAGTGACTCAGAGGACAGCAGTGATGCAGTAGAAGTTGAAGAAATTGGTATGTCTGGAACTAATAGTGATGAAGAAGAGAGCAATGATGCAACAGAGGTTGAATAGAATGATATGCTGCATAATATCATAGTGCTGGTATGTAAACATTACCTGTGGTAATTACTAAATAAAAATGTGTTCTATGTTAAAAATATTGATTTCTTAATTTTGGGTTGGAAAAGTGTGGGGTGTCTTATACATAGGGGCATCTTATACACAGAAAAATATGGTAATACTATCTTATTGAAAAACAGATATGAACCTATAAATCACTCCTAATCCCTCATTCCCCTATAAATACATTTCGGTTTATATAATGTTTGGTGCCTTCCTCTCTTTCAATTACATTATTTTATATAATCTTCACCCTGGTTATATTTTATTACAATATTTAAATTTCTATAAATATTTTCATGTTTGCACAACATTATATCATGTATATGTGCTCAATATTTAACATATCTTCATTTTGAGATTTTGTAAATTATTAAATTTCTTTTCTAATAACTCACTCTTTTACAAGGTGGGGAAAATCACTACAGCAACTTGTACTGTTATACTAAATAAAAGGAAAAAAAGATAATGCAAAGAAGTAAAAAAAATACTATAACATCTTAGAAATGGAACAGTGCTGGGAAAATTCTAGATACAATATGATTTTTAGTAAAATTTTATAAATGTTAATGTTAAAATAAATAAATTATGAATCTTATTTCTGGGGAGACTTAAAAGCAGTACATATGACTTAGTAGAGACAGAAAGTTGAGTAAAATAATGTCAATATAATTACAATTATCTACCAAAAGAGAATTTGACCGCACAGCAAATGCTCTAAAAAATTTTGTGGTTTTGTTTTGTTTGCCTTGGTTTGGTTTGGTGTGATGGATGGTGTAATGATGTACACCTGGGACAAATAAATACAAGAGTAGCACCAATAATGTCATGAATGCCAAAGACAAAAAGAAAAAAATTACTTTTCTCCTAAAAGTAAATGTAGGGATAACTGCTAGAGATATTTGTCATCTATGTGTTAAGAGGCTGAACATAATTAGAAGGAAAGGTTTGGCCTATTTCTTGGAGTAAATGGTTAAATGCTAACAGGAAGCACAATTACTTTGTTCCAGGTGGACTATCAAAGGGAATAATCTTCTCACTGGAGTGTAGAACAGACAAGGGTGAAGGAAACTGAAGACCAAGATAAGGACAATGATAGTAAGTAAACTCTCTACCTTGTAATGAAGCTGAATCTCTAGGCCAGCCGTGGGCAAACTACGGCCCCCAGGCCGGATCCGGCCCTTTTGAAATGCATAAAACTAAAAAAAAAAAAAAAAAAGACCGTACCCTTTTATGTAATGATGTTTACTTAGAATTTATATTAGTTCACACAAACACTCCATCCATGCTTTTGTTCCGGCCCTCAGGTCCGGTTTAAAAACCCATTGTGGCCCTCGAGTCAAAAAGTTTACCCACCCCTGCCTAAGCCCACAGAAATTACTGCTTAGCATATGGAGAAATATCAAAGGGAATAATCTTCTCACTGGAGTGTAGAACAGACAAGGGTGAAGGAAACTGAAGACCAAGATAAGGACAATGATAGTAAGTAAACTCTCTACCTTGTAATGAAGCTGAGTCTCTAGCTAGGCCCACAGAAATTACTGCTTAGCATATGGAGAAAACTTTGAAGATGTGATTGGCTATTCTATTTTGAGAAATCAAGTGAGAGAGTTTCAATGGGCAAGTGTTCCACAGTTCAAAGGGTAAATTTTAGACCTACAAGTTGGCTTACTATAAAATCCTTATGAAGTTTCAGAATTATCCTTGAGAACTTAGAAAAGCTATAATAAGCACTAAAAGATAACACAAATGTACATGAATAAGAAATGAGATTTTAAAAATAAGATCCCTATACATAGTGCAATATATTTCAAAGCAGGGGGATCAGATAATATATTAATAATATTATTGTTTACAGGGTGAGGAAATGTTGTTCAGAATGATATAGGGTTAGTCATAGTTTCAGTCTAACTCAGGAAGTCAATGTGTAGCAAAAACTCTAGTGATGTGCCATGTGATTCTGCTAGTGACCATATCTTGACCAACATTTATATTAAATAGCATAAAAGGAACTTTGGAAAATAAGCTCATTGAATTGACAGATGACAAAACTCTAGGTGTGATACCTAACCGATCCAATTGTAAAATACTAATTCAAAAAAGATAACCAGTCTTGAATAATGGAAATATACATATGTATTTCTATCCTCACTTGAGCATATTTTTCCATTGATTTTTTTTTTTTTTTTAAGAGAGTGGAAGGGAGGGAGGGAGGGAGAAATAGAAATAGAGAAACACGGATTTTAGAGAGCCACATCCATTGTTTGCCTCCTGCACATGCCACAACCATGTAGGGGATTATTGAACCTGCAACCCAGGTACTTGACCTTGACTGGAAGTGGAACTTGCAACCCTTTGGCCCACTGGCCTACGCACCACTTAGGAACACCAACCAGGGCATGGAATTATATTTTTAAAAGAAAACCTGGAGGTATATGAAATATCGTGCTAGATTCATAAAATCGTTTGCCTAATTCACAGAGGGGGGAAAGTTGGGGAAACTTGGTTTAAGAGCAGCTGTAATAGTGAAAAGTAGTTAAGGGAATTAGTTGACTATTAGTTCACCATCTAGACTAGACAAATGAAGGAATGAATAGGAAGCCCATTTTGGGGTCAGCACCATCTGTGCTCCCTACTTCAGTTTTACCAACAATAAAGTTACTATTTTTATTCCTAGTTTATACCTGTATCTACTCAATTGGATCAAAAGTCATGAGGGAGAAAGGTCTGAGTAAGTGGTTTATATACCTGATTACCTTTTTTACCCTCTGATTATTCTCATTTTACAGATGAGAAAGCTTGAGGCTTAGAGAACCCACCTACTTACCCAAGTCAACCCATAAGTAAAAACTGAATTTGAGCCAGGATCTGATTGACTCTAAAGCCTTTCCCATTAACCACACTTCCCGGGCCTCCTGGAGAAGAGAGGCTAAGGTCCTTCCCACATTCGTTGCACCTCTCTCTGGCCAAAGAAGGAAGTGGGAGAAGTAGGACAAGAACGATGAGGATTTGAAAGCTGTACAATATGAGATATGGTAAAAGGAACTGGAAAAGGTTTACTCTGAAAGGAGGAGACACAGAGAGCACAAGGACACTGTCATCCATCATTTCAAGAGATGGAAGGTGGAAGAGAGATGAGATGTATTCACTGTATAAACAGAACGCTGACTTCTGCTGGGAGAATGAGTAAAAACTGTGGGAAACCAATTTTCATTAATATTTAAACAAACCTTATAATTAACACTATTTAAGAGTGTTCCTGGCTTTTTTGAATTCCATCTCAAACAGTGGCTGGACTTTAGGAATCTATAGAAACAATACCTGTCCTGGATTTGTTTTTTTCATTTATTTAATGTAGATGAATTAAGTACTTACTATAAGCCAGTCCCTGCTAAATTATGAGAATGCAAATTTGAATGAGACAAGAAACATATTCAGAAAATAAATTATAATTATAAAATAAAAACAATGTTGAACAAGAGACAAGCACTTTTCTGTCATAAAATTCCATTCCAGAAGCAGGGTGAAAAAACAAGAATGCAAATTGTGAATAAGTTAGTGTGTGATATTAATAAATGCTGTAAACAAACAAGTGGTGAGTGACAGAGTCTGACCTGGGCTGGAGGAATACATTAGATGGATGTTCAAGGAAGTCTCTGAGAAGATGACACTGGACAACCATGCTAAGTGCTTAATGACAAAACAGAGCTCACAAAATCTAGAGGAAAAGAATGTCAGTAGGGGAATAGCAAGGACAAAGGTGCTTAGGTTTGAGTGGGCTTGTTGTGTAGAAGTTAATTCACTATGAGCAGGAAATCACAAGCTTACCTGAGGGGGTAAGTTCACGTTTTACACTAATATTCTCGACTTGAAAATGCCATTTTCCAGTCCAAACCTTTTAAATTTACATGCAGCAGAATTCACTGGTTTCGATGTGACATCATCATGGCGTTAGCCATCAATGGGAGAGTAATATATTTTTGCGGCATGTTTTTAAGCTCTGGTGATAAACATGTCACTTATAAAACTGTAGAGGGTATCCACCTCATTTTTCCTCTCACTTTCCCTAAGTCAGAGAAAACCCTACATGCATTTTTTAATTACCACGATGAACACTTTGTCCAAATGGTATTTTTGAAACATATGACAATAGTATTTCTATCACCATTTCCAGCCTAGGCTCCTGGGCTGAACACAGTATAGGAGCGGGGAGCCCCCAGCTCTTGTCTTCTCACTGTCACTGACCAAGTGGTGCTTTTAACCAGGTCACAATGTCTCCGAGCCCAAGTCCCGCCACTTGTAAAAAGAGAGGTTTCCATCTGCCTAGCCATCTTGGTGCAACTGAGCTGCATAACTTAGACAATGATGAAAAGATGATCTGAAAATTCTAAATTGTTACATAAGATAAATATCTTAATAGAAACTTTAGCATTATTCTTATTCGGAAGAGAAATAAATTTTTGTAATTTTTATGTAATTTGCAGAGGATTTGAAGCCCAACACATGCTTCTAACAAAAAAAGAAATAGGAACCAAAGCAAATTGAAACATAAGGGCAATATTGAAAGGAAAGAGGGTAGCGATTAACATTTATATGGAGGAACAGGGAGATATGTCTCTTCGAGACAATATGCCTGCAAAGAAAATGTGATTTAGAGCTTTGTAAAATAAAGGAAACAGATAAAACTGCAGTTAAACATGTGAAAAAAAATACTACAGCACTGGATTCCTTAACACTTTTCCTATTTTTATTAAAAGGCAAAAACTATCTTGACACATCTACTTTGGGCACAAACCTGCCACATTACTTTTTATCTGTACAAACAAGAAAATTTATGAATTCTTATAGGCTTCCTCATATTCATTCCTTGCTAGAATATTATTAGACTTATTTTCCCAAAAGAATTTAGTATTGTAATGTAGACTGGGAACCTCATTGCCTCACTGGGGGGGCGGGGGGGGGGAGAAGCTTTATTTCATGGAGAACAGGATGGCTATGTAGTTTAGGAAGGTATTTTGTCATTTTTCTTGCTCTCTGTGTACTGAGAATCGAAAATGATAAATTGAAAAGTGCCAAGAGACAGACAAATGCACAAACCAATGAAAGATCAATACTTGAGAGGGTAAAAGAGACTTAAGAAGGTTAAATGCAAATATGTTTAAAATGCAACAAGTTTCCAGAGGCTGGTTGGTGAAGATGTATGACTGACTCTCATAGCTCATGTTTATCTAATACTGGAGGCCCGATGCATGAAGATTCGTGCAAGAGTAGGCCTTCCTTACCCTAGCTGTCGGCACAGGCTTCCCTCTGGCAGCAGGGACCCGAGCCTTAGCTCTGGCCTCCACCTTCCACCTTCGCTCCGGGCCGGAGACGCCTCCCACCTGCTCCAGCTGGCTCCATGGCTCCATGGCTCCAGCCAGCGCCACCATCTTTGTGGCTATGGGCACCGCCACCTTTGTCTCAGAGTGACAGTTAACTGGCATATTACCCTTTAATTAGTATATATTACAGTTCATATGCCTCTTGTCACCTGAATATGTATCCCAAGATCTAAGTGAAAAATTAGATCAGAAAATGCTTCTCTACCAAAAGTTTTTATGTAATCCTCACTCTCATCACCACCATCCCCTAAAACTGCCTGAAATTCTATTACTTAAGAGTCTTTTGGCTCAAATTTTGTAGACTTTTAAGAATATGCCAAGACATAAAAGAACATAAAGAGAGGAGCAAAGTTTAGGATTTGTCATTAAAACAAGGGCTAGCATTAATTGAGTACTGTGTGCCAGGCAGGGGACAACTTATTTTATATATATGCCTTAAAACAATCTTTTCACTTTAAAGATTAAAGTAAGTGAGATTCAGAGAGGATAAATGACTTGCCCAAGGTCTTACAGCTTAGTGAACTGCAGAATCAGGAAACACCCATTATCTGTAAAGAAATTGATTAGAAAGAAGCAAGCACTGCTGTGTGGCGATAAGGGCCACGTTCAGTGTAACATCTATGAGCTTAGAGCAAGACAAACTTAGAGCAATAAAATACAGAGCTATGCCATTTTCCCCAACAAGGCTTAATAACTCGAGAAAAGGAATGAAGAAATCTAATCGGTAAAGTCATCCAGGATTGACTGAGCACTGATCTGGTTGTTGTAGTTGAAGCATAGTCATGGGGAAGGAATTGACAGATACTATGTTCGGAAAAGCCTAACTAAACAAAATTCCTCATCATCTCAGTTTTTCATAAAATGAATAAAAATGAGATTTCAGGGTGTGTTTTGTGGTGGTGGCTGTGGTGCTCACATAAGACAAGAATTGTCTTGGCAAAGTCAAGTCTCCACAAAAGTGGGTCTGACTAAGCTGCATTCAGGCTTCATGAAGACCTTGGGTGACAGTGAGGCAGCAAAAAGAAAGGATGCTGAGAGGAGGTATAAGCATGTCAAATGTCATCATTATTCAAGGTCATAATTATTCTCCAGGCTAGGTTACCATAGTCTCATACTATAAAAAATATAGAATTAAAAATTATCATCATATAGTATTGAAAATAAATACAATTTTTTAAATTTGAACAGAGAGAGTCAGAATTAAGAAAAATGTATGACAAATCATGTATCTTTAAAGGTCAGAAATCACTATCCTCTACACGACTTCATTACCTTATAAGTCAAGCTTTGGGGAGAGGATGGGGAAGAGAGTATTAGGACTGTTATTTCTTTCTTCAGTCTTGAGTCAATTTTTAAATAATATTACTTTTAAGATTAAAGAGGGAGGAAAAAAGAAAGAATAAACTTGCCAAGTTGCCGAAACCGGTTTGGCTCAGTGGATAGAGCATCGGCCTACGGACTGAAAGGTCCCGGGGTCGATTCCAGTCAAGGGCATGTACCTGGGTTGCGGGCACATCCCCAGTGGGAGATGTGCAGGAGGCAGCTAATCGATGTTTCTCTCTCATCGATGTTTCTAACTCTCTATCTCTCTCCCTTCCTCTCTGTAAAAAATCAATAAAATATATTAAAAAAAAAAAAACATGCCAAGTGGTGAAGGGAGGCCGTAGGAGAGGGGGAGACTAAATACCAGGTAAGAAGTACCAAAGCCTCAGTGGAGGGAGGAGGTGGGCCCAGCAACCAGTCCAGGGCTGGTTAACAGATTGTCTATAAGTGCTCAGGGTGGCTTAATGATTGTGGCCACGTTCACTGTAGCATTCCAAACTCCTCTGAGAATATCTACATTTCCCCCTCCACCCCCACTTGTGTTAACCTGCTTTCAGGTCTTGATTTCTAAGCAATAGAAGATGGTTTCATTAATAGTGAAGGGATAAGAAAGAGTACACACAGGCCAAATTTTTTAAAACTAAACTACAAAATAATGAATCTCAAAAATCTACTTGGGAGGAAGGGGAGGTTTGGGAGTGGAACCTGGGACTGCCCATAGGGCTGGTGATATTCATAATGTAGGAGGCCTGTGAGCATTAGTACCTTCATAAACAAGATTCAGAAACATGTGGGGAGATTCAATCCCCAACTATACATTTCTATGAAAAGTTTGATAAGTATATCTAAGCAATTTTCCAGCTTTCTTAGACTTATTTCTTAAAACTAATGACCACATTTTTAATTGAAATATACCAGTTCTTTTTATTCAAATCTTGGAAAGAAACATGTGTATATGAAACTGCCTCATCATCCCCAGGTTTTAAAGTGTTGAAATAACTTTCTAGGCCCAAGATGGAGCTGTTCCTGCCAGGGTTCCACATCAGCAAACTGAAACTTAGGTGTATCTCATGTCCATGTAAATGCTCCCTTGACGAGAAACACAGCATGTCTAGTCAGCCACTCCCCAAACACCACGCCAACCCTGGGTCTTCTCACCCCATACACAGTGATGTGGCCCTAGCCAACCAGATACTTTATCTCTTCCTGTTCTTTATTCTTTATCCTATAAAAGCACCCAGCCTTCTACCCCATTATGCAGTTCTTTAAAAGGAAACTGTTTATTTCATGAAGTAGTCAATAAAGTTTCTTTGCATCATCTAAAGCATCTTCATCACTATTTTTATCAAAATCATTGGGAAACAAGTTGCTAAATTTTTTGGACAATCACATTACTGTATTTAAAAAACTGAAAGTAGCATCAAATGATGTTTCTGTGCCATTTTGTGTTCCTAGTCTCCTTCCCAGTCCGCTGTACGAAACAACACCTTAAAAAAATAAGTAATATACCGTGTTCATGGATTGATAGAATCGACATCATTAAAATGTCCATATACCCAAAGCGATCTAAAACTCCAATGCAATCTCAATTAAAATACCAACGGCACATTTCACAGACCTACAACAAACTCTCCAAAAATTTATATGGAATTTAAAAAGTCCCCAAATAGTCACAGCAATTCTGAGAAAGAAGAACAAAGTTGGAGGAATCACAATATCATATATCAAGCTATATTATGAAGCCACTGTTATTGCCTGTTACTGGCACAAGAATAGACACACTGACCAATGGAAATGAACAAAGAACCCAGAAATAGACCCAACCCATTATGCTCAATTAATATTTGACAAAGGAGGCAAGAGCATACAATGAAATCAAGACAGTGTCTTCAATAAATGGTGATGGGAGATTTCTTCAGA
>NW_006285040.1:2872104-2877240 GCF_000327345.1 Myotis davidii
AATAGTATGGCGTTTCCTCAAAAATTTAAAAATGGAACTGCCATTTGACCCAGTAATACCACTTCTAGGAATATATCCCAAGAAACCAGAAACACAAATCAGAAAGGATATATGCACCCATATGTTCATAGCAGCACAATTCATCATAGCTAAAGTTTCAAAACAGCCTAAGTGCCCATCAGCAGATGAATGGATTAGAAAACTGTGGTACATCTACACAATGGAATACTACACTGCTGTAAAAAAGAAGGAATTCTTACCATTAGCAACAGTATAGATGGAACTACAGAGCATTATGCTAAGTCAAATAAGCCAGTCAGAGAAAAATAAATGTCGCATGATCTCACTCATTTGTGGAATATAATGAACAACAAAAACTGATGAACAAAAATAGAACCAGAGTCATAAATGCATGGAATAGACCATCCAACCTATGAGGAAGGCAGGGGGTGAGGGGATAAGAGATCATCTAAAGGACTTGTATGCATGCATGTGAGCATAACCAATGGACACAGGCTGGGAGGGGGGTGAGGGCATGTGTTGGCGGTTGAGGGTCGCCATGGAGAGAACAGTGGGGGAAAAGGAGACTTATGTAATACATCTATCTATCTATCTATATATATATAGAGAGGGGGGGGTAATATGCAAATTAGCCAGGATGCCATAACAGTCATGACTGGTCAGGAGGAGGCTGCATGTGCAGGTGAGGCCCGGAATGGAGATGGAGACAGACAGGGGGGCCTGCCCGAGCCACGGCGCCGGCTGCAGCAGGCCCACCAGAATGGAGACAGACAGACTGGGGATGGGGGGACTTGTGAGTCCAAGCTGCCACGCCAGCTGCAGCAGGCCCGCCCAGAGCGAGACAGACCACACCAGCTTGAGCAGGCCAGGAGTGGATACAGGCAGGGGGCCTGCCAGCCGCATCGCTTCAGCAGTCCTGCCTCTGCATGGGAGCTGCAGAGGAAACACCTTTTCTGACCACACATTGACTAAGCTCCCGGTACACCACTCGCAGTGTTCTTGGTAACTTGGGTAATAAAGATCCAGGAAGGTGAGCTAGCATTTTTCCACCTCACTCCTGGAGGAAAAAACGAAGGTCTGCTGCTGGAGGGGCTAAAAAAAGGTCATATTCTGCCCTAGCCGGTATGGCTCAGTGGATAGAGCCTCAGCCTACAGACCACAGGGTATAGATTTGATTCTGATCAAGGGCATGTACCTAGGTTGCAGGCTCCTCCCTGTCCGGGGCCCAGGTCAGGGCTCATGCAGGAGGCAACCAATTGAAGTGTCCCTCTCACATTGATGTTTCTCTCTGTATTTCTCTTTCTCTTCCACACTCTCTAAAAACCAATGGAAAAATATCCTCAAGTGAGGATAAAAGAAAGAAATGTCATATCCTATGAAAGAGACATCTTGAAAATGCCTAAAGAAAGTTGTCATTTTTTCATGGTGAAGGGACTGGAGTCCGTGTTGATGAAAACACCTTGACAGCTGCAGCAGCTGACAGTGGCAGCAGCAGCAGGGTGATAGGGGTGGCGCCTTCCCCTGATCAGCCCGGTTGCCTCCCATAGAGGGAGGCCAGACTGCGGCACAGGGAGAGGCTTAAGCCATCAGTAGGACATCCCCTGAGGGCTCCCATACTATGAGAGGGAGAAGGCTGGGCTGAGGGACCCCGCCCCACCCCAGCCCCCAGTGCACTAATTTCATGCACCAGGCTTCTAGTTATACAATACAAAAATAAATAAATAAATAAATAAATAAACTTGATTTATAGGAAACATTCCCCTTACTCAATTCAAATAGGGAAATAATCTTCTAGTGGTATCCACTGACACTGTGTCTAATGACAACTACAAAACTTGCAAAGACAGACAGGATTACTATACATTTAAACAAACTTAATCTGCTCCAGAGAATTTCTAGAGTATCCCTGTTTGCAGATCTCTGTCACTTCCCTACCACATACTTGCTACTTTTCTTTTTCTCTTTTTCTTTCTCTCAAGTTGATTTCCCATAGCATTTTTCTATCAGTATGTCTCTGTTAACTATAAACTTCTACGTATTTATTTTTAACCCTTGCACATGTACCATATTGCATTTATAGAGCCGAAATCTGTCTGATCTAACAAACCCTTCTTTTAAGTTCCACACTGCTATTTCAGACAGGCCAGTTGGACAGACACTTCATTGAGCCCCTGACAGTTCCTTCTGGCCACATGAGTGCAGCTGGGGAATTAGGACTTTTTTGTCATTGAATTACTTCTCATTGGATAAAGTTTCATGGTCTTCAGAAATGGGCTAATTTGTTCCATGTCTCCTAAAGTGCCATAAACAATCTAATAATTGCCCAATCAATACTTTGTTCTTGCTAAATAGGAGAAAAAAAGTGAAAGAAGAGTAAGAAAAAAATAAAAGTTGAGAAAAATATCTACAGTGATTTATGTATGCCATATTTTTTAAGATGCTTGCACAATTTTTACTCTGGGATAACTGCCTTAATGCAAGTCAAATATGCTTTGTCTGGCTAGAAATTTCATAACTTCAACAATTATTTATATTGGAACTAAACAATGGGAATATACATAAAAAAGATAATGTTCATATTCTCAACATTCTTGTGAGATATCAGTAGACAACAGATTTGTCTAAGAGCAGTTTCCACTGAGTGCTAAGGAGGCATAGAATAGAACTTAATCCAGTTTGGGATATGTGTGGTATGAAGACAGGTCAGGGACTATCTCCTGAAGTAACTCACCAACTGAGTACTAAAGAATGAATAGATGCTATCAAGGTAAAAAAATAAAGTGAGGAAAGAGTATTCCAGAGAAACAATAGCTGGCATCAAACACCAAGTTTTGAAACAGCATAATATTTACAGAAAACTTGGTCTGTGTTTCTGGAATTTAGAGTTGAGGAGGATAAATTTCAGACAGACAACAGAACTGAAGGACATGAGCATGGGCTGGTAGTGAAGGGCCAAGGACATCACCCTGAGGAATTGGAACCCTACTCTGCAGATTAAGGGAAATGATAGTATAAATAGATGTGAATTTTGGATAGACCACACTCCTGTCAAAGACAAGTTTTAATCTTAAAAAGATTAAAGGCAAAGATATGTAAAATCTTTTTCTTCTACAATCCTAGGTTTTTATTGACTGGAGCCTTGCAGATTAGACTTATAAAAGACAGATTAACAAAAGAAAAACAAACAGGTACATTAACACATGCATTGCTCAAACACACAGGAGTATTCAGTAACCCAAAGGAGTGATTAGAATTTAGGTTTCTATAGCATCTGATCAAAGAAAACTTTTGTTGAGAATTGATAACACAAATGAAAGAACTTTAAGCTTCTACGGGTGTAAATTGTGGAAAAGCAAATATATGGGGAAACGAATAGTAGATATGGGCTAGTTAGAAAGATTGTGTAGATTTTCTCAGTGTCATCTCTGTGCTGATAAAGATCTAGAATTGTCTCATGATTAATTTCTGTTCTTCCTGGTAGAGAGGAGAGGTAAGACAAACGTATGTCCTGCTTTCAGGCAAATAAACAGAGGGGAGAGAACTTTTCTTGTATCTACTTCTCAATTGCCTTCACCTCAGAATGAATGTTAGGCCAAGGGGGCATACTGTGGAGTGGTGTATTCTGCCACCCTGCAGATGCTAGTGTGGGGGCTATTGTAAACAACAGGAAGAGATGATGGGCAACTACATAAGGTAAAACTATGCTAAGGTAGAGATAGTAGGGATGTAAATTTTGAGGACAAAAAGAATTCAATGTAATTGTGATTCCACAGCAAAGGGAGGGAGGATTGTGGTGTGTATGACTGGATGCACGGCAGTCTTAACAACTAAGGATAATATTTTTTGAAATTATTAAATAAAAGATGCAGTTTGAAGAAGATGGCACCATATTTTGATTAGAGATGCTCAGAAGTCACTGGATTTTTTGTTCTTGTTGTTAATCCTCACCCAAGGAAACTTTTCCATTGATTTTTTTTTTTTTAAGCGAGAGAGTGGAAGGAAGAAGGAGAGACAGAGAGTGAGAAACATTGGTGTGAGCGAGACACATCGATTGGTTGCTTCCAACATGGGGCCCTGACCAGGGTTGGGGATCGAGCCTGCAACCAAGGTACATGCCCTTGATCAAAATAAAACCTGGGATTCTTCAGTCCATGGTCTGACACTCTATCCACTGAGCCAGACTGGCTAGAGCTAGATTTTTTCATATAAAAATCATTAAATAAAGTCATGTAAAAATTAGCAATTAGTTATGTAAGGTGGGTAAAATAATGAATGTGATGGAGAAAAAGGAGTGTTGAGTTAGAACTAAAACAATATGGTCACAAACAAGAGTCTTGGAAACTAGCCCCACTGATGTGACTTGGTGATTGAGCAACTTATGAACCAGGAGGTCATGGTTCAAGTCTCATTCAGGGCACATGCCCACGTTGTTATAGGCTCCATCCCCAGTGTAGGGGTGCAAGAGGCAGATGATCAATGATTCTCTCTCCTTCTCCCTTCCTCTCTAAACTAAATTATATATATGAATCTCAGAGACTAGAGGGTTAAAGGACACTGAGGAAAACTGTCTCAAAAGTAAGGAGGACCTTCAGAGAGGAGAAAGCTATAGACGCCAAAGGAAAGTGGAGTTTCAAAGACAGAGTGGGCAAAACTGTTACTGGAATGGCTATCTCCTGTTAAGTAAAAATTGGAACCTCTTCCTTTACTGATTTAGAGGTCACTGGGGATCTTTGGTGTGGAGTGAGGGAGAGGTGATACTTTCATTGTAGTGTAATGCAGTGATTTTCAACCTTTTCATGTCACAATACACATAAGCTAATTATGAAATGCTGCAGCACACCAAAAAATTTATTTATTGCCAATATGACCCAAAAAATGGTATAATTTTGATTCATTCACACAAGACAACTACTGCTGTGTTGGCTGTTGTCAGTTGTTTTTTATTTGATAATCTAAGGGAAAAGAGGTCAGTGCCCTTGACTAATTACTCAGGTATTACATGTTTTGAAAATTCTTGCAGCACACCAGTTGAAAATCACTGGATTAGAGGATTTAAGACTGCTGACGAGTTCCAGGCAAGAAGAAGAATGACAGGAGAAGCTATGAGAGAAGTTG
>NW_006285040.1:2877417-2895013 GCF_000327345.1 Myotis davidii
AATTCTTCCCATACCCCAACTTTCCCCACAAAGGGGTATGCATTTTGTTTTGTTTTTGTATGGGAGGAATGGAGTGTGTTCACAAGGTTAGGGAATGAGTGGTTTATACAGAAAAATACATTGATGATACAGAGTAACAAGGGTAATTAAGAAACAGTGGGAGCTGAGGCAATCAATTCAAGAGCAAATGTGGAGGGAATTTGCTTCCACACGAAGAAGCCACCACAGCCTTCCTAACACAGCAGAGAAGGAAAGACTGGTGTGTGCTTAGGTGTATGCAGTTATTGGATTAACCTATTCAAATTTAGTTTGCAACTGCTGCTATGTACCTTCTAATGAATGAAAGCTACAAATCTTTATTTTACCATTTTCCAGGCTGTTCTCAAGAGCTTAAGCACAGACACTGGAAATGCCAAGATAAAACTATGCTAACAGAGTGGAACACAAGCAGCTAAAATGACAGACTGGGACACAGCACTGAGACAAAGCAGTGGCGGTGAGATGGCCGCGGAGTAGGCAGAAGCTGCACTCACCTCCTCCCGGCCCTGAACTGGAGTTTCAGCTGAATTGTGGAAAGTCCACCATAACCAAGGGAGACAGCTGAACAGATGTGGCCAAGGATTTAGAGAGGCCACATCAAGACTGGTAGGAAGGGCGGAGATGCGAGGAGGGCTGGCCCCGGGCCCACAGGTAGCAGCAGAGTGTCTAGAGGGGTATCTCAGCTGCAGAGATCCCCCTGAGAAAAGTGGGGTCTCAACCCCATGCCTGGCTCCCCAGCCTGGAGTTGTAGAGCCAAGAGGTGGTGCCTTGAGTGAAGGTCGGAGGGACTAGAGTCTTGTGAAAAGAGACTGGGCTATGTGGCCTTTGGGTCCTCCCTGTGTGGACTCCATGTCCTGCATCCCCCACAGATGCCATCTTTCCTGGGGCAAACACTCCCCTCCGATTTGCATAGCCTTGGAGGACAGAACAGGTCCCACTCTCTTGGTGCCCTGTCGCCCTCCTGAGTGCATGCCCTGCAGAGGGGTCCACTGTCTGAGCCTGTGGTATGGACTCTCTTGAAAGGACTTTGAGGAGAACCCAAGGAGAATCAGAGACAGAGCTGTGTGCCTGGGGTAGAGACAGCTCCTCCCCACCCACAGCAACAGTTCCCACAAAGGCCTGGGGTGCCCTGTCCCACAGGGAGTAGCAGGAGAACGACTGGAAGCAACACACACACACATGCATACACACACAGACACACAGTACTAGCAGCAATGCTGCCCACCTATCCCAACCTCCCATGAAGACCCACTAGTCTCATAAAAGGGGAAAACCACTAGCTCCTCCTTTCTGATTCCTCATGGCCCTACCTGGCTGAGCCTGTGATGCTCAATGGTGCCAGCAGGGATCCCCAAGCACAAGAATCCCCAGAAGGCCTGGGCAGACTAGGGAAAACTGAGTTGTGTGGCTCAGGGAGGGAAGTGGTGCATTTTTTTCCTTACACACACTCCACACCATTGACATCATTCCTGTGCAGAGCCTTCCCGTTACATGACCTGGTCTGTATGGGCCTGATGAACTCTGTTGGCCTCACCCTGATGAATCCTGGAGACCCAGCACCCCACAAAGGTCCATGGGCGCAGGCAGGAGGCGACTGGCCTTGGTGTGCCCTGAGACAGCTGCTGAGTGGCCTCAGACCTAGCACTGGTGCCCAGTTCGAATCTGTATCAAACTGGTGAACACCTATCACCCTACCTGGTGACTCACTGAGAGCCGCCCTGAAGCAACTCACAAGCTGCCAGAGGCTCCCTCAGTGACAGAGCTAACAGACAGCTAACGAGTCAAGGCAAATCTTGGGGGAACCTCGGCCTTTTGCTGACTTGCCCCCAGGCTCAGTGCTGGTGGAAACCCAGCGTGAGAGCATAGACAGGCTCCTCCCACGCGCACCCAGGACCAGCAGGAACACACCCCAAATGTAAGAACAGGAGAAATCCTCTCCCCCCGCCCAAAAAAAAAGGAACTAAATGAAATGGAGGCAAGCAAGCTACCAGATATAGAGTTCAAAACAATGGTTATAAGCATTCTCAAGGAACTTAGCAAAAAATTCAAAAGCAGGAAAAAGGACATAGAAACCATAAAAAGAACCAATCAGAAATGAAGAATATACTATAAGAAATCAACAACACGGTAGATGAGGCAGAGGACCAAATCAGTGATTTGGAAGACAAGGTAGCAGAAAACATGCAATTTGAGCAGCAAAAAGAAAAAAAAAAATTTAAAGAGTTTATTATAGCTATCAATGACTTATTAGTTACCCATAATGGAGAAGACTCAAACCTAACTCAATTGGATAACTGTCTATGAAAGTCCATACAAATTAAAATTTGAGGAACTCTAATAAAAAGAAAAAATGTGTGTTAAAAGAATTCATATATTAGCAAATAGAAACTTACATTTTCTACCCAGTAGATCTGTGAATTGCCTATGTATGTAGGAAAAAAAAAAAACCATCAATTTAGTACCTATGACCAAAATATCTCCTACATTCCTTCACTGAGTTAAAAATAATAAACTAATAAGTAATTTAGTTTTTAAGCCCTAATGTTATTCGGTTGCTACTGAATGAAATATCATTTAAAGAAGGAGAGGATTTTATTCCATTAAACTGCAAGAGAATGTACCTGTTGTTTTAATTCCCCAAAACAGAGAAGTTAATTTCACTGTTTTTTAAAAATTCCAGAGTATTTTTTTCTCTCCATTTACTGGTTCTCTTTATGAGCTGTTGCTAGTTTGGTCGAATTACACAGAGGGCAATTTTATCATTTAGACACACACAACTTTTTCAGTTATAAAGTAATATGTTATAATGTGTATAAATTCACACCAAGGAAAAAAATACAGGACTGAAACCTAAAGCATAGCTGAGGATGATAATGGTGAGGGATAGCATGATGTCTAGAATGGGTCATTCAAGCTATGCTACAGAGAAAGAGCCTCACAGAAAAGATGATACTTGAAAGAGAAAGGAGGAAAGGGGAGTTGTGCATAAAGAAACACTGCTTCAGAATCTGTGAACCTGGAAATCTGCACCAGCAGCATATTTCTTTGTATTCACTGTAATTGCTGGAACTTTAAAAAAAAATTTTTTCTCCATCTAGTTGGTTACCTTGACACTGCTGAATTTCTAGCAAGTCTAATTTGAGAGGCCTCTTTCAAAACCTCTCTCCTCTCATATCCAGAGTAAGTAAAAGAAAGGGTTTTCTCTCTTCAATAATAAAAGGTGTTAGATGCTTCAGTTGATGTTGAAGGGCTCTGTCACATCTCCTTCTCAGCTTCATTTGAAAGGAGAGATTCTTTTCCTGGTTTAATTTGAGTTTTCCCTGATGAGAAAGAGTTAGAAAGAAATGAACTCTCCAGACCTTTTGATTTTTATAAATGTAGTCACTCAAGTTGAAGCGTGTGTTATTCTCAACATCTTGAAAATAATTTTCCAGTGAGCATCATGCCTCCACCACTCTCAGCTGGTTAATACAATATATTTTTACATATAGCCTTTGTATTAACTTCTCTAAAGGAGGAAAGGGAAACAGCTATGTCTTTTCAAGCTGGTGAAACTTCCTTCCTCTTCCATTTTCACAACTAGTTATAAAATCACAATTCCATGGAACCACTTTTGAGAGTAAGCTCTAATAGTTTGGTAGGGACCTTTTTGAAGTTACCTGTTTTGTTTTAATCCTCACCTGAGAATATTTTTTCCAGTGATTTTTTTAGAGAATTGGAATGTGGGGGTGGGACAGTTGGGAATGGAGAAGAGGGAGGGAGGGAGAGGAAGAGAGAGAGAGAGGGAGGGAGGGAAAAGGAAGGAGGGAGAGAGAGAGAAATTGATGTGAGAGAGACACATCAATTGGTTGACTCCCACATATAGGATCAAACCTGTAACCCAGGTATGTGCCCTTGACCAGGAATAGAACCAGCGACCCCATGGTGTGCAGGCTGACACTCTAATCACTGATCCGGATACCTTCAATCCAAATGCCTAATCCTTTTCTTTGTCATTTGGAGGGGGTGGCCTAAGTGATTGCACTCTCACTTTGAAACTTGCCCAATGATTAAATTATGTAAGTTAACCTATATAGTTCCAATAAAAATTTTGACCATGTATTTCAAGAGATGGCAAATATTTATTAAAGTATAATTTACTGTATCAACTACATACAATTCTCAGATAATCTTATTTATATATCAGGAAAGGGTCATGTACTTATAATATATTCATGGGTAATAAGCCTCCTTGGAATTAGATACTAAATGAGCCCTATTTTATTGGTTTCCAGACACAATTACATTTACTTTCAAGTCATGTGTACACCTTTTTTGCAGTGCATCGACATTAAAAAATAATGAGAGCAAATTGATTGGTTCCTATTAAATTTATGTGAGGCAATACTGAAGTTTATGAAGGGATTTCTAGGATAGCTGCACATTCGGCTGTATTTATTTCCTTGATAATTACCTTACATAGCTTGATGTTTGCTATCTATTCATTTATTTTCTTTCTTTTTATGCTTTTAATAAAACACCTTTCAAAAACTTGTCTCAATCCTAAAAGATACCACATGAAAAGAAACAAAAGCAATTATTAAAAGGCAGAAATTATTGACTTAAGATACCAGATAAAGAGAATTAGATTTCTACCAGCTGACTACATAATAAGTAAGCTACTCTCTGCATTCAAATTCAAATAAAGAATTCAGGCAAATTTATTTGCATAATAAAAGCCTAAAATATCACTTTTACCTAAAATATTCAGAATATTAATGGTATGATGTTTTTATATTACATTATGCAAATAATTATACAAAGTCTGTCATTTATAATGAAACTCTAAATTGTCTTCCAGCTCACACCTCCAGTTAAGTTATTTGAAAACAGATATTGAGCCTGTCTTTGAGAAGGGAAACATGGTAGCCCCTAGTTGTCAAAATATAAACATAAAAGTCAGTTGTAAGATAAGATGCTGCTGGAAATAAAGTGGTTAGCTGATGAAAAGGGCAGCTTAGTAAATTGGTTTCTAAGGGACTAGTTTAAGAAACAAGGGGGATAGCCGAAACTGGTTTGGCTCAGTGGATAGAGCATCGGCCCCGGGTTCGATTCCGGATAAGGGCATGTACCTGGGTTGCGGGCACATCCCCGGTGCGAGATGTGCAGGAGGCAGCTGATCAATGTTTCTCTCTCATCGATGTTTCTAGCTCTCTATCTCTCTCCCTTCCTCTCTGTAAGGAATCAATAAAATATATTTAAAAAAAAAAGAAACAAGGGGGATAACCCACCCATCTTTACTATAAGTGCAACAGGGACTACCGGGATTGCTGGATGTTTAACATATCACCTTACTGTAG
This sequence comes from Myotis davidii, assembly GCF_000327345.1. Lineage (NCBI taxonomy): Eukaryota > Metazoa > Chordata > Mammalia > Chiroptera > Vespertilionidae > Myotis > Myotis davidii. The sequence continues at coordinate 2,882,796 of NW_006285040.1, forward strand.
TTTCTGGGGCATATGGACATGGGGATATGTATCTCTTGTCCTTGAAGGTCCTTTGTCTGGGTTGGCATGAACCATGGTCATTTTTCTGATGGAGCCTTGATTCTATATACTTAATTCTTCAACTCCTGCTGATCTCCCGGTTCCAAAATTGTTGCTTCTCCTTGGCCTACTAAGATTATTCATTTCTTATGGTTAAGAGCTCTATCTTGAACCTATTGGTTCCTTCTACACGCATTAATAACTCAGTACATATGACCCTCATGTATTATTTATCAACATGTACAATATCTTTGAGCACTAGCCCCAAAGGATTACTAACAGCCCTCCCTCTAAGTACTGACTATCAACTCGATATGCCTTTCTTACTATTTAAAACAGGATTTGCCAATAGCTACATTCTGCGTATTTTCTTTTCCCAGTTGTCAACGGGAAAAATGTATTGCTTTAAATGTTTATGCCTAACTTCAACCAGCTATCCTTGAGAGGTTCTTACACTGATTGGAAAACAATGGGTCCTGTGCCTGAAACTCTTCAAAGGTATTTATCAGCATTCATAAGCCATCATTTCTGTGACTTTGGGATGTTAGATGCTCAGGCCAGAGAATGCTTATTTAATGATGCCTAACAACTAAAATTGTAACTAATGGGAGCTTAAATAGGTAGTGTAGTGACTATACACCTCATTGCACTAGTAATACTTATTGATCTCACCATGTAAAAAACTAAAGTTTGGATCCTTGAGCTTCTAGAAAGGTCAGGAGAAAAAGAAAACCATTCAAGATTCCAAGAAGTCGTCCAAGTATACCAAATGAGCAAAATATGGGAAAATAATGAGCATCTCCTCTCTGACAGAAAACAGAAACCGAAACAAAACAAAGCAGAGATGGACAAAAGGTTATGGCACGTTTTATAGATTTGAACATGTTCCATCAGCAGGTCTTCGGATCACATACAAAACGGGCTGTCCTGATTCCTGCCCGTGAGAGAGGAATTTGGACCATGATGCCAGTGTAGGCGCTGGGAGACCTCACCTTACCTACATCCCACACTTAAAGCCAGCGGATAATGAACTCCAAAGCATTATTTCTTTAAAAATAGTATTTTGAAGGAGCATATTTTCCTAATGAAGGAGTGTAGTCTAATGCTATGAATGCTTTTCTTAAAGAGATTTTATATTATAAAAGTATAAGAAAGTCAGGACAAGCATGTTAACACTATGGCCTTTTTAGTCTTGAAACATAATCAATGGTTTTGATGACAGCATTGTCCACTTTCAAATCTTTATTTTAATGTGTTTCATAGATAAAGAAGATACCATTATAACATATATAACTGACTTTGTATACTTCAGTATACTATATAATATACACTGTAAATTAAGACATCACAGATATGTTTCATTACAGATGAGTAATGTATTATATAGTAAGACTTAGTTAAAACTCTTATATTTCATTATTCCATCTTCAGTTTACATTCAATATTAGTTTGTATTAGTTTCAGGTATGAAGCAGAGTGTTTAGACAATCATATACTTTACAAAGTGCCCCGCCCCCTAATATTTCAAGTACCCACCTGGCACCATACATAGCTATGACAATATATTTTTACTATATTCTCTATGTTGTACTTTACATCCTGGAACTATTTTGTTAACTACCAACTTGTACTCTTTAATCCCTTCACCTTTTTCACCCAGTCTCCCCACCCGACTCCACTCTCTCAACCATCAGTCTGTTCTCTCTATCTATGTATCTCATCATCTTTAGGAGCAAAATCAACATTAGCATCTGCACCCTCATTCATAATCAGAGCCTCACAGCCCTTCTATGAAATGAGCAAAGGGACTCTGGGGCAAGCCTGTTGCAGCCTGAAGGGCCACCCTCTCTGACAGTGGCACTGCTCCAGTCACTCCAGTCACTAAGTCCCACTCATTCTACACTTCAGTAGCCACTTGCAGACAAAATAGCAGGTACAGGGAGGAGTTCATTTGGGTGTCCTCCTTGCAAATCTCCTTGTGTGCCATACCCACCAACACCCAGGATCATTCCCACGCAGCATGGAATGGGGTTGGGTGAGCTATTCTAGGGACACATTCTAAAACGGAAGGGAGCAGATGTAGCGGCATTTCTCAAGTGTCAGCATTCCATGGGAGCACTTTCTAATCCAACCAGAATCTGTGGAGGCAGGTCTACAATAAGTAACTGCTTATTCTTTTAGTATTTTTCTTTCTCCTCAGGGAAAGTGTTGGGCTATGAGATGACCAGATGGATCACACAATGGTGTGCGGATACCATTTGTGCAGGCAATGGAAGAGGTGGCTTCAGAGCGCTCCCTATTCTCAAAGGATCCAGGCCTGCATCTGTTAAGAATAGCCAAATTCAATCCTAGTTGTCTAGGTTAGACACTAAATTCACTGGGTTATTTAGAGAACTCCCTCATCAGTGCCAGTCTCACACTAGTTTCCAGTTTTGTGTCACAATGTAGCGTCCCCTGTCTGCAAGGGAGCCAAGGTCACAGTAGGAAACGTATGACAGAAGTGTCCAAGTAAGGACAACATTTCGCTCTCTTAGGAAAGGGAAGCAAGAGAGGTGCACTGTGGTGAAGTGTTTTGCTTATGTGATAAATCAGGGGCTGAGCCAGGAAGAGGACACAAGGTTTCTATTTCTCACCTATCACAATGCCAAGCAGTTACACAAAAGAAAAATTTTATTGCTTATGACAGCAGCCAAGTAAAATAAAACAGAGCAAGAATCAGCGACTTACGTTTTTACCATTGCCAACACCCTTCCCACCATTGTTTTAAGCAATATCGTTTGGTATTAATCAACTCCTCAAAAGTCACCCAAATTTTTCTACAGAGCCGATTGTCTATTATCCTCTACAAACAGGTCCTTGCACAGGCCTGTCTAGGCTGGAATTAAGATCTGCTCGCCAAAATCCCGATCATGAGTGTTGTCATTGAAAAGAGCCAGCCGTGAACTCGGGCCCTTGCCAGCTCATTCGGAAGAGAATCTTTGTGTTGGCTGCTGCGCTCATAAGGAAATGAGGCTACGGGTGGGAATTCACATCCATGGGAAGGTTAGAATGCACAGTAAAAGACCTTTACTCCCCGACAGCTGGGATTTATCCACCTCAATAACTGTGGTGGGATACTTAGTGGTTTTTTCCTCACTTCTCAAATTTAGAGTGTGCTGGAGAGACAGAAAATGAGACCTTGAGAGGCGCTGTTCTCTGATTCTGCTAAACACAGATCCTTTTGTGAAATGGAGTCAGGTGGAGAGTAATTCTCCCAGCTAAAGGCAACACCGCCATAATCCACAATCTTCGTAAGAATGAAGCCGGTATGGCTGGGGAGAGGTGAACTGTACACACAGAGGGACAGAAGGAAGACTTCCCCTGAGCCTACCTGAGCATCAGGAACATATTTGTACAGCCTTCCAAGTGGATACAAATAGACTTTCTTCTATGAATAGCTCCATTTGACTGCTGATTTGGGCATATACTGGGATTATTATAGCAACTCCTCTGTCGATCGAATGCCCTTCAGTTCAATGGAAACTCATGTCCCAAGGACAGAATATGCAGGACATAGTTAAGAGCACAGATTCTACAGCCAGGGGGCCTGCATGCGGATCCTGCTTTACTTCAAAACTTGTAACCTTGGCATGTTACTCCATCCCTTCTGTATCAACCACCACACAGGACTCTTCAGAGCCATAAATGAGTAACGTGTGCAGAAAGCCGGTAATTGCCCTGGCTGGCGTGGCTCAGTGGATAGAGCATCAGCCTGTGGACTGAGGGGCCTGGGTTTGATTCCAGTCAAGGGCACGTGCCAGGGTTGAAGGTTTGATCCTCAGTTGGGGGCATGCAGGAGTTGGCCGAGGTTTAAATCCTGCCTTGGCTACTTAGTGCACATAATGTTTCTAAGTTTTAGTATTTTTACATGTCAAATAGGGATAATCATGCCTAACTCTTTATTGTTTTGTATTAAATGAAATATCAGATAGTCCATATTCTCTTTATCCATCAGGAACTGAGTAAGACTACCTTAATAGCCCATTTCCACACTGTTAGAGTTCAAAACCATTTCCAAGATGACAGGGAAGTGAAAAGAAGAAAACCTTATTTCTCATGGTCTCTTCTACCTCTAAACAATAGTTCATAATGTGAGTTGTCAAAGTTGCACAAAACAAATAAACAAAACTCTGACAGTACAGTGTTTGTATTTTAGAATCGACTAAGAGCTGCTGGTTGTTAGATGGAGGCTACATGGCAAATCCCAAAGCAAGCAATTTCCCAATCCACACATTCCTTCTGGGTCTCTGGCTGTGTTTGCTTGGGTTTTGGCTTATTGATTGGTTGGTTGGTTTCAACTTCCTTTGGCCCTCTCCTGACTCTTCTTTCCCCCAAGCAGGTTTCAGTCTCACATCCTATAGCTGATGGCTCTCTCCTCCCTCCTAGATTACCCTGGATATGAAATCAATTACACAGATAGACAGGTAATTAAAAATGCCTTTCCATTCAAGACCATCCTTCCTCCTCAGAAAACAAGAATTTTCAGATAATTTTAATATGTTTTTCACATATTAAACACTTTTTGGTAGCTATAAAAAAGATAAGGATAGGTATAGAAAGCTGGATAAAGTTTCCTGCCCACAAACAGGTCTCATCTGGTAAGTCACAGTATATCACCTCCATATTCAAGAGTGTGTGAAACTATACATCCATGTAGATAAACAGGTGGCCATGTGTGACAAGTAATCCTCTTTAATTCTATTGATGCCATACTCTATTATTTTTTTTTCCCAGAGGGCAAGGACGTAAAAGAAACAAAATGTTCTACGTTTTTATGTTGTGCAAGCTCCATCCTCAACTGAGGCGTACTACTTTCTAAAAATGAAATAGAAAGCACAGCCAGGGTTTAACTTGACTTTTCCTCATATATGCAATACTGACTGATGCTGTTCATTGAAGCACCTTCATGGAAGGGATGCAATCGGTTTGCAAACAATCCACTGCTCTTTAAGTTATCGCTGGTATATACATATATATATATTCACGAACTGAATCAAAAATGAAATTGGAAAAAGCTGTTCACAAATGCACTTACTCAAAACATGTAGATGAGAATTGGCTCTCCTTGGTCTAACGCACCAGCGAACATTTTTCCAGATGCACTGACTCCACCCTGTCACAGGAAGGAACTAGTAATTGTTTCTGTGCACTGATATGCTCTCATAATTAAGGCTTTGGGAATGTGGGTAAAAAGCCTCTTGGTGTATTTAATTAAAGGTAGTAGGAAATTTAAAACCAAGCAGCATTGTCAGTAGTACTTAGTATTTAATACAAAGAAACCCAGGTGCTCAGAAATATATGCCAGAAGAAAGTAGAGACTTGCTATATTCAGAATGGATTATCATGCATTCAGTTTTTAAATTCCTCAAAAGAACTGCAGAATCTTGGATTCTGAGTGAAGAGAACTACTATTTCAGAAATCAACAGACTAATCAATCAAGCTAGAATAATTTGAGTACCTACTATGAGCTTAATCCTGAGATTCAATTCTTAATCTTGAAAGTAAAAAACAAATAACAAACAAGCAAACAAAAAACCTTGAATAAAAGAAAACATTTCTAGTCTGGGAGAAGGCAATAGAGAATAAAAATAGTTAAATGATCCTTAGCTGGTTCTGTTTAGTGGTTAGAGCATCAGCCCACAGAACTGAAGGGTCAGGGTTTGATTCCTGTCAAGGGCATGCATTTACCTTGGTTACAGGCTCAATCTCTGGCCCTAGTGAGGGTTCTTGTGGGAGTCAACCAATCAATGTGTCTCTCTCACATTGATGTTTCTCTCTGTGTCTCTCCCCCTCCCTTCTACTCTCTCTGGAAATCAATGGAGAAAATATCCTCTGGTGAAGATTAACAACAAAAAAACTTTTTAAAATAGTTAAGTGAAAGTAAAAATATATAAAATTAAGTACTAGAATTCGATACTAACTTCAAAGTACAATAAGAATTCAGAAAAGAACAGCAAAGTTAGAAGCAGAGTCATCCAGGAATGCTTCATCAGTCAGCACAGGGTAAGGCCTGGAGAATGGGAGTCAACTTGAAGGAGCCCCCAGTGATCAAACCTGGAACAATTTGAGAATAACAACAACAACAATAATAGATTATAACCCATACAACAAAATAGGAATCACTGAGACCATACTAATTCAAATAAGTAATTTTAAAAAGAAATTCATGGGAGAGAAGAAACAGGTTTTTTTTATGGTAGAATTCTAATTGATAAAAGTAGAAGAAATTATGGAAATTGAAATTCATCATTTTGCAAACACTCCAGTAGTAACTGTTTCAAGCAAGAATCATTTTTGCAGTCTACAACTAGTGTACGAAAGCATGTATCCCCTCAAACTTCACGTTCTTCCTGACCTCACAACGCGGCCTTACTTGGAAATGGGGTCATTGCAGGGGCAATTAGGGAAATTAACACTGGAGGAAGGTGGGCCGTTAACCCAGTATGCTAGTGGTGTCCTTATAAGAAGAGAAAGACTTGGCGATGCACACAGGGTAACTGCCGTGTGCCCAAAGCCAAAACAGGCCTGGGGCTGCCCGAAATCTAGACAAGGCCAGAAAGGACACTTTCCTAGTGCTTCCGTGGAAGCATGACCCTAAATAAAACTTTGACTTCCGATTTCTAGCCTCCAGAACTGTGAAATAATATGTATCTTGTTTTAAGACACCCAGCCTGTGGTACTTTGTTCTGGCAGCTTCTGGAAACTAATCCAGTAACTTGATAGTAGAAAAAGTGGCAGACACCATGTTAAGTGATCAAAGTGAACATCATTAACACAACAACGCGGACCTACTGATGTGATGAAGGAAAGAGGGCACAATTTCACTTTTGTGGTACTCCTGACAAAAATAATAACATCAAGCTAATAAGAAAATGTCAGATCATTTCAAATTAAGAAACACTCCATGACATAATTGGCCATTACTCTTTAGAAGTGCCAACCTTGTGAAAGACAAAGACTGAGATATGAGAAACTGTCTCAGGTTGGAGCCATGAAAACTAAATGAAATGGATTCTGAGCCAGAAGAAAAAGAAAAAGAAAAAAAAAAGACATTAATACAGACTATTGGCAAAACTTGAATAATGTATTTAGATTAGTTTATTTCCTGGTCAGGATCATTGTACTGTGATTATATAACATATTATATCATCAGGGAAAACTGGGGGAAGGGTATTCTGGAACTCGGTGTACTATTTTTGCAACTTATTTAAAATCTCAAAGTATTGCAAAACGAAATTATTTTAAATAAAATTGTGACTAAAACCGGGGGGGGGGGCGGGGGTGAATGATAGGTTAGGCAAGACAGATAAGGGAAGGGATCCCTTGAGACATAAGGGACAGGTGCTAACAAAGGCAAGAGATGGCGGGACTGGGTCTGTGTTGCAGGGAGCAGGAGGATGCATTGGAGCTCGCCTGCGATGCTGCTGGATTAGGGAAGTCAGACAAGAATGGCACATTGATACAAAATGGAATCTGCGCAGGGTTTCGAGAAAAAGGATGATGTGATGAAAGCATTGTAAAATGTCAATTTGTCTGGCAGAAGAATGCAGCATGGGTTCTGCTTGTCAAACGAATCCAATCCTCTTTAGGATGGCAGCTGACTGGAGTGTGAAGGAAGTGTTTGACAATATGTGTGTCTCTATCCTGGTTGCTTTCTCTCTAGTGTTCTTATTCCTTCTTCCTTAGGTTAAGGTTTAGGATGGAGGGTGATATCAGCATTAGAAGTATTGTCAGAAAAACTCATGGGAAAATACAGCGGACTAGTACTAAGGAAACAAACAAAAACAATCCAAACACAAAATAAAGAAATGGTGTGGGCTCATCCAAAGGAAGATCTTAAGGTCAGAGAATCACAGTGTAGGTAGTAACAATGATTCAAATTCTTAGAAAATGAGGAGGAGGAGGAGGAGGAGGAGGAGAAACTCTAAAACCATTCTCTTTCTCTGCAAAGGGTTGGTCTAATTCCATCTAGATCCGCGGTTCTCAACCTGTGGGTCGCGACCCCTTTGGGGGTCGAAGGACCCTTTCACAGGGGTCGCCTAAGACCATCAGAAAACACATATATACTTACATATTATTTTGTGATTAATCACTATGCTTTAATTATGTTCAATTTGTAACCATGAAATTGGGGGTCACCACAACATGAGGAGCTATATTAAAGGGTCATGGCATTAGGAAGGTTGAGAATCACTGATTATGCTTCAAGACCTAGGCCACAGACTAAAGATGAATATAAAGAACCAAAGGAGGAATAAAAGAGGCACCTGGTCAAGAATTTAGCAGCTTCAGAAATAAGTGTAAGTAACAAAAGGTCCTAAGATAATGCAATTTGAAAAGATTAGTGGAAAAAGGAACAAAAAATGGATTCCACCATAATAAAAGCTCATTAATCTCATTATTTGAGTTAAAAATATCAGATAATTTTTTATTGAATTTATTGGGGTGACATTGATTAATAAAATTATATAGGCTTCAGGTGTATAATTCCATAATAAAAATTTTTAAAGCTCGTTAATTCCATCTCAGCTAATGAAATTGACAATTACTTGCCACAGATTAGGTTGAAATTTACTTTTACACTACCTCAAAGAAATACTTCGTTAAGCAGATTAAAAATATAAACTAAAGGCACCTTTTAAAAAGCTTTTGTTATAGCAAGTAAGACTTGAACACTACTGCTGACCCAAAGCTAAGCTTTCATTTATGACTAAAGATGTCTTCTTGAGGTTTAAATTTCATTGTCTAAAATCTCAACTTTTTCTTTTCCCTATTGCCAGTCCCTAGAGAACTCAAAATGGCGAAGCAATAAAACCATTGTGAACCAACTTAAGCTTTTCTTTTTCTCTCTCTCTTATTCATCTGCTTCTATAGTCTGCTTGTTATACGTTAAGCATAGCTATCTCAACATGCAAATATACATCGAGATTTGTGAGGGGGTGGGACATTAGCCAAGACTTTGTATGAGAAGCAAGTGGCCTGTACTTTCTAAGAAACAGGAGAAAATATTTCTCACACACAAGTAATAACTGAGGTCCAGGGAGGTCTTCTAGAAATGAGAGCAGGAAAGATGAAAAAAGAAAACCTAGAACTCTGAAGACAAGTGGCTCTACCCAAAATTATATACCAAACTATAAAGAATTTTACTACCAGGGGGAAGAAAGTCAGTTGCAAGAGGGTTTTGTCCTTTTCTTTCTCCTTTATCCCAATTTAGCAAAATTCTTCCCTTCTCTCCCAAAACTGAGCCACTGCCCACAAGCAGCTCTTTTAGCCTCCCAGACTCCCCTGAGCCTTCCCACGTTGTATACGTCCATGGGGAAGACAATAAGTCATTCCAGCTGGGCCCGGCCTTAGTGTCCTGTGGCCCAGCTCCCTCGCCGTCCCCTCACAAGGGCTGTGACCGTGCAGCTTGCACTGGTGTGTGCAGTTCCTGCAAATCCAAACAGACCACCCCCTGTACTCTCCTCCAGACCTTCAAAAGCACAAGCAAGTACAATTTACAAAATCAAGACGCCTTAAAATAATTCCATTGTAGACTTTAAGCCTGTAGTCTGTCTCCTTTTCCCAATGAACCTTATAAGAGAAAACTCAAGTTTGTGCAAAACTACACTTACTGCTCTGTGGGAGCTTTGATTCTACTCTTTTGTCTCTGCTCCCTCGGGTATATATATTTGAAGGTCTTGGTGGTAATGAACGCTCAAGAGAAGTCATAGGTAATTCTTGGCTTTTGCTGTTAGAGGGCAGCAGGTTTGCTGACAGGGGGTCTTTGTAACTGGGTGTGTTTAGGAATCACCTAAGCACCTAGCTTTATGGAGTTCATGCTTTCCCAGTGTAAGTGTCAATCTGAAGAAGTTCTGCCGGGGAGAAATAAATACTAGCAATAACAGCCACCACCGAGTAAAAACTGCAGTGGCGAGGCTACCGTCACATCCTACTCTTCTCCAATTCCTAATTCCTAATCCAACAACCTCTGAAGCTCTCAGGAGAACTAGTGATTGGAATATTTTAAGAAGTCAAGGGAGCTGACTTTACTTCCAACCAATGAATAATTCTATTGCCTAATGCCTAAATTGGATGAGACATGATTTGTAAATTTTGGAAAATTAATATTAATATATGTATTACATAGAAATGTTTTAGTTGTGATAGACGTTCGACCCAAACTGGCCCAGTTCCAAGAGATAAAGGGGGATAGGGAGAAAAGCATGTTAGAAATAGGGAGAAACGTATTGCCTCATGTAAATGATAAACCCTTACATTTGCTGTTACTGGATATTGCCATAGCATATCAAATGGTCTACTCTGCCCCTTGGATCCACCTTGTTTGTGACTTTATTCTCACACAGATTTTTCTCAGTAGAAAAAATGGCCTTTTCAATTTCTAGATTCATATCATCTTACCTTAACAATCATTAAAGAAAAAGTGCATCTCTCCCCATACACTTCCAGCAAAAATACCCAAGTTTAAAACTCAAAGGGAAACACATACATGCATGTATGCAACACACATGGACAAACTACTACCATCAAAACACACATGTTCACATTTATATCACACATTTACAAGGGTGGCATGCTCTATCCAAAATTGAGGGAGAATCTATGAAATGACTTACTTGTACTCTTCAAAAATGTGCATTTCATGAAGAACAAAGAAAGGCTGGGGAATCGCTTTAGATTAAAGGACACTAAAATCAGATGACAACAAAATGCAATACAGAATCTTGAATTACATCCTGAACTGAAAAGAAAAAAATTCTCTAAGGGACCTTAATAATATAATTGGCAAAATTTGAATATATACTATAGGTTAAATAGCAATACTGTATTAAAGTTTGTTAAAAAATTCTGATTTTGATCATTGTATTGAGATTATATAAGAGCTAATCTTTGCTTTTAGTAAATAAAGACAATTATTTAGGAAAGAAGAAATGTGATATTTGCAACTTATTTTCAAATGGATTAGAAAAGATATTTAGAGAGACAATATGAGAAATCAAATGATGCGAAATGTTAACAATTGATTGATCTAAATACAGGCTATATGAGAATTTTTGCACTATTTTTGAAAATTTAAATTATTTCAAAATAAAAAACAAATGAACTTAGAGGCACAAACTCTACAAAGCTAACTATGCAGACCTTAGAAAATTTACAATAATTCAACATGAGCTTACTGATATGAGGCAAATTTTTCCACTTGTAATATGTATTACATGTGGAATAAACTACGAATGATCAAGGAGCTATAAAGCAGCCAAGTTTACTAGCAGGCCATTTATTTTTATGGAAAATATACCTTTGTTTCTACAAATACATAAGAGAGCTTTGAATTCAATTTTCTTAAGTCTAGTGGCTGTTTAAATCTTAAAACCTGTACAGGCTTTCAAAGTATTTTTAGTGTTAATCTCTTACATTAAAATAGTTTTGATAAGCAACCTGGAATATTTCCTCCGCAATATTATGCTTTCAGTTATTAAAATATTTTATTTATTGACTTAAAAATATTTGAGGCCACTTGTCTTTTATCGTCTTCCTAGAAATCAAACAAACAAACAAAAACTGTGGCACTGTCCCTGTGAATGAAATAGCCCAACTTGTTAGCACACCAGGCTCCCCTCTGCCTAATAGCAGAGGAGGAGCCAATAAGACAGAGACCAAAGCGTACTTTTAGAACACCTTGGCTTTCTTGGCCCTGGTCACTGGCTGGGATGGCCTAACCGCCACTCATATTTATTAGCTTTTCTGTTCATGGCCTTTGTTCTTTGTTCAGGTTTTTACAACTAAATTGAAATCTCACTGAAGGGCTGTGTGAGTCTACCAGAGCCTCCTCTTTTCCTCATGAAGATCAGAGACTAAATACTGCCCTTTGAATTAATCTTGGAAACTATGTTGATGAAACTTTTTTTTTTACTTCTCCTTTGTCCATACATAGCACTAACCATCTTTTAATGATATGGTTATGCAAACTAAATTGGAACTTTAATTCCTGCTACCATAATGTCAATGCCCTCTTCAGACCATACAATGGCTTAAAACATCCAATTACACATACTGGTTTTATTTCTTAGAAAAATGCCTTAAGGTTGGTGCCTAATCATATATTAGAGAGGAATCAGATGAACTGGGATGGTGTAGG
>NW_006285040.1:2895048-2932634 GCF_000327345.1 Myotis davidii
GAAAGTAAATGTGACTGAAGGAGAATGAACAAAATAGAATGGAATCTATGTCTCAGGGAAAGACAAAAGGGGGCTGTACTCAGCCAATTAAGCATGATGGCATGTATGACCTCAAGCCCTGTAGCATTTCTGTTAAATAATAAACCTCAACATTCTGAAGAAATCCCCCCTTCACCAGTTTATACCATACAAAAACAACCCCACTTCCCTAAAGCTTCAACTTAGCAAATACAAAGGTTTATTTTAGAAAGGTTAATTTTGGATTTGACTGACAGGCAAATTGAATTTTGTGGGAAGATGTGGGTCAGAGAGGGCAGTCATAGTAAAAGAAGAAGATGCTGTATAAGGAAAGTGTGTCAAAAAGATCACTGATTTTATCTGAGCAAGAAGGAACTGTGTTGGAAGGAGAGAAGCAGCAGCTTGGAATAGGAAGTTTTCTTAAGCAATGCTAAGAGCAATTCACAAACACTGGCTTAGGAGCTGGTGTCTGCAAGAGTAAAATTTTCATCTGTTATCACAAGGTTAACCTTGGAACACGAGAGAAAGGGGTAAGATTCCAGAGATGGAAGATACACCAGATGATAAATGTAGGGAACTAAATGGATATACTAGGATTTATCAAATTGGATTCAGTAGATCTCTCTGAATTTATATGTTATCTATCTGGACATATTTGAACAGCCAGTTCTCTTATATTTAAGTACAGTGCTTTTACTCTTTAAATGGACTCTTAAGAATATGATGGATTCAGGAGCTTCAACAAGGGACTCTTAGAAGGGATAGAGTCTAATGTCCAATGAAAGGAGAAGGAAAGGCTGCCACACCACTGCTATGATTTACAAAAATCCTCACATCGGTACACCACTTTATAGTATAAAAGTTTCTTTAGCGGGACTGAACCTCACAAATCGCTTGGGCAAATAGGGCAAGTAGCCCCAGATTTTGACGCTGTTTGCTTGTAACAAAAGAAGAAATGACACAGCTTGACTCATGATGGGGTTATTGAGAACTAGATTGTAGGTTTTTTGACACTGTAGTTCCTGATTCCATGTGTCACAGCTACTGACCAGTACTAGAGATAAACCTCTAACCCGCCTGTTCATTGCTATTATCATCTTAATAATTATAATAGCTACACTACTGAGCACTGATGACCTCGAAGTTGCTGTAACAAGGCCTTTGCATAGCCTCATGTAATCCAATGAGTCAACCATTAGCATTCTCATTAAGAGAAAACTCAGGGAGCATCTAGTTCCCAATGCTAATAAGCAACAAACCTAAAGTTGGAATCCTGGTCAGTTTGGTTTCAAAGCCAATATCCCTACCACAGTTATACTGTGCTTAACTAGTTTATATCATTTTATTCCCCACCCAATATGGCTTGTACGCTGAATTGCCATCCACGACAATATAGGTAGTTGTACTTTATGTTGAAGGGGTTCCTTTATTACAATATAAATGTAAAACTGTGTTATTTTTATCAACCACTAAGAGTGAACATATACCTATTGTATTGAACTAAGACAAAAAAAGGAGTATAGTCACAAAGCCAGGAATAACGTACAGTCAATACCAAAAAAATACTGAGATAATGCCTTGCCCGTGTCATCGCTGCATTAACCATTTTTTTTTTTACTGCAATCACTTAGTGCTCTTTGCAGCTCCCCGCAACTTAGGTTTAGTTGCTCCACAAAATGAAGTTATTTATTTGGAAATCAGACAGTGCTGCTTTTACATAATCCACAAAAATATATTATTTGTCCTCCCTTCCTCACAGTAAATATGTCCCCAAAATATAATGAAATTATCCAGATTAATGTAACTTATTATTAAAGGTTAGTATGATGGGCTGCATTGTTTCCTGCTCCCTCTCCCTCCCCCCAAAATCATACATTGAAGTCCTAAGCACAGTACCTCACAAAGTGAGCCTATTTGGAGACAGAATCTTTCAAGTGGTCATTAAACCAAAAGATCATTAGGGTGGGCTCTGATACAGTATGACTGGTGTCCTTATAAGACAAATGCGGACACACACATGTGCAAAGGGAAGGCCGTAGAGCTACAGGCACAAGATAACTCTCTCGAGGCCAAGAAGAAAAAGGCCTGAATCAAGGCCTCAGAAGGAACCAACCCTACCAACACCTTGACCTCAGACTTCTGGCCTCCAGAATTGTGAGAAAATCAATGCCTGTTATATGAAGCCCATTCTATGATACTCGGTTATGGCAGCCCTAACAAACTAATACAATCAGAAAGCAATATTATCACTGTATTGGAAGCACCAGCTAAATATTTACAAATGATATTAACAACAACAAAGAAACTATCATCTACAAAATGCCTATTGTGTGCAGCAACCAGGCCAGGCAATTCACATGCATTATTTATAGTTCTGGTAACATTTATATTTCAGAGAGGTGTTACTGTTCCCATGTTACTGATGAAAAAAACTAGAACTTAAGGAAGACCAGTAACTTGCTATGTTCCCACTGCTTCTGTAAGAAAGAGCAGGGTAGTGAGATTGCAAGTTAGATTTGTGATAGGAGCCTCTTCCAATGAATCAGAATATCTGAATCTAACCCTTGTTATGTCACGGATGTACAATCAAGGGTTAGTAATTTAATTTCTCCATGATGTAGTTTTTCCATATGTAAAAATAAAAAAAATCTTACCTATGGAGACAGAAATATACCACAGGACTAGAAAAGGGCAAATTGCAAATAGATTTAAAAGAAATGGAGATAAATCTAAAAAAAAAAAAAAAACAAAAAAAATTAGGTGAACCTAAGTATTCAAGCCACCGTGATAGCTGCATGGTAATGACAAAGTGGCCTTTACATGTTACGTTTTGTCAGTGTTCTCAGCATCACATCTTCCTCTTTCACTGTAAGCAACGGCCATCTGTGTGCGCTCTCTCCAGGCAAAGTCAACCCAATCAGCCAACCACAGGGAGCGCGCACATGCACAGGGGCTCTTTATTTACCACTTCTGAGGAGCGGCTACTGTGGTCCTAGTGACTAAATATTTAGTGTCACTAATACAAGCAACAGAGAAAAGAAAATTCCATACTTCTTACAAGCCACAGGAAGCTCACTGAAGGCAGCCAATCAAATGAGTAACAGGCTCTCACTACCTGTTAAAGATGCTAACATACGAAATGTGCCCCACTGGCTCTGTTCCTAGGAGACGTTATTTGGGAAATTCTTGTTTGAAATTTAGAACTAGCTTGAAGCAAAACTCACCACCAATGACAAAAAAAAAGTAACGATATTATAAACGGTTTGCTTTATCACCAACTCTAGGTGAACTTGATATATTGCCTGAGGCATGGCAATACGAGGGAAAATGGGAGCTGTTCCCTTTTGAAGTACAGGCTAGCGCCCAGCAGTGTGGCTCAGCAATTGAGTTGGACCCAGGAACCAAGAGGTCACCATTTTAATTCCTGGTCAGGACACATACCCGGGGTTGCAGGTTATGATCCCCAGTAGGGTGTGTGCAGGAGGCAGCTGATCAATGATGTTTCTCTCTCATTGATGTTTCCATCTATTCTTCTCCCTTCCTCTTTCTCTAAAGAAATCAATAAAAGCGTGTCTTTAAAAAAGCATAGGAGAGCAGACTTACTGCATGATAAGACAAAGCAACCTGCCTCCACTCACTGAACCCTCCCCCCCCTTAAAAAAGCCGAATGTATTAATGCACTGGCCTCTAGATGTTTCTAAACTAGACCCCTGCATAAATTTTACAAGATATAGCTAGTGCAGGCCATTTTAAGCTTAAGTATGCAATGGTGGCTTCACATATCCAAATTTGAGCTCTTCCTATTCCAGCAAAGGTAGCCTGACCCAGACACCAAAAAACTCAGAATACATTGAATTTGTAGATTTTAAGTCAGGTGCATATGCTCAAGCTGGCTTGCCAGACATTGGTCCTTCATACCTGGGGGTTAGGCCACAGCTAGACGGACTCACGCTGTAGTTGTGAGGGTACATTGATTGTGCCACATGACAGAACTCACTATGTATTCTCAGACTGTACAAAGATTTTAGCTTCAACTGCTGTGTCCACTGCTACTCTTTGTCATACCTTTGACTTTAAACTAGCTCCATCTTTTGACAAGGAAGTGTTAGTCCAAATATTCGTAGCTGCAGGGAACTCCATTCTGTACCTCCATAGAAGCATGCTGCTCTGGGCTGTCTCCCTCTGCTCATAGTCTGTGCTCCTCTCTTGACTACCTAAGTCATTCTTTGCCTTTTAATACTTATTCCTAGAAGTCTCAGGCATCCCGGTCCAATGAGGGACTCTGCACAAGTGCACAGTCACATAAGCATGGGACTTGAGGTCAAGGGCCCACCATTCACTGATCCCTTGGAAACATTCCCCTGCAACAGCCACACTTAATGGGGCCATGTTACCAGCACTGACTTAATCTCAGCCATCCTGTGCTTCATACCTTCTGATGCCAGAGCCCGATTCCTCCAGATTGCATTCAGTCCTGCTGTAGGGACTATTTCTTTTTTCCTGACCCTAATAATTCCCATTTTTTTAGAGACAAGGAATAGCTATCATTCAGCTAGGACGACTGCACTTTTAAAATTTAATGGATGTCTCTTCTACAATTTCTCCCAAGACTGAATCATTGGTCCACCATCTCCCTTGAAGGTCACATAGGGGAATGAGTCTGAGTTCATGCAGCTGTCATCTGGACCTGCGAGTCTTTGTTTCTAACACCCAAAGTTCCAATGGAGCAGGAAGTGATTGGAAATATGATTTCACTGACTCAGTTGCCATATTTTTTATCACATTACAGTTCATTCTGAAATAAAAACTCTGGCCTTGCTCATTGACAGAGTTAGACAATCATCCAGCAAACAACTTTATAATTTTTATGTATATGAAAGTAACAATTGAATGAATCAGTCTATGGCAGCACCATTAAATGTGCATTTGTTAAATACTGCCTAGAAATCCACCTTTTTTAAAAAAAGTAAGTGAAGACTGCAGGGAAAGAAACTGTTTCATTGAAGAATCTTAAAATTACATCCCCAAGCAAGCCCTAAGAAACTAATTATTTTTTTTAAGTGTCATTTGGTATTGTCTTTATTGCTATACCTTTGTAGGTCAGGACACTATAAAATATTTCAGAGGAAAACCACCTGATGACAAAGATATAAAAGTCAAAATGTTACAAGGACACAGCTATTTAACTTGTGTGTTGGCCTATAAGCAACATAGAATGATCAACGGTGCTTTGCTTTGAGAATTAAACAAATTACCCACAAGCTAGTCTCACATTTCCTTTTCTGTGCTGTGAAGTGAAGGTGTTTAAATACAAATAATGTCCTACAGTCAGAATGAAAACCCCGAACCCCTTCAAGGAAGAAGTTTCTCTACTGGTTTTTTAAAGTGTTTTGAGTTGCTTTTCCAAATGGAGCCTGCTTTGTCCCACTGAAACAGAAGCCCTGTTTCAGAAACAGATAGCTTAAAAAAAAAAGTATTTAATATGACCATTGCTTGGGTTGACTTGATTTAGCCCCCGGGTCCAACTTCGGACTTGAATAGAGTCTGTGTGGCTAGTTTCCATGGTCTGCTGCATCATCATGTAGCAAAACCGAATTGTTTTGACGAGAGCTGGTGAATAGGCTATGTTTGGACAGAGTGGGTCTGTTTTTAGCCATTAAAAGGGCTATTAAAACTGCTGAGCTGTCATTAGAGCACATTGTGAGATGCCCAAGACAAAGCAGCAAGAAGTCAATTGGCTTTTTGCATCCAGAGGCCTGAGTCTGGGAGGACATTACATTCTCAGGCAACCTCCAGTTAATGGCGCCGGGTGGGAACCAACACTTACACCAGGTATGTGAGAAAGCAGCTTGGCCGGAATGAGACTCTGGCTTGAAAGAAAGAAAGACAAAGAGACACACAGCTTAAAGTTTCAAGTACTGGTCAGCAAATGGGGCACTGTTCCCTGGGTTCTCCCCTGCATTACAGCGAAAACCTCATTAATTTGGAATAATTGGGAGAAGGAGAGGGTGAGGCTTTCCAAGGTAAAATAAGGAATTATACAATATTTTTGGAATGCTGCCATTATATTACTTTATAGCCCTGGGCTAACAATCCTTATTAACCAAAGAGCCTACTTAATGTCCTAGTCCAAAAGAGCAGTCTGTAATTAGCACACCATTGCGGGTATGCAAATAGAATGCTTAAGCTTTTTAAAGATTTCTTCAGAGGGATAAACATCCTCTCAAATTCTCTTTACACTACTGAGTTCAGTGATGAAGCCAATGAAAATATTATAATAAAACATGTCACAAAGATAAGCTTTAGCTCCGCCTCTATTTGAATAATCCCAAATTCTGAATTATAGATTAGTCTGTCCAAATAAGTAAGATTGTATTGTGTATTGAAATAGAAGAGACCTTTATGACTGTTGAATTTCAGGGAAAAAAAAAACCCACAATGAGTTCCTCTTCTCGGGCCCCTTTCTTTCCCTCCTTCTCAGGAACCTGAGCATATATGTCTCCTTCGTCTTCACCTCGCCTCCTCTACAGGTTCCTTCTTATCCATATTTGAACATATCTTAGTCTCTCCTACCTTAATGTTAAATCTCTAAAATTCATGCCCACTCAAGTCATCGCCTTACCTCTTTTCTCTTTCTCAAAGCCAGAGTCCCAGTGGCTCTCTACTCTCACAGTCCACACCCATTCACTCCCTGGCCCACGGAAATTTCACTTCCTTCCCCCACAATCTGCTGAAGCCACTCTGTCTCCTAGGGATTCCTGACATTCGGTCCTTATTTTCTTTGATCCTTCTCCTTGTGCTGGAAAGGATCCTCAAGACAATGCTGACTGAGTAGGAGCTGGAATGACAGGCGTTCTTGGAGTGTTCCCAACTGAAAAAAGAGTGCTTCTATCTTTTCACCATCAAATGATGTTAGCTAGACATTGTTGGAAGCTACCTTTTATCAGGTTCAAAAAGTACTATTCTGTTTTCAGGTAGTTGAGACATTTTTAAAATAATGAATAAAAATTAAACTTTATCAAAATTTTTTTCCAGCATCTAAAATGACAGGTTTAACAAATACACCAATTCTGACAGGTAAGACTCTAACTCCTTAGATAACTAACACCTAATTAGTTACTACCTTGATAAGACACTAATAAGCCATTTTGTTAGTCTGACTGCTCATGGGAGATAGTGTACACATAAGACTAGTGTCACCCACAGTTATTCTTATACTTCCCTTTGCTATGAAATGAGTCTTTCAATCCAAGATAAGACTGTGTGGGACACCTGTTGATAAATCAGGCATTCCATAAGCACTCCAAGCAGGAAATCCCAACTCACACCCAAAGTATCTACAGAGCCTCCCTGCCCCCTCACAAATGTCAGAGATTGGATCCAATGTATTGGCTTCTTGGTTAGGGTTGACAGATAAAATATGACTCCAACTTAAATTTGAATTTCAGATGAACAATGAATACTTTTTTTTATTTTAATATATTTTTTTTGATTTTCTACAGCGAGGAAGGGAGAGGGATAGAGAGTCAGAAACATGGATGAGAGAGAAACATCGATCAGCTGCCTCCTGCACACCCCGTACTGGGGATATGCCCGCAACCAAGGTACATGCCCTTGACCGGAATCGAACCTGGGACCCTTGAGTCCACAGGCCGACGTCAAACTGGTTAGGGCAATGAATACGTTTTTGGTGTAAGCATGTCCCAAATATTGCACAGGGCATATTAATACTAAAAAAAAAATAATTCTTTATGTATCTAAAATTGTAATTTAACTGGGAGTTAAGTATTTTTATTTGCTAAACCTGGCAACCCTACTTCAGGTAGCATCTGATCTAACCAAAGAATGGCTCCAGATCAAGGACTCAGTATCTCTCTCTGCTGTTGGCTGGTGGCACATTCAGCAGTGGCAGTAACTATGTCGCATTGTTTTGTACATGAATAGCTGTCATTTTTGCCATCATGGCCACTGTCTATGAGCTCATTGTGATCCAGGAGCAACTGACTAGAGAAGCTGGACCACATCCATAGGCTGACTCATCCTGCCACTTGGTGTCTGAGAGCACCCTCTAAGATTCATATACAAGCCAATTAGCTCATCTTCATGCTGCTTTTCCAGAATTCCAACAAGCTGGGCAAACTTTTTGCCAATGTCCAAGATTTCAGATATGCTCATATCTCCAGCCAGTCCAATAGTATTGTTCACATCTACCTAATACAGGATTTTCCTTCACACTGTCCTTCCTGAGTGGAATTGTAATGCAATAGTGGGTCTCAAGTCTAGCTCCCACTAAGGGTGACAAATTCTCGGTCCCTTCCTCTTAGAATGTATATGTAGAGTGAATGTACTCTGAACTTCCAGGATCAAGTTACATGTCTGATGCCCTAGCCATGAGGCTCTTTTCTCTTTCAAACTTGGCTTTTTTTTTTTTAGAGGTAATTTTGTGTTTTTTCCATAATAAAGTATTCAATATTACCTCAATCTACCACGTTGCCCAAATTGGAAAGATGGTAATATATTTGGAAGTAAATAATAACGGCATGTAAAAAAAAATTAACGTTACATGAAAATGAAGTCGGAGAGAATCCCTCTATTTTATGTTTTACATGTTGCTATGACCTATACTGAGAAGCAAGGGACCCCACCACTCTGCATAGGTTAAGATTCTCCATGTCTGATAGTTTCACCATAAACATCTTTGCCACATGCATGTTTGCCACAAACATTTTTGCTGCGTAACTAATTGACTGTAAGGCAATTTTGCTATAAAAACAGAATAACTGGTTGACAATTTGATTTACAATTGGCAGACAATGTATTTTGTCCATTTGATTTCATTTTTCCATTGACAAAGTTCTCACAGTACTCCCATGTTTATATGAAATAAATCTTAGCCCTCCAAAGGGTCTATACAGTGATGAGTAGGCATGGTAGTCTTAGAACAGTGGATAATCACAACTACCGACAGAGCCAGATTGCATACATATTAGAAAATGATAACATATCAGTGTGCAAACCCTTCAGTAAGCACAGTCATCCTTCCCTCCCAACAAAACCAAAAGCTTACCAAGCTATGGCAAATACAAAATACGAGGCTACTAACTCATAAGAGTCTTCAAGAGCATTAATGATCAATCCTTTATTTGGAAACTACGTGATACCTGTCTTCACGAAGACATTTCAGCAACATAAGAAAGTGCGATTCTGAACATTGAGACAATCAACAAGCAAAAAAACGTATAATATAATGAATGATAGACCTCAAAGACAATGAATTTTCACTTTTTTACAATAAAATCTTATTATTTTTTTCATGTTTCACTGTGTCCCTTTTAATATTTCTTTTATCTTTTACAGTGAAATTGCCTTACAGCCAATTAGTTATGCAGAAAAAAATGCTTGTGGCAAAAAATGCTTACTGCAAATATGTTTACAATGAAATTTCCTAGAACCAAGATTCTTATTAGAAATGAAGAATCTCAAGCCAGACAGACCTATTCAGTAGACTCTATTTAAACAAGATCCGTGGTATAAAAATGCACATTAAAGTTTGAAAACCACTGGAAGAAAACAGTGATGCTTATATGCCTTTGTGATCTTGAAGTATCTTAAACGATACAAAATAAGAAAATTATTTAGTAGAGGATTTTATCATTTCATTGCTTTTTTTGCCAAAATGACATATTTATTTAACTATGAAATAAGCCCCCAATCACTGATGATATTAATATCAAAGTTTGTTAGTTTAATATAAATATCATATTCTGTGAAATATTAGTAAAGCTAGGGTCTGTCATTGGTAGACTTTGCTCTTTATTAATAATCTTTTTTTTTTAATTTTGCACTGAGCCAGTGGACACATATGGTAACAGTTGTCAAAAATTGTATTTTGGCTGGGAGAAAGGCTCATCTTCAATAACTTTAATAGCTGTTGGCTTCACTGAAGAGTCCTTTGGTCCCCAATTTCTCAGAGATTAAAAAGGCTTCATACTAAATGCTAGTTCAGGTATTTGTTGTAGCTTTGGCTCTCAGGGAGCCTGGCTCCTTGCCAGGAGAAAGAAGTCTCTGTCCTTCAGATAACCCTAGAGGTCCAGGTACTTGTTTTCATCAAGTGCATGTTCCCAGAAGAAGGAGAGCCAAGGTCACTACTGTTATAACTGAATTCTTAAACCAGGTTTGCAACCTGGCATCTTACACATTTCTTTTATTTGTGCTACAATAGTGTTGCTAAAAAATTATGACCAATATCCAGCAACTGAGAAATTCACATAAAAAATAACTAAATTTCTCACACCCAGAATAATCGGGTCTAGGAAGCCTAAATACAGTTCCCAAAGAACAATACTCCACTAGAACTGAACATGGGTATCTGTATGTCTGGTACCATAACACCCATTCTCGGGCTCCATGCATGTATCTGCCCTATAACCATTTGATGTAACAAGCCCTGAACCCTGTTTGCCTTAAGGTGTTCCTAAGTGATGAGGAGTATCTCTGAGGCTGCCCTGTCCGGCTCTTTGAAATCCAGGCACTCCAGGATGGGAGCACAGGAAATTGACCCTCTGAGCTGCCCTTGGACCTTAACTCATCTCACAGGGGCTAAAGTAACATCCTTCTATTGCCTGCACATGAGTGGATATCCTCAGGAATATCTGAAGCACTAAAAATATTCTTCTTTCTGTCACATTTATTCCTTTTCCTAAGCCCTGCTTTGCCCAGGAAGACTAGCTGTTCTCTGGTGCTGACTGCCCACCCCCACCCCCGCACTCCCAGCTTAGAACTGAACACTTAGGGAGAAACTTGAAAAAGGTGTGTCTGAAGAAATAGGGGTGACTGATCTAAGGGAACAGGACCTGTGAGTCAGTGCTGCCCTGCTAAAGAAGTTGATCCCTCCGTGGTGTCACCTAGTGAGAGTACAGATATAACCATATCCACCAGTATTACGTAGCAGGAGTCATCAGAAGGGTTTAAAGCTAGCATCAAATGCCAAATGACTTATGATTTGATTACTCACATGCTTTTACTTATTTAGTTCTACCCACAAAATTAAATCAGCCAGCCTTCTTTTAGTTGGCAAACAACCAGTTGAATAACAAAAACAAAACGTACCACAAAGAGAGAACTGGCTAGTATGAAGTTAACCACACAGACCCAGTGTGTGTGTGTGTGTGGCGGGGGGGGGGGTTACATGCTTTCCCCCAAATCTAATAAATGTCATTGGAGTCAAGATCATTGTATGGGGATTTATTCTTCATTTAATTAATTAGTGTCTGAGCTATTATCAGAGTTGACAATAACAAGTCAGATTTGTTCCAGTTGCTAAAATGCTGATGGGAGCACATGGCTTTATTTGACTCTTCAGCCCACACAGAAGGGCTTATGGGGAATGAATTCTGGATTAGCCACCGGCTCTGTGGATGTATGCAGGAGTTGATGGAATGTGACGGGGGAAGTGTGATCTGTGCCAACTACTATAACATTGTCTTATTACTGCTAGCAAGAATCTAAATAAATAGACTTTACATGCTCTAAATGAAAGGGAAAATACCTATAGTTTGCAATGTTCCAAGTGTGTCCCAGGTAACACACAGTTGTGATGTGCCTAGCCCTGTGCTAGGTATCAAGGACACATGATCCCAAGTTTTCTAAGACCTGGCAATATACTTAGAGGAGAAAGAGAGATTCAATACTTTCTTATCATTATCATCTATAATCCATGAAATCAGAAACTGTAGCATCCCCAAAGCATACATAGTGCCTGACACATGGCAAACACTCAATAACTGTATTTTGGTTGGTTGGTTGGTGGGTTGGTTGGATGGATGAGTGAGTGGAAGGAAGGAAGGAAGGAAGGAAGGAAGGAAGGAAGGAAGGAAAGAAGGAAGGAGTTAACAAAATTCTGATGAAGAAGCTTTTTACTTATTAGTAAAGGTTGAAACCTAAGGGGAATAATATTGCAACTTTCAAACCCTGTAACATCTTTTATTCCAAGTCTCAAACTGATTGCCTGGACCACACACCCAACCCAGGGCCATGTATAAAATCATCCATCCTCTTTCCTTTTATTCACTGATTTGGATTGTCAGTACCATCACCATCATCCCCTTGATAGTCTTATGAACTCAAAGAAAGGAAAAAAAAAACATTAAGTTCTGTAAAAGATGAGATTCTTATATTAGAATCACAGTGAGTCTAATATTCAAAATTTCTAAAAATCTACAAAGGGGGCAATACTAATTAGGTTATTTCCCAGTGTAGTATGCCAGAAGTTTTCTGCAGGCTGTTTTAAATTTCATAAAACCTAGATGTAGTACTGAAGAGAATGTCTCTACACCAGCCGTGGGCAAACTACGGCCCGCGGGCCGGATCCGGCCGTTTGAAATTAAAAAAAAAAAAAAAAAAAAAAAAAAAAAAAGACAGTACCCTTTTATGTAATGACGTTTACTTTGAATTTGTATTAGTTCACACGAACACTCCATCCATGCTTTTGTTCCGGCCCTCCGGTCCAGTTTAAGAACCCACTGTGGCCCTCGAGTCAAAAAGTTTGCCCACCCATACTCTACACTATATATATAGTGTAGATGTTACTCATACAGATGTTACTCATTCTTGATCTACCCACTTCCTTCAGAAGGAGGCATCCTATCTCCCTTTACTGATATCCAGAAAATGGTCAAATGCTGAATAGATACTTTCACCAAATCATTTCCCTCACATGCTTTTGCACAAAATCAGAATCCTGCCGAAGCCATGCATGTGAGGAACAATTGACATACAGGCATTTTAGGATCCTCACTGACCATCAGAGCCTAGCTCCCACCCATACGAACAAATTCACCCCCTCCCAATGATTGACCCAACAGTTCAATAAAGCACAATGAACCACAAAGGTTCAGAACTTTTGTGTTCCTGATACTCCATGGTTATCCCAAACACACTCATTGCCTTTTTCCAACAGGGTTTAAAAATGTGCTGTTTGGAATACAGTTTTTCCCTTATCATATTTTCTTCTTAATGCTATATACTAAAGTCAAAAAACATTTTCAACTTTTAAACATAACATTGACACAGAAATAGGCCTTGTATCTCTTCAAAGTAGACATCTGTTAATTATTCTGGTGCTGGAGCTGAAAAAGTTCAGATTATGTGAGGACTATACCAGTTTAACAAAATGGAACAGAAAAATAGCCAACATGGTGGCACCATTAGACTGATTGTTTTCTGTAGATAAAAAGAAATATATTAATAATATTTCCCATCATATTTCTTGCTGACTTGAAGGCACAATCAAATAGTATATTTCTGATTAACCCCAGGCCCAGTCCACATAGGCACATGTGCAGAGTTCTGATAAGGTGAAGAAAGATGTGTTTCCATGTCAACAATTTAGAGGTTGGAACTATTTTGAGCTGTTAATATAAACTTTGATATTAACTCACTCACTTTGATGTTTTGCAAAGAATAAATTCTAACACAATTACAATGACTACTGAAATGTATGAAATCTCTGGAGAAGCTAGAGAAATGTGTACACATGACAAGTTTGTCAATCATCTCTTGCTCTGATTATGTGACATTAGCATGTTATTTTTTTAACTAGAAAAATGGCCCCAAACTAAAACATTATTACCATTCTTTATGGATTCCTCCTTTGTTTTTATGTAATAACAAAAAAAAATGGCCCAGTGGCTATATCTTGAGGTGTCCTAGCATCCCATCAGCTTATTAATACTCAGAAAATTATAACTTCATTATCATAACTATAGGCAGTAATATCCTTGGCAATAATTGGAGAGTCATGATAATTCTGGTCCCTGGATATTAGATCAATCAGCTCTCCTGTTTTTTTTTCCTCTGGGACTCCCTTATTCAGAGACAAATGACTATTATTTTATGTCAGGACTCTTGAAATCTCAATAGGAAGAACCCAAAACAAAATCAAATGAAAAAAGAAATAGTTTTTCAGTGATTATCACAAATCCATTATCATCCTCAGGGACTTACAGAATTCACAGCAAGTAAGTAGAAAGAGAAGCTAAAAGAGAAGAGATCATCTAGCACATGACTAAGAGCAGACAGTCAAGGTTTAACTGGGACGGAAATGTCGGGGGATGAGGGGGATCTGGGGAAAGTGGCATAAACAGTGCTGGGATAAGTCAATTTATAGATTTTCTAAATCCTATTATTCTCAAAATTCTAATTTAATTTTCTCCAAAAATAATGAGCAGCACACTATGTTAGTTAATGTTTGATATTAACAAGCAATGGCCATAAGAATGTGCATCTCTGATCTATGAATGGGAATTCCCAAGGAATGCCCTCTGAAAATCCCACCTATCTCTGTGCTAAAGCTGCACTTCCCGTGGCTACTCCCAGCCAACAATCAAGAGTGGCAAGGAGGCTGGCAGGCCAGTTCCTAGGAGATATGGGACTCTTGATGGGCAATCTTGGCTCCAGAACTCCTGACAGCACTCACAAACTTTCATACAAACTGCACGGTGGTCTAAGGCACCCCACCCAATCTTGCTTCCTCCTCTCTCTCCTTCACTCAAGATCAGACGTCCATCGTGATGTCCATCATGATTTGATCCCCATTTTCTCTGAGAAGAATATCCCTTAAAATTTTCTTGTGCATTTCAACCATCTTGACATCTGCTTCTTGGAGGACCTACACTCAGTCATCCTCCAAGATATTCTGTTTTCCCAATGAAGATTTTAAGGTAAGGAATTAACATTTGTTGAACATCTATTATATACCAGATACTTGATAAATATTATTCAATTTCCATATCAACTCAGATAGTATTAGCCTACATTTAACAGTTGAAAAAGCTACATTCAGTTTAGCAATTAGATTAACACATATGAAATTGCCATTTTTTATGAGTCAAAAGGGTCAGATGTTGGCAGTTTCATGTGGTTTAACCTATATAATTTCCATATAATTAGATACTAAGAGAATGAACTAAAATTTGAACCATTTCTGTTGACTTCCAAAACTTATGTCCTTTTCGTTCTGCCACAATATTTCATAGTACTCAGTGACAAGAGAATATATATATAAATCACACCATGAGTTTATTCAATGTCATGCTTGCCATAATACATATTGAAGATATCTTAGAACATCAGATATACTAGAGACCCTGTGATAATTTTCCAGAATTTTCTAGTTCTAAGTCTTTCTTCTATTTCCACAATAATATGAGGGTTATAAAGCAGCATGACTAATCTATGTGTGAATATGTACAGAAAAGCCAAGAAGCTACTGGTGTTAGGAAGTGGGTAATTTTTGTTCTTGTTTTTGTTCATCTATAATTTATGTTTTCCACAATGAGCACGTATTACTAGTATAATTAAAAAGTTATTAACATAAAACTATATTGTTAGCTAATCATTTTTCAAACACCTTTATGGTCCCCGTGCCATTAGTGATACATTCTAGGCAGCAAGCAGACTAGTCAACAGGGGAAAAAAAAAAAACATATCCTTGAAAAGTCCTTCCTGCTCAGCCACCAACTTGTGGTGGCCATGGGCCTGTTCCTTTGCAGCTGCACTCCTCTGGGCTATTCCGAAGACCTGGTCCTCTGCCTGGCCGTGACAGTGGGCCTCAATGAGGACAGGTCAGGAGAAGGCCGCCCCCCACCCACAATTCCCCTGAAGGAATCCAAAGAGCTCCCTTGGGATCATAGGCAACCTGAGCTCACAGAGATGGCTGTATGAACTCTCCTTTGTGCTGCAACTAACTGAGTCTACTTATCACCCATAGACAAATTCAAAAAAAAGAGAATTCAAGCTTCTCTACCAACTGTTTGTTAACATGAGGTTAAAAACAGACATTTTTGTAATGCCAGCCAAGCAACGGAGCTACATGGGATAAATATTGACCAAAGTGAAGCCTAAACCAATATTTTATCTTAGCTAATAAATCTTGATATTCAGAAAACTCATATTTTGTTTTCTGCTGTGAGCATTATTAATAAATTTAGGAAAAGATAATAATGGCTTAATCCTGACCTTGACATTTAATTGAAGGTAAGTTTAGATTTAGGATCAACTATTCTAAAAAGGAAGGGAAGGCATTTCAGCAAAATGAAGTCATCTGTCACCCTGTCTTCTCTATTTCCATATACCTCTGTACATTCCTGTAGTGTAGCACATTTCATTTTAAACTTTGTCTCCTTGTCTGTCAACTGTCACTAGACTTTCATAACTAACCATTAAATAACTACTCCAGTCCTTGCAGAGTATTTCATCAACAGTTCATAAATATATACTAAACGGGAAAACAAATGGGTGGATTTGTAATACAGCAATACAGCTTATAAGAACCTTCCTATAGCTTATCTCATTTAGTTACTATGGGAAATAATAGAGATAAGTAGAAGTAGCAAAATGTCCACTAGATTCAATTACACCTTCCAACATACAATAATAGCAAACAACTTATTACTCTCTTACTTTCATTACAGCTTAAGGAAAGCATTTGATTTCTCTCATATTCTAAGAACAAAAATAATAATATATAGATAAGCTTCTGGAAGCCTCATATAGGTTGCTCTAACAAATCTAGGTATTTTTATATCAGATGGTTTTACAAACCTCACTAGTTAAATACTGTGTCCTCTCTTCATTTTGCACCCCAAGAAAGCATATCTTGAGTATAGTTTTATTTCAGGTAACTTATAGATATAATTTCCTGTCATCCTTCTAACAATCCTAGAAAGTATGGACCATCACAGTCTAGTTTTACAGATAAAGACACTGAGGCCATAGGCTATGTATGTGATATTCCCAGGGTCACACAACTAGTAAGTGCTATCATCAGGATTTAGCCCCAGACAATCTGGCTCCAGATCCCATTAGTTTATGTGCTTAGCAGTTAGGCTATACTAAAACTTTCCTTTGGCTTTGCCTTGCTTCTTATATGGGTAAACAGAGACATAAAGAAATGCAAACAGAGACAATGCTTGTGAAAATTTCCCCTAAAGTTTGTTCTTACTGAAGAAAAAGCATACAGCGAGGTCCAATTATTAACCTAATTATTCAGGAGTTGACATGCAATTACGGTTTAACCAGATGCAATCCATTCCATTTAATTTTATCTTTTTCTTAAGGTGCTTATCTCTAAAAGTGTGTCTAAAAGTAAAGTGTGGTTCACATGGGTCAATGGCATGTGTTCTATTTGGGCAGAGGAGGGGAAATCAGCAGCCCGTTGCAGAGGTAAAGGGGACCTAGTTCTTCATCAGTAAGGGGAAGGCAATTGCCATCATAACCCTGGCTTAACACAAAGAAATATACACCTTGCTCAGGAAGATCAAATATTGGACAAGCCGGGCGGGGTAGAGCGAGTGAAAAGCTAGCTTTACACAGTCATCCAGGGACCCAAGGATGGCTCTGCCATCTTCCATGTTTGGCTTCCAAATCCGTCTATGGCACTGTCACCCAGTGACGAGTCAAGGCAAGGAATATAGGCACAACTGCTTCTTAACGTCTTTGTCTCTCAACTGACTGACAGCACTTCTGCTCACAGGCCGAACACTGCTGAGACTTGGCTGAATAGCACCACCTTGCTAAGAGCAGAGAAATATCTCTTCTAGTCTCCCTTCATTGTCACTGAAATTGACATTTCACAATAAATTAAGGTTCTTAACTGCACTGGGCCTCCAGGTTTCATACACTCCTTTCCCATTTCATCTCCTGTGACCTGGTGAGCTTTCCCGATTCCTGTTTACTGCATGCTTTGCAGCTGCCTCCCCCAATACGTGGTTAATTTCCTGTCCTTTTCTGTGAGCAGATGTTCCAGAGGAGCAGGGATGCTTTGCCTTCCCTGGCACTCTCTCCTACAAATTACTGGATTGAACACAGTAGCCTCTGGCCATCCTTTTGATCTGAAAAGAAAAGAGTTCCCCACTGGGATATTCCTCATGATGATGTAATTAGTTTCCTAGACATACCTAACAAATTTATTTCTAATCACAAGAGATGATGGGAGAGGGGAAAGAACCATTCATCTTGGATTGTGTACAATTGTTGCGGTCAATATGCATTTCCACGCCCCCTGTACAGTGTCTTTTGAGGGTATTGTACAAAGATTCAGGGAGCAATGAGCTGCTCTCCCAAAGCAGTGGGGAGCTTCACATTCATAAAGAGGTCTCAGGCACTATTAAATTGCTTTTTCAAATCTGGCAAAACATTAGAGCTGAAAATGCTTTCAGCTCCAAACTGCCCCAGCATTAAGAACAGGTGAAGCTCTTAATAACTTTTTTGAGATTGTGTTTGATTCAAAAACACAAAATGGAACATTCTGTACAAACAAATCCAACTGTTCAAAATGCCCAGTCCTGTAGGTATAGCTAGTATAATATTTTTGTCCAGAATCATGTCCTGAGATAGCATTAGGATATTGTCTTTTTAAATTCATGTACCACTTATGAAAAAAATCTTTAACTAACATAATATACCATTTTAATAATGAACTGGGTATAATCTTAGGTCCACCATTTACCATTAATACAAAGGCTATTAAGTGGTTTAAGTAGACAACAGATGCAGACCAGGGATAGGCTGTGATATTTTGTCCTGTGTATCGCCAAAGAGAGCTGAGAAGTAGAAGAGGAAGAAAGTTAGATAAAGACAGTATATCTGTTAACCAGTCAACCATTTATATGAGACCTAAGTAGCATGCAACACCACTCCCCCTTTAAAGGCATGTTAAAACAAACATTTTATAGGAATAGAAGCAAGACGCTATAGATCATTCTTCTTGCACGTGAAAGAACCTGTCCTGCAGTAAGAAAGAACCTGTCCTACAGCCAATTTCTGCATCTCTTTGCATATCGCATTTATCCTACCGTCAGAAATAAGAACTCACTGGGTTAGGAGGCCAGCTCCAGAAGGATGAGGAGGTTGGAGAGAGGATTAAAAAGAATCATCTCAGGAAGAAACACTCGGACACATTTTAAGTTGCTGTTTTAATGAGTAATATTTATAGTCTGGGTTCTTTGAAGCTTTGAATTGGTCTTCTTGTTGAGGTAATTAATAATAATAAAAAAAAAACAAGGAACAGTGTAATCAGTTACATAGACAGTGGAGCACCTGTGAGACAGGAGGATCAGGAAAAAAAATAATTCATAAAACCAAATGCTAAATTTTCCAGACTACAGAAAGTCTTTCATGTTCCTCCCCCGTCCTAGACACACTTACTCTGGGAGGCAGTAACTAAGTTATGTGTCTGTTTTTCTACTCCTAAATGAGCACCATGAGTTCTAAGACTTGCAATAATCATGCTGCTGCCTTAAGAAAATAAAATTGCAATGCAATTCTTCTCTCAATAATTTTTAGAGTCTCCAAATATGTATTCTTGGATCTTCACTTGATAATGGAGCTATAAACAAAATTAAATGAATAGCATACATCAGTGGTTTGCCTGACACATAACAGAAGCTCAATATATAGAATCTATAGATATATGGAGTAGATATAATGGAAGTTTTCTCATTTTTTTCTCTCTTTGTCCCCATGTGCATTCATATATACCCCTAAGTAGTCCAGGCCAGTGGTCACACTAACATGGCAAGATACCAATAAAAAACAAAACCAGAGGTGGTCCTCAAGGCAGTGCTGAAGATGTGGAGGAAAGGACACCAGTCATACTCTCTTTAGCTGATAGTCCCAGCTGTCTTTCTTCTATTGCTTCTCTTCTCTAATTTAAGGAATCCCTCATATCGTGTGTAGGTTTTCTGTTTGCTCATTTTGGCTCTATCCAAGGATTTCTCTACCTTCTATGGGATACTTTATTATATTATTTAATGCTCTATATTAAAGTGTGTACTACTATAGTATGATAGTATTTATGACACCCAGTTTTAGCATGGCATAATAACAACTTCTAAATGAAAAATATTAAATATTTCTATTGGGGTGATGGACCATAAATTTAATAAAAATTAACAAGGTGTGAGGAGGATGTGGGAATTAGTTGTCTGATCAAGAGACACCATTCTCTTGCCAGTCAGGGGACAGAGAGGACACTCTGGGAGCCTTCGTGAGAAGATCATTGTGTTAGATCTCCGGGGCAGGGACTTAGAGGTCAGTGTGTTCAGTTCTGTTTAAATCATAATCCTGCTTCCGAAGTAACAAGTTTAGCCACTGAAATATCACTGCCCGGACTGCTCAAGTCAGTTTTCTTCCTGGTATTCAAAGAATAAATTGAATGAAAATGTATGAGATTGTTGCTACAGAGTTTTCTCAGGAAAACAGACATTTTAGGTTTAGAATGTCATAAAATTGTCCAGAAAAACTGGCATGTGTCCAACTTTGTGTATATATGTGGGTAAAAGAAAGAAAGAAATGGTAATAAAGGAATGGAAACAAATTAAAATTCAGTTAATGTGTGGTTTCCAGACATTTCCCTGGATGCATTTGTAACCATATGTGAGCTTTTTCCTCTTCCAAAGGAATTAGTAATTTAAAAATCAGCTATCTGTGCAAATATACCAGGTTATACCCCCACAAAATAAAATGAATTATCAAGCAATTTCTGGATAACTTGATTGGTGGTAGAGCTCCAACAATCTCATTTCCCTTCAAAATTTAGAGTGGGGAGGATCTGAATTAGGTGGCTCTGTGATGGAGCACTATGCTGTTATTGTGGACAGAACTCTCAATGTAAAGTTAATGAATGGGTTCTGAGATATCAAAACGCTAGAATACGAAGCAAAAGTTCAACCATAAAAGCATTTTAGCTTTATTTAGACAAGCAGAGGTTATCCTTTCAAGTAGTAATTATTTTCACACAAAGGTAAGCCATGTTTTATCTTATCACTGTCTGCATTTGTAGGAGGTGGTTTTTGTGTCAGCATGGGGAAAGTCCCCCAAGTCTTCTGTGACTTAGAAGAAATTCCTAGTACTGTATCTCTACATCAATTTTACAATACACTTCTCTACAATAAATTATCTCTAGAATGAATTTCTTATTAAGGAAATCCTGTTTGAACTGATGCCTGGTAGCTGAGACACACATTCTTAATCTCACATTCATTAGAGAAGATAAATGTAATTTTCATTTTAAATACTCTGCACAGGTGCCTGCTGTGACCATGTACCTTCGACTTTCTGCTGTGGAGACCAGAGAAAATCAGATCTTCTTAAAGAGAAATTAAATAAAAATTGAAAAGTATCCTCCAAAACCTGTGTGTCCTTGATACGACTGTGATGAACATGCGATGTGTGGTATTAGCCATGATGACCCAAATAAAGACACACTGAAGACAGTCTGGACTCAACTATCCATTTGTATGTGCTATCTAAATTCCCCCAAAAGTTATTGCTCATGTCATCAGCAATTTCATTATATTCAGCTTCTACTCTTTAATTAAATCCAAAGTAATCACAAGCTTAATTGAGAAACATCACCTTTTAGTAATGTTTGTCACAATACAACTATGCCTAGTAAAGTAGTATTTAATGCCTCCCCCCAAAGCAATTCAAAGTGATTCCTAAATCTAAAAATCCATGAACAGATTTCAAAAGCAAGAAGGTTAAGGATCAAGGAGGCAAGTTCTGAGAGCAGTTAGAGTAGAGTAGAAGGTAAGTGAAATGAATACTCAAGCCAGCTACCATTTGTTACACATGTACTCATCATCACATGGGATTTGGGAAAGCCAACTGCATGAGAAGGACTGGCAGCATGAGAAGGACTTGTTCTAGGGAACAAGGTAAGTCCCCTTAAATACACCAGGAAACAAATATCTACTCAGCTTAAACACATTTAATATCTACTCATCATCTACTAAACAAAGCTACCTCCTTTGGCTAGCATCTAAAACTGCCTTATACCTAAACTGCCACTGCAACATTATCTTTCATTAGGATGTTTCTTCATGAAGCTCCCTACACTTGCTCATGGCATTTTCCCTGCCAGGATTAAAGAAAAGAAATGGATCTTCAAATTAAAAAGGCCCATCAAAGGCCTAACAGAACGAATTTTGTAAAAAGCCAACACCAAAACACACATTACTAAAATTTCTAAACATTCAGAAAGAAAACACTTCCAGGGTCTATGAACTCTCTCATGCTCCTAGGTGACTGTTTCATAATTTCTCATTCCTCAAAACTTCACATCCTCTTCCCTAATTTTTACACTTCACCAAGAAAATTGGAGCACTCAGAAGACAGTTTTCACAAACGTCATCCACAGCATCTACTTACTATCAGCATCTATGTCCAGAACCTCCACTTTCTAGCCTTTACCAAAAGAATCTATCTATGATCTTAGCTTAAACCAGTCTCTGTGTTCTTGAGCCTATATTGAATACTCAAGGACTTTGTTCAAACACGTATGCCTCTTTTTTCTTTCCTGATCAAAATTTTCTTTTCTATGTGACCACTCACAACAGCATACAAATATGTTCTTGTTCCTCCCATCTTCAAAACACCTTTTCTACACCCCATTTTACCCAGGAGCTATCACCATTTCACCATTGCTTTATTCCTTTTTTAGCAAATCTATTTGGAAGGATTAAGATTTTGACTGATGTGATTCCAGCATTTGGGATCATTGATTTTTTAAAAAATAGATGGACCTTCATTCTGTATTTCCTAACCTTAGAGAATAATTCTGTTCAAAGTTAACATTTCAATTTCCTTTAACACTGAGTCAAAAATCTCCTATTTAATTTAGTTGACTGCAATGGCTCCTCATTTAACTCAAAGTAAAAATCAAAATCCTTCCTGAGGCTTATAAAGTCCAGTGTGAACTGGTCTCCTGTTACCTTTCTCACCTCCTGTCTCCCTCTCTCTGAGCACATTGGCCTCATCATTGTCCTTTGAACATATCAATATGCTCCCAGCTAGACCCTTTATTCTAACTGTCCTTCCTCCAGGAATTCTAGTCCCACTAACATCCCCTGGAACCAAAACCAAGCGAGGACACCATAAGAAAAGAAATTACAGCCAGTTACCGTAATGGATATAAAATGAAAAATCTGCCATGAAATATTAGCAAGCCAAATTCAACAGTACATTACAAGGAACATATACCATTATTAAGTAGGATTTATTACAGAGATACAAGGATAGTTCAACACCCAAAAGTCAAGTGACACATTACATTAGCAAAATAAAGGATAAAATAATATTATTTTCTCAGTAGATGCTGAAAAAGCATTGACACAAGTCAGCATCCATTCATGATAAAAACTCTCAGCAAAGTGGTTATTCAGGGAATGCACCTAAACATGATAACAGCCATACATGACAAGCTCACAACCATTCCTCAAATGTTGCATCATCACTAAAAGTGATGAAGGTACATGAGCAGTGAGGAGGAGGGACGACGGTGAAAAGCTGAAAGCTTCTCCTCTAGATCAAGAACAAAACAAGGATGGCCACTCTCACCACTTTTATCCAAAATTGTACTAGAAATTCTGCTCAGAACAAATCAGGCAATAAATAGAAATAAAAGGAATCCAAATGGGAAAGGCAGAAGTAAAACATCTCTATTTGCAGATGGCACGATATTATATATAGAAAACCCTAAAGACTCCAAAAAAAATGATTAGGTCTGATCTCAAATTCTTAAAGCTGTAGTATATAAAATCAACATAGAAAAATTAGTTGAATTTCTATATACTAATAACAAACTATCAGAAATAGAAATTAAGAACATAATTTACAATTGCACAAAAAAGGCAAAATACCTAGGAACAAATTTAAATCAAGGAAATGAAAGACCCATACATTGCAAACTATAAGACACTAATGAAAGATATTGAAGAAGACACAAATAAGTGGAATTTTTATTCAGAATGGTCAGGATGCAGAAGGGCATGGAAGGCCTCATTTTTTAAAAAGTAACATCACAAGGAGATGCCTGAAGGGAGTGATGCAGCAAAACCAGCAGACATGTGTTTGTGAGAAGAGCATTCCAGGCCCATGAAACAGAAAATTCTAATACATCAAGATCACACTGTTTGCCTATTTCTTTACATCTCTACCAACATTGAGTTTTTCTTCATTTTGACTGGTATATTAGCTATATTAAAGTTTTAATAGGACTCTATGTTCTCTGGCTTTTTTATCTTGCAAGTAAATTGTTGAATCAAAATTTGGAAAATATTCTAGATTTTTTTTCTTTACTGAATAAGGTAATAAATTCACTAAACAAATACACATGCACACAACAAAATAGAAAAAGGATATAAATAGCTTTTCTAGATATATTCCGTTCAACTCCTTAAAAATAACAAAAGCCATATGTATCTGCAGTGCTAAGAAACATTTTTTTGTGGCACATTTGTCCTAAGAAGAGAGACTGAAAACAGTACCACTTTTTGATCATTTAACACATGCTAAGGACTGCTCTCATCCTGCACAGTGGCTAAACATGGCTATTTAGATATAAGTTAAATTAAATAAGATGATAAATTTAGTTCCTTGGTTAAACTAGCCACATTGTAAGTACTCAGTAGTTAAAATGTAGCTAGTGACTTATACAGCAGTTCCATCATCACACAGTCCTCTACTGAAGGGTACCAAAGTTGTGATACCCTGAAATACACCTTAAGCTGGTTATTAGGAAATAAAAGACTCAGAAAGACGTTTTGACCCTCCCCTTAAAGGAATTTAAACAGAAAAACTTGCTAAAGGAAGGGAGCATCATCTTAGCATCAGAATATGATTTAAATGTGGCAGACAGGGAGAAATCTAGCAAAGCTTGGTTAGACTTCCCTCATGTTCCATTGTTTCTGGGTGGCCCAGCGAGAATTTGTTTACCACATGTTGGCTCATTCTTGTATACCTATGAATTGCCTAATTTCCCTTCGAAATCCCAGACCTCTCCCCGCTTTTCTCCTTAGTCCCATGGTCGGCAAACTGCAGCTCGCGAGCCACATGCGGCTCTTTGGCCCCTTGAGTGTGGCTCTTCCTAAGCCTTAGGAGTACCCTAAATAAGTTAATAGCAAGGTACCTACCTATATAGTTTAAGTTAAAAAAATTTGGCTCTCAAAAGAAATTTCAATCGTACTGTTGATATTTGGCTCTGTTGACTAATGCGTTTGCCGACCACTGTCTTAGTCCATAATTGCAAATAAGCCTCAACTGCCCAATGGGTCTCAGGTCTCATGTTCTGATGGCACCCCACAGGTATATTGTAATAATTTTAGACATTTTCTCCTGTTAATCTGTCTCATGTTCATTTAATTATTAGCCCAGCCAGAAGAACTTAGAAAGGTGGGAGGAAAGCTATATTTTTGACCTCCAATAGTAGCCATTTTAATCCTCTCAACAACCACAAAGCAGATCCTTAACTTATAGATGAGGGAAATACGGCAGAGAGGTTAAGGAACTTGCCCAATATATATTATACAACCAGAAGAGTTTAATCTACCTATCTTCTCCCTAATACTTTAACTTTCTAAATCTTACCTAATATAGGAATTTTACTATGAAATACAGTAGAGTCTCAGGCATGATCAAAGACCACCTTCCAATAATTGCTCTATGTTGTTTCAACTTCGGAATAAATGTCTGCCTTGAAGAATGCAAATCTGCAGTAGAATGCAGGTTGCCCTTATAAATGAAAGAGGTAATCATGGAACAGACTGTGGAATCTCAGGTGCAAGGTAGAGATGGGTGGGTGGGAAGAGCTCAACCAAAGAACTTGTATGCATATATGCATAACCCATGGACACAGACAATAGGGTAGTGAAGGTGGGAGATGGGGAGGGGGGGCTGGCTAGGAGGGGTCAAGTGGGGATAGAGGGACATATATAATACTTTCAACAATAAAGACATGCTTTATTAGTCTATTACACAATGGCATTAACTGGAGGTGACATCGTGAATATTTTATAGGATACTAGGGGCCCAGTGCACAAATTTATGCACCTTGAAAAGAACTGTGGGCTGCGAGGCTGTGGTGGGCACGGGGTAGGTCTCAGCCCATCCTCTGCACCCCTGCTCGGCCCCTCCCACTGCAGCCCCCTGGTCCTGTCTGCTGGCAGCCCTGCTCCCACTCTCGCACGTTGACGACGCCAGCCTTGCTCATACCTGCTGATGGTGCGGAGCGATTTGGGCCGGTGCCAGCAGCAGGTGCAAGCAGGGCCAGCTCCAGCAGCAAGTGTAAGCGCCAGGCAAGACAGCAGAGCGCAAGAGCAAAGCATTTTCAGTAACCACCAGAGGCTCGCTCTGATGACAGCAGCTGGTTCCCCGCCTTGGTCTGGCATCCCCGCTCACCTGCTCCACCATCCCACCCCGGCCGACACCTGCCATGTTCTACATGCACCCCCTGGTGGTCAGCACACATCATAGTGACCGGTTGTTAGGTTGTTCTGCCATTCAGCCTATTTGCATATTAGCCTTTTATTATATAGGATGCACTCTTCTATCAACATACTTGTGAACTTCTGAGTTACAAACTGATATTGTTTTCTTCTTTGGATTTTCCTGTGGCATACATGACAGATTTATAGTCAGAAACAGCTGCTCCATGCTCATGATGTGAGTTAGGGTACAGCAGTATTGCTGCATTCTCTCTTCATAGGAGACAACAGACCCTTTGTTATTAGATATAGGGATGAGCCCATGGTCTTTGTGGTTTGATAATATTTAGCCTCCTTCTAACTAATCTCTCACAATCTCAAATGTACTCTTTAAAGATAGAGGCAACATGTCTTTGATCTTCAAATGCTGATTACGTTCATCCTATAGAGAAAGGTGGTTTATATATATAAAATATAAACCTAGAAAAGATCTGACAATTCAAGGCTTTTGCAACATATTACCATAGATTATTAATTTTTTTATGGATTACATATATTGAGAGAGCATGACCTCTTTTTCCAATTGTAAACCTAAAACCTTTTTCATCATATAGGCTATTCTGCTCAGGAAGTTAAACCCAGTTGTGTGGTGGAATCATAGAATAAGGAAGCCTGGAAAAACAGAACTTTCCCACTACCAAGAAATTGCCCAAATTCAAAACCCTATGGCTGATCAGACTAATTTTTAGACATTTAATTTACATTCTTGGGAAATAAATACTAACCACTGATTTGAACAGACAGTAATAAAGAAAGTGTATTTTACATGGTAAAAAAGTAGTAAAGATTGGACTATAGCAAGTATTGGATATGCTATCATGTGGGTGAAAGGAAATAGTGGGAAGTCAAGCTGAAAATTGATTAGAGCTAGATCATGACAGGTCTTGCATGCAGGGCAGTTTCTGCCCGTTGCCTGAACTTTCCTGCATGACTCAGTGATGTTAATCCTATTCTCTGATCCAAGGCTAAATTCTCAGTATCCCATGCAAGTCATGGTAGTCCTCTCTCCCCATAATTAGGAGTTGGTTTAGGAGAAGCACATGGCCAATCAAACAATGTGGGCCTTCTGGCAAATGCCACTTTGCTCATAAATGTAAAAACGGAATGGTCCCTCCTCTTCCAATGTTGTGTCTGCATGTGTAGCTGAAACTTCTACTGCTGCTTTATCATCATTTGAAAGTAGAAACCCACAGTAGAATGGGGACATAAATAACTACTAAGGAGCAAAGGCTGGAGCTATGAATGTCTTCATAACTGAGGTATAATAAATCCCTGTATTGCTTAATAGATTTAAAATTGGGTTTAGTATATTTTGCATGTTAAAGCTTTTTTTTTTTTTTTTTTTACTTATCTTTATTGTTGAAAGTACTACAGATGTAGTACTTTTCCCCATTGGCCCCTTCCACCCTGCTCCCACCCCCAGCCCAGGCCTTCACTGAACTACAGTCTATGTCCATGGGTTATGCATAGATGCATATAAATTGTATGGTTAATCTCTTCCTGCCCACCCCCTTCCCTCTGAAATACGTCAGTCTGTTCCACGTTAAAGCACTTTAACTGATACATCCAGACTAAAGAATTTTGTCTATCTACCTATAATAGAGCAGCTGTAGGGATACCACAGATATTTAAGTAGAGGATGAATATAAGATAGATCTGAGCATGATACATGGGATGGATTCAGTTAAGAGGAAAGTAGATAGGAAATTGTCAGGATAAGAGGTAATGCAGTTCTGACCCAGGTCGGGGGCCATGAGAAAGCAAACTTTCAATAGAAAAGAAACAATGTTGAAATATATAAAAGGCTAAGTGTCCATCTGTCCAACCGGTAGCTAAGACACACAATGACCACCAGGGGCAGATGCTCATGCAGGAGCTGCCGTGACCCACACTGGTCATCTATAATAATAAAAGCGTAATATGCTAATTAGGCCGGACATCCTTCTGGACCACCTTCCAGATGAAGCCGCAGTGGGCAGGGGCTGAGGCAGAGGTGGCTGCCGCAGCAGCAGGAGCCAAGCAGCCACCGTGGCAGCGGGAGCCAAGCCCCTTGCACAGATTTTGTACATCGGGCCTCTAGTTTAAAAATAAATGGCATCATGGACCTGGTGCCAACAAACCAACATTCGCTCCCCCCAAGTGGGACAAAGGCCCGCCCAAACCCAGAGCGACACTCCACCAAATCGCAGCCAACGCTGCCAAAACCCCACGGTGCAAAATGCGGCCCCCAGCCCAGCCCAGCCCAGAAACGGTGGCTGTGGGCGCCCGGTAATCACATCATGTAACAACACGCAGCTTCCTCTCCCTAGGGACTAGCTCCTTGGAGTTTCTTCAGCCCAGGAACACGACTTGCTTTATAGCCAGGTGCAAACATTTTACAGTTTAACCAAATGTCTGCGAAGCGTTTTCCCATGCCTCATCTCATTTGATCCTCACAGAAGTCCTGGAGTAGGTTGATAGGAGACTCGGTAGAATCCTATCTTCATTAGCAAGATGTGAATAGCAATATTAAAATGTTTCTTCTAATTAATTTCCCTTCAGTGTGCACGAATCCACGCACCGGGACAGTAGTGTTGAAATAACAGAGGACCAGCGAAGAATGTCGGCAGGCAGAAAAAAGAGTCAACAGGGAGAAAATGATCTTTCAACTGGAATACAAGTATGTTCTTGTCCATTTATCACTCACACTGACCGTCAGCACCCAGTGTCCGGGGCTTCTCCGTGGAGAGTCCTACAGATGGAAACACTCAGTTGCAGTCAGCTGAGGTCAGCTTGACAATGTATCTTCAGGTCTCCTTCCTGCCGCTCCCCCGCCCCCCCATCCCCGCCTTGACTCTGCTTCCTGGGACTGTACCCACTAAAAAGTACAAGTGCAAGCCTTTGTCTCAGGCTCTGCTTTCAGGGGACCCAAAGCCAGGACACTATCCTGAAAGGAAGGCTGTACCCAATAACAATAAATTGCCTTTCCCATTTAAAATGCTGTGATTATAGCCCTAGCTGGTTGTGCTCAGGGGTTAGAGCAGCCGTGGGCAAACTACGGCCCACGGGCCGGATCCCGTTTGAAATGA
The DNA here is from genome assembly GCF_000327345.1 of Myotis davidii. Classification (NCBI taxonomy): domain Eukaryota; kingdom Metazoa; phylum Chordata; class Mammalia; order Chiroptera; family Vespertilionidae; genus Myotis; species Myotis davidii. The sequence goes on from NW_006285040.1 coordinate 2,924,459, forward strand.
ATAAAACTATGGAAAAAAAAGACCGTACCCTTTTATGTAATGATGTTTACTTTGAATTTATATTAGTTCACACAAACACTCCATCCAGGCTTTTGTTCCGGCCCTCCGGTCCAGTTTAAGAACCCATTGTGGCCCTCGAGTCAAAAAGTTTGCCCACCCCTGGGTTAGAGTGTCGGCCTACAAAATGAAGGGTCCTGGGTTCAAATCACATCAAGGACTCCTATCGCGGTTGTAGGCTCAATCCCCACTTCAGCTCGGGGCGTGTGCAGAAGGTAACCAATCAATGTGTCTCTCTCACATAGATGTTTCTCTCTCTGTCTCTCCACTTCCCTTCCACTCTCTCAATGGGAAAATATTCTGGGGTGAGGATTAATAAAATGCTGTGATTCTAATAAAAAAAATAATAATGTGCTTTCTAAGAGCAACTGCTCCAGAGGAGGCAAGCTCATTTCCCCTCTCAAGAATATTTTCGAAGCTAAATCCTACTGGTACAGACAAATGCGGGGCCTTCCCAGACCCTTTGTTTCACTGATATTTTGTCAAGTTTAGTGCTTTTTTATTTCCTTTTGTTACCAGCCTTGGGCTTGAACATGGTTTTTCCCATCCTGGGACATTTATTCTGACGGTTTCATTCTGTTGGAAAATAACATGCAGTAAGAATTCTGGCACATACTCAAGAGATCCCTCAGGAAACATTATTCCAACCCTCCCCCCACCGGATTGGCTAATAAGAGTAATGTAAATAAAGCTGAAGAAAAGCAACGGAAGGCAATGTTGAGATTTCTAATTTACCAGGCATGGAGATAGTCAGGCTCCACTGAGCAGACGAACAGTGCACAATCTAACGTACACGTACACGTACACGCCTTATCAGTGCAATCAGCTCCCTCCATTTCCCTGAGCTGGTGAGCCACTCCTCCCGGGGTGCCGACTGCCCTGAACCAGTGACTAAGCAGTTAGAAGCATGAAGACCTTAGCCACGCATGGCAAGCAGCTGTGAACCGCACACTCTATCTCCTTGTAGATGAGACTGGTTATCATGGATGAGAAATCTAGAATGAGAAATCCTCAAGAGGAACATATCCTAAGCATTGAAAGAATAAATCTCTGAGGAAAAAATAATAATAAAATGAAGAATAAGCACGGATTTCACTCCTCGAAGCAGATATGCAGGGGTTTTGTCCTTTAACTTTAGAGATGGCCCATCAAATCTGATCATGAAAGCACTGGACTTAAAATAAATTGATTTAGAACCATTTTCACCTGTTTCAGTAGCATGGGCCTTTTCCAGAGCGCCTAGGACCAGCTGTGGGCAAACTATGGCCCCTTGAGTGTGGCTCTTCCACAAAATACCACGTGCGGGTGCTCACGGACAATGTGATTGAATCTTCGTGGCCACACTCAAAGGGCCAAAGAGCTGCATGTGGCTCGCGAGCCGCAGTTTGCCGACCACTGGCCTAGGAGATGTAAGGTGTGTACGAGATTCACTCACCCAGAATTAACAAGTCATGTTCTTGTCTCTAGCACTGAGTGGAGTGAGCAGCTTTCCAAAGAGTGGAGACAAGCCCCAGCATAACTTAAGAGGACTCACACACTTAACTCCCATATCTCCAGTGGCTTTGCCATTGGCAGGGAGGGAGGGAGACACTTGGCTGAGCTGGCAAGGGACACATCGGGCAGTGCAGGCCTTCTTTTGGATGTACAGCAATGATTATTAAGCAGGCTTGTCTTTTTCTCTGTAAGAGTTTGTTTTTTCTTACTAAAGGCTCTCCTTTCTTATCTCTCTCTGATCAAGGATCTGGCAAATTCATTCACAGTGACATAAATTTGGGTCAGACATTCTAACACTGCATCTCTCTAATACTAATGTATTATTGCACAATGGGCAATTAATTACTCCTCCTGGGAATATTTGCATGCGTTCCTGGTCAATGGGGAAAAAATACCAACTGTGTCTTTGTAGGCATGATAAACAGTGGAAGAAAAACATCAGGATGAGAAAGAGTCCCGCTGCCACATTCCCCTAAAATAACACCAAGGCATCATGCTCCTACCCTACCTTCACACTCAGCACAGCTCACCTCGCTGCCTTCTCTGACCGACAGACACTTAGCTGATGGTTTTCGCAAAAGAACTACTACAGAAGATTCACATAAGGAGGATGGATAGTTCCACGCTGCCCTAAGGCATCTTCACAAGAGGAAGAAGAAGGGATTTTAAATAAAGTGATTAACCCACTGCTCGCAATTTTCCTTTCTGTTAACACAGTGGTTCTCAACTTTCCGGCCCTTTAAATACAGTTCCTCCTGTTGTGACCCTACCATAAAATTATTTTCGTTGCTACTTCATCACTGTAATGTTGCTACTGTTATGAATCGTAATGTAAATATCTGATATGCAGGATGGTCTTAGGCGACCCCTGTGAAAGGGTCATTCGACCGCCAAAGGGGCCGCGACCCACAGGTTGAGAACCGCTGTGTTAACAGAACCTTACCACAGAGCTTCTTCTTTCCCCACCCTGCTCCTCCTGTGGGCTACGAGGGATCAGAAAATCATTACAGGAAGCCAAGCGAACGGGAGGTCAGGATCTGGGCAAGGGGCCTAAGAGGAGCAGCCGGACCATAAAGAAGAGCTGGGTCTGAGAACAAGCCGGTGCTGTCTGTTGAACCAGAGGCTCCCCATGGACTTTTTCAGTCATGGAACATTCAACACTTATTAAGTCCTTACAGATGGGAAACGCGGACACAAAAACGAGAAGATAAAATGTTTCCAGTTGCTCAAAGCCTAGTGGAGTCACTGATCAGCCCAAGGCCAGAGCTAGAGACGAGAAAGGTTGGGCCCCTGTAGCAGGTGGGGAGGAGCTGACTGGCAGTGAAAACACAAGGAGAAAAACAGCCCCTGAAAACGTCTGCTGCTTGCTGTACTTTCATTTTCAGTGAAATGGTCTTTGATATTCCTTGCAATTAGGTTATCCAATTTTACTTACAACTTCCATGGTATTAAGGACATTTGTGGGGGTCTTTGAAGCTGAGAATAATACCTTTTCTAATATTCTGTGGCATTGCCATCTCTCCCAATGTTTGTTTTTTTTAAGTCAAGTGTGTTTTACTTTTTAAAGGAAAATGCATTTCCCTCTTTTTATCCTGCTGCCTCCAACCCATTTCACAAAACATGAACATTCCTTTATTTTGCTGTACACTAGCTCCAAGAAATGTCATCCGAATGGCAAAGTTATTCAGTGCCTTGTGACTGCTTTGCAGTATTTACCCAGTCTCCTTGCAGATTTGCTCATGAATAAATTTTGCCTGCCCTATAAAGCTAACTGCATTCTCAGATATTGCCATTCATACCTTTATGAGATACTAATTGTGAGAAGTTGAGTTTTTCCCTGTCACGGAGAGGTCCTTGTTGATTCTCGAGTATTTTACCTTAGAAAAGCAGCTAAATGGGAATAAAAATTAAAAAAAAAACCAGCATGTAAACCAAGTAGCTGCCAGCAGGGAATGACATGCTTAATTACTGCTGCCTGTGGTCCTTTATGCTACAGAGATAACCTCTGAATAATTAAAAGCACACAAAGACACATTAATTCTTCCCGGCACAAATTGTTTCTAAAATGTAAGGAACTTAACAATCCAGTACCACAAGCCTATGATCCTTTTAGACCCAGTCTCACTCTGGTAGACAGTTCTGGTTTTATGTTTAAGCTCAGGGCTAATGCCTCTCTCCTCCTCGCTCCTGACTCATGGAAATGACCAGGAGCGGCTGCTATGTTAAGTACGGGGCCCCTTAGTATGCCCAACTGGCTTGCTTCCCAGATGCTCCCGCCATCTGTTGGAAATGGAGTTCAGTAGACACAGAAGGTAGAGTAAAATATGCAGTTTTCTCACGTCTTTGGAAAAGTATATGCATCATGCTTTAATAATTAGCCACGTAAACAGGCTTTAAATCATGGCCTCGGATGCTGAAATAAACAGTGCTTGTGTTTTGTTTTTGCTTTCCTGCTGTAGGGAAGCTTTGCATCATGATAGATAGGGTGGGGCAGAAGTAGATTTACAGTTGTGAGTATGCCAAACACAGTTTATTCTCGTATTAGTATTCATTAATTATCGTATTATTTTCCATACAAACAACAGTAAACCTACTTTTACCCCACCCTGTATTTAAAGAAAGCCTCAATCTCTGTCTCCCAGCTCCATAAAAGACAACAGCGCCCATTAAAAGAATAAGTCGCGGGAGCAAAATGCAAGATGAGACAACATTTTTTTGTAGAAGGAAGAGGTCAATTAAGAGAGAAGTACTAGTAATGAGGGGAAAAGCAGTTTGTGAGCAAAATAGGCACCATTTTACTTCTCTCCCCACAGAGCTCCGAGTAAGAGTCACTGTCAGAATCCAGATGTGGTTCATAGCATTAGTCTATTCAGTATTGTGCACATACACTGAAGAAATTAATTTTTACATTTTCATCACTCATGTCATCATCTGAAGCATAGGAGATATAAATTGCATGAGACCTGCCTACTGCCCAAGATGTGTTTTTAGAAAACATACAAATAATCGGAGCCCGGGATCAGCAGTTCTCAAGCTTCAGCGTGTATCCGTCAGTAGATCGCTGGACTCAACCCAGAGTTTCTGATTCGGGAGGCCTGAGGGGGCGGGGCAGGAATTCAGATTTCTAACCAGTTCCCAGGTGAGGCGGATGCTGCGTTTCTAGACTATAAAGCATTAAAAGTAAGAAGCAAAAATTCAGAGAAGGGGAAGACTGATGCAGGCGAGGAAGAGTAAGCCTCTGAGAGCCATAGAGTTTTAGAGCTGATGGGACATTAGTGTTAGTACTTTAACTCCCTTCAATTAACAAGTTATAAAACTGAAGTCCTTGGCATCACCTCACTTGCTCAAGGTCACTTAGTGGGCTAGTCCAAAACAGGGGCAGGTGAAAGAAAAGCTTAGCTGCTTTTACCATGATGCTCAGAACCAAAATATACTTGTGAAACCTGTATGCTAATTGCACTATCTGTGATTTTTTTTTTCCTTTAGAAAAGCTTAGGGCAATGTCTCAAGGGTGAAGAAAAGAGCCTAACCCTGGAAGGTCATGTCCCTTTGGAATATAAGCCCCCTTTCACCTGGCCAGAGGAGTGCTTCGGGGAAGGGATTTGGGGGAGAGAATTGGCTTCACCTCCCAGTTATTTCAGTGCCTCTCCTAGTTGGTCAGCCTTTTCACGGGAAGCTCGAAAAGGGCAAAGCCCCATTCTTATAGCATGTTGCACAGGACCTGCCCCAAAGAGCTCAAATAATTCTCCCAACAGCGATCGATTCCCATTTGGGTGGTGGATGCAGATGCTGAGTAAGATAACCAGGCGAGTGCTCGCTGGTCTTTATAAAAGTCATTTCCCTAAAATATACAACAGCCAGATGCTGCTGCCCATACACCCTAAAGGTGTGTTATGTGGATCAGTAAAACCCTGTCAAGTGCCTCTAGCACTGCACAGTAAGGAATTCCCTCTTGTGACAAACACAAGGATTCATTTACATGAAGGAATCCCTTAACAGTCAAGGCTCATTTTTCCACTAATCAACCACTGCTTAAATTTTGGTTCTGCATGGACCGCACGCCCCTCATGTAACTTGGAGCAGCAGAGGTTGTGTAAATGCAGACATAAAATTCCAACTTACTCCGCAGCTCTCGAGCAGGCTAACTAAGCCAACCCCATGATGGGCAAAGGACTGCACAGAAGCTTCCACGGTTCAGCCTCTCCGAAGTTGTTTTCATTTGAAAACAAATGTTTGAGACGTAACCAGCCCTCGATGCTGGTTCCTATTTCTGTGCGGTTCTGAGGGCACATCTGGTCACACTAATGGCTCTCACAGGCAGGGCAGTGCCCTAGCTGCCAGGGCCTGTGGAGACAGGAGCAGGGCACTTCTTGCCCCCAGAGGCTCCGGGCTCATCACACAGCCTTCTGTGGTCCTGGCCACTTGCCTATGCAGAGAAGGGCACGGGGGCAGAGGCAGAGAGCTGTGGGTCAGCCCAAGGCACAGATTTAATGAAAGGTCTGCTGGAAGCCACATCAAACAGCAGTATGAGTTCACAAATCTGCTCGGCAAGGTAACGTGGAGGGCATCTGTCGCAATTCCTTCCCCTGATGGTTAGCCCTGCATATGCCCGGAGAGAACTCAGTGCAGCATTTTAAAATATTTACTGTGTACTCCTCGCATTGCCCACAAACAACTCTGAAACCACAATACAAGGCTTGTCTCCTCTCTTGGGTGTCCTCATGGCAGGTGTCCAGGCCCACATGACACACTGAGGAAGGGAGAGGCTGCCTTCCTTATAAAGTCAGAGCTGGGCAGAGACAAAGCAGTTCATGCATCACACCTGTGCCTGATGTGAAGCTCCCAGCCAACTGGTAAACTTTCCTCCAGCTGCTTTTCAGAATCACTCGGCAGCCTGAACAGCGCAGGAGATGGCGAGTTTAAACAGACACTTTATACACAGACTATGAAATTTCCAAATATACAACTTTGTGTTGCATTTCATGGATAAATTGGAAGCCATTAGGGGCTTTTAAAAATACATTAAATTGATGTTCCCACTATCTGCCCAACATCATAATTGTTTCTTTAAGTCTCTTTGAAAGGAAAACATGTTTTCAGCCCATTGAATAAAACATTTTATGCTTCGGCAGATCTCCACTTTGCCACCCAGGGAAGGAAATAACAAAACATACTCAAAAACAATTTGTAAGGCACTCTCAAATCTAAAAGCTAATAACTCAGATAGAGCCAGTGCCTCTAGTATCTTGAATGAGTTACGTGTTTAAACCCATATCAAGATGAGTTAGAGGACGCAGACAAGCAGACAGCTGTGCTTTCTGCACAGTATTATTTCTAAGGAGAAGAGAAGGCTCAACTTAATGCCAAGGACTCACCAGCCCATATCAGAGCTACCAAGCCCCGAAGAAGACTCACTGTAGGGCACCTAGGAACTTCCTCTTATGTATTAGCCAGAACTTATTTTCAGTTTGATTGATTTACATTCTCATGTATATATGCTCAATGTGCATCCACATGATTCATCCATTCCTGGAGTTAATGTTAATTAAGTAAGTGCCCATATATAGGTTACTAGACTAGAGGCAGTGAGAGATGCAAATTATAATGACTTTATTGTTACTACCAAGAGTAGGAATCTCTTATCACTGAAACAGCTGAGGAACATGTGGCCAGTTCACTTGCTGTGGTCATCCCTCCTCTCCTACCCTGCCACCTCCAGTGGTCCTGGGTTGTCCGCCCCCCACCCTCCTCTCCCCACAAGTTTCTAAACTCCAATTATGTTGCAAAAGCAGATGTTATACAGTGGATAAAGGTTATACTAAGATCTGTAATTTGGTGTCAGCTCACTAAGTATGTGGTGGGTGGACACATGAATAAATGCATGAGAGAAATAGGCGACCTATTCCGAGTAATTTTATGGTCTAAATGAGATAAGTAATATGACTGCATGCATTCAATAAGGTTTGAAAAACTGATGTGTCATAAGGAATTATTAAGTGCAAAACAATTGAAGACAAACCTGTAGGACCAAAGCAAATCTGGCAGTGCACTCTGCAGTTATAGCCAGCAACACTGGTTTTAAGAGCTGGCACACACTGGTCCCACCCAGCTCTTCAAACCACAAAGAGAGTGGAGGCTGATGATGTAGATCAGGGGTCCTCAAACTTTTTAAACAGGGGGCCAGTTCACTGTACCTCAGACCGTTGGAGGGCCGGACTATAGTTAAAAATAAAACTATGAACAAATTCCTATGCACACTGCACATATCTTATTCTGAAGTAAAAAAAAGTGGGAGAATGGGAACAAATATAATATTTGTATTTACATGTGGCCCGCGGGCCGTAGTTTGAGGATCCCTGCTCTAGAATCACAGACTAAAAACCACCTTTTCTTGATTCACTCTTAACTACATATCCCATCTTAGCCCCCCAACCCTCCCCGCCCCCACCAGGTGTGGGCTTGGTTGGGGTGTGAAGTGAAGGCCATGAGAATGGAACGACAGTAACAATGCCTTTTACCCATTATATGTCAACAACCCCTCAATTTTATGTAATTACCATACTGGTCTTTATTTACAATTTACCCATTTCTTTTTATAAATAAACAGGTTAAGTAACCTGCAGAT
>NW_006285040.1:2932887-2939001 GCF_000327345.1 Myotis davidii
ATGAAAATACATCCTGCATATCAGATATTTACATTACGATTCATAACAGTAGCAAAACTACAGTTAGGAAGTAGCAACTGTTGTAATGTACCCACGAATCACACAAGGACACCTCAAGAAGTCAAATTAAGGAGTCACATTTATTGCAAATCTGGGACTACGAGGGGGCATTTCGCTCTCTCAAATCTCGTAGTCCTAAAATGGCCACAACACCATATTTATATAGGCAAAAATCACAAAGGTATCGATTACATCTTTGGGTTTGGAATGAGGAACCTGGTTTGCACAAAGCAGTTACAGAAGCGAAATGAGCATGTTAGTTAAATTATAGTTTGGGGTCTCCGGATCACTGAATCAACAGAAACACATTGCCTCTAGCCATGGGTCTTGGGACCACTGAGTTGACAGGAACACATTATCTAGAGCATTCAGGTCTTAGGACCACTGAGTCAACCTGAACACATTATCTGTAGCCACTGAGGCAATTTAGGATAATTGTGCTGTTCTGGTTCCCAGGTTCAGAAGAATGTGCTTTCTAAAACCAGTAAGATCACAATCAATGGGATAGCATACATAAGTTCAGAAAATCAAAGTAACTTTTCTATTGTTAAACAAAGCAAATAAGTACAGAAGCCAAACAGCAGGCTTAAAGTTAAACTATAGTTTCTACCTGAGATGATTGCTACCATACTTCACAATGAAAATAATTTTATGGTTGGGGGTCACCACAACATGAGGAACTGTATTAACGGGTCGCTGCATTAGGAAGGTTGAGAACCACTGCTCTAGAGGAATGTCTCACCTCTCGGTTTGGAAAAGGAAATTAATACATGTTTGTCTTGTGCTTTGATCATGTAAATTACAACCATGCCCTTCAAACAAAAGGATATCGATTCCAAGTGGTGATGGTGAGTCAATTGCTGCAGAGGACTGTCATTTTCAATTCAATGGTTCTCACTGAAGCTAAACGCTTTACATTAGACTAAGCCAAAGGCAAATTCAGAAAATGATTTTAAAGAATCTGCTTCAAAATGGATAAAAATAACAATGGATAAAGTAATAATAATTTCATAAATCTGGCTTGAAAGAAAACTAGCTACCAGATCACTTTTCAAATGAGAAAAGATTGGAAACTCCAGGGCACACACAGCATTTTCTGCTGCTAAAATGTAAAAAAAAAAAAAAAGATGAAGCAAATTTTCAAAAAGTAGAAGGAAAAAATAAATTTCAGACTGAGATCAAAGCTCCCAACTTGAATCGAGAAGGAATTACAATCCCAAGACAATTGAGAATGATTTTTAAATGTTTTAATCATACCTGCTTTTAACAATAGGAACCTAATCTAATGCCAAAAGGGGAAAAAAGTATCTAATGTGATCTTGTTCCTGTCTCCAAAGTGGTGATTTTTCAAGCACTCTAAAAGAGTTCAATGAAGGCTGTTACAGAATTTTACACAGGATGATCAACAATGTAAATTTTTATAAGTAGGGAACATTTAGAAATGTTGACTGCTTATATGGAGTCCAAAAGTAATGGTGGGAGAATGTTCGCCCCCTCCCCCCATTCACATGTAGGTGAGAAAGTGGAATTCCCTAGATAAATGACCTCAACACTTGCCTCAGGCTAAAATTTCCTTCCCCTTCTTTTCTTTATGGTAATATTCCCTGTTTATGTGACTATTAAAGCAAGCACTTTTTCTGAACTCCTTTATGATTTTTTTTTTTACCCAGTTACTCATGAATGCTGGCAAAATAAAAGCCATAGTAATTCTAAACATCTCTAGGCTTGAGCTATTTGTCCAAACAAAAGTCTAAAAGTCTAAAACTCGTGATATGTATAATTGCTGTGTGTCCAAAATTCGCACATACCACAATTTATACAGATCTCTTAATTTGTCAGTAAGTAATCTATTTTTCTTATTGAGTCCCTATTGTCTTAGAGGGAAAATTTAGTTCCATTTAACTTAAAATACAGTTTGGTCCATTTTTTTAAAAAGCCTTGAAAATAATATTGTTCAATCAATTTTCAAATGTCCTGAATTTGGTGTGGCTCCGTCATCGGCACTGCTGGCCGTGTCTGAGGTACAGGGATGGATGAGGCCTATGACTTGGAAAACCTTATCGTGGAGAGACAAGTAGGCCTCCACAGGCAGTATTTTTCATTCCTATCATCTCTGGGGCAATGCTAGTTACTGCTTTGTCTCCCTCTTAGCTTGGTGGATCTAATCCTGGCTCTCATTTGCACACATGTTCACAGAGTCTTAGACCCTATTAAGTCTTCAAACTGAAGTATTCTACTGCCGATCTTGGCTATAAAACACATGCCCAACAGAAGACTGAAGCAATCTCCATGACGGTTCTTTTGCTTTCAACTCAGCTGCATTCCTGGACATGTTTAAGGGAGTGAGAACTCCTGGGTCCCACCATGGTTGGGTAGCTCAGTTGGTTAGAGTGTCCTCCAAATGTATCAAGGTTGCAGGTTCAATTTCTGGTCAGGGTGCATACAAGAAGCAACCAACGAATGCACAAATAAGTGGAACAACAAATTGATGTTTCTCTCTTTGTCTCCCCCACTCCCTTCGCTCTCTAAAATAAAAGTAAAAATCAATAATTTTTTAATAAAAGAACTATGTCCCATCACATGCTAAGGAAACTGAGAAACTGGTATGCAGAATTACCTCTCCATATTCAACTCTTTTATCCATTATGAGGTACACTCAACTCTCTCTCCCACAATCCTGTTCTCCTGCTCCATGGTTAACCAGCTCCATGTTTAACTCTTAATGACAATCTGAGTCCCTCACATTAGCCCCTAATATGATACAAAAATAATGTAGAATCAAGATCTTTCTTCCCATCCTATGTCCCCCCCAAACCCCCATCCAACTCACACCCCGTTTTTAAGCACACTGCCTTGTTCAGAAGGTTAGATAATCACTTTCTCCCACTTCAGAATAGCTGACCTTTTGGTTTGAGGATACTTTATGTAAAGATGCTGGTAAGATCAGGCAGAGGTACTTACAGGAGGCTTTGAAACAAAAGATTCAGATTTCAGATTTTGGGGTTCTAATTTAGGGCCTAATTTTATTTTGTACTTTTCAATGGTTTCTCATGGCATGACTTCAGTTAAGTCACCTTTTATAATCCTTCATTTCTCTCTGTAAAAGAGAGGGAGTACATGTTCTTTCTACATCTTAGTGTCCTTATGAGAACAGTATGATTTCCTGGGGTTGAAAGCAATTTATAAATGACAAACACAGGAAATGTAAGCTTCTTCCCTTTCAAAATGTAAAACTGAAACATTCCACACTGGACCCATGTAAAGCCAGTTCTGGGACACAAGCATTTAATACCTCATTCTACTTGCAGTTTTGTCTCCAGAACCTATGTCTTTGTTTTAAAAGACTTCAATAGTCATGTGACCATAGATCATCTCACACCAGGGTATTCTATCAACTACCACTTCACCAAGAAGTTTGCTTCCTGGAATTCATTGAAACAATTCTCTTGTGCCTTCAAATCACCATAAAAACAGAATTAGATATCCAGTTACCATCCATTTGTTTAGTTACTGCACTGCTAAGAAACTGGCTTCAATCAGGTTCTTGTCGTTGATGATTCTGTCAAGGTAGCAATGGTCATATGACAAAAAGGAAAACCAGGAATGATGTTTTAGGAGACCTACGGTTTACAATGAAGGAGAGTCATCGCTTTGATGTGGAAGACTCCTCAACTGCAAAAATGACAAAGGCTTTGAGACTTACTATTCTAGTCTGTTCTAAATTGCTATGAAAATAACAGTAACCATTCATTTCTTACTTTCCATCAAGTTAACCTTCATATCACTAAACAGTACCAAGTGTAATACAGACTTGGGCGGAGGGCGAGGGGGATTTTCCAATTTAATACCCAAAAGCCTTTAGTTGTTTATATGTTTTCCCATGTAAAAATGATTACATAACAACCAACTGTAATATATAATTTACAAGGAAAATTGTTGCCTACTAGTATTTAAAAAATGTACCAAAATGAGTATTTATACCACATATTACAAGTCTGCTTGTCAGAGACACAAAAGAGAGAAGAAAATCATTGCTTATTTCATATCTAATTTCCTAAATTTAAAAAAAAATGAATTTTAGGGAGAAATGGTTATCTTAAGGTAATACAGCCATCTTGTTTTATCAAAAGCAATACTTTCTAGATACATGCCTACATTCTGAAATTTATTTATGATTACATAAAAACCATGATTACATTTCTTCAAGGCCCACAAAGATACAACTATTTAATCCCATCTCTGACATATCTTGGATAATAATATGCCTCAGTTAATACACTGAAAAATACTTGTAATGTAATATTTTAAATACACAGATCCAAGAATGAGAATAAAAGTCTATTTATTCCTCATCATTACCTGCTGGTCTCTGTTTTCTTTATAGATTTTATGATTGCCCTGAAGTTTTTCCATAGTTAAGAAAAATTTAGTAAAAATAGAATATTTTGCTACTTTTTCTGAATGATGAGAAAAACACACACAAGATAATTATTTCAACAAAGTCTCCCCAGGCAACTCTTATAATCAAGTAAATTTAAGAAGCCCTCCTCTTCTCTAGTTATTCCTGGTTGTGTCCAACTCTCTTTTTATAGCCTACACCTCCTCCCCACAGCTTATTCCCTCTGAAAGTTTAATTTTAATGAAGTATCATATAATCAACCTCCCATCGTTACCCTTAGTTTGTGCTTAAATTTTAACTCTCCCTGAATATTTGTGTTTTAACAGAAAACTCCAAAGGACTGAAAAAGCTTTTATAATTAAATTAATGAGGTCCTGGTATAAGTTCAGATGCCTTGATCAGTTCATTTTGGTCTCTTCCTTATGGCCATATAACATTCTGCTTGTTAAACTCTATATTTTTATTCTGCAAGTTTAAAGGAAATAAAACACAACCAACAACATCAAGAACCTAAAGACTGACATTTCAGAAATTAACATTCTTTCCCAGGAAATAATCCCAAGGCAGGAGACAAACATCTGGACTAACAGAATTTTTTGTTTAATTTACAATGGAATTCAAAATATTTTTAGTTCATTCTTGAGAGGGCCAGATGCAATGCATTACAAATTGTTTGCCTAATTCAAACCATAAAGAAAATTATCTATTTTCCATATGACATCAAATTTAGAGGAAGGAGGCAGGGTGTGGAGTGGGAATAACAATCCCGCTTATAAGATTATGGGACTGCAGTCAGCAATTCCTTAGATGTTACATGAGCATTCTGGAGTGTTTCTCTTTAAGATAAGATTTTGCTTTTTCTTTATTTATCTAAAGTAAGTTACTGCATATGTATAGCTCAGATTTTACTTATAAGAAGACTACAGTATATATGTAGCATAAAATGTCTTCCAAAATGAGAGGCTACTTCCATAAATTTGATTAGAACTTTTTGGAGAAATGAGAAAGTGTTGGTACTCCAATATGAAAATTTCACTTGTACCTAACGTATATTTTTCTTTATATCTTGGATTAAAATTACTAAAATAATATGAAAAAGATAAGATAAAATTATCCCATGAAGTTAATAGGCTCATCCTCTCTACCAGATTCTTCACTGACTTATAACTTCTTCCTCTGGCTGACTTGACCACCTATGAAAAACTAAGCCCACATCAATCTTATAGTTTCAGTGGAACAAGGTAGTGTTTGATAAAACTCATACATTCGGTAAATACAGGGTGTCCCTCCAAAAATGTGTACACACTTTGAATAACTATGAAGGCACAATGGGTTAAATCTGAAAAGACACATCAATTGAGCTCTCAGCTCTTAGGGTGTGTTTACATTTTGGGGGGACACCCTATAGTTTTCTTCAAATGTAACCAAGTGAAAGAATTGGATGCTGAACTCTCCTTTACCAGATCTATTACTTAGTCTCTTCTTGCTTGATTTGCAAAGGAAGCCATTGTTTCATTAGAAACGACAATTCAATGTCATTCATATTAAAATTTTGCATGTTTTGCTGTCTCTGGCATTGCATTCATGATAGAGCGTTGGCCTGCGGACTGAAAGGTCCCAGGTTCGATTCCGGTCAAGGGCATGTACCTGGGTTG
>NW_006285040.1:2939060-2986247 GCF_000327345.1 Myotis davidii
TCAAGTATTCAGATAAATTAACATTAAAAAAATACCCCTAATAAAAATAGTAACTGTGGTTAAAGAATATCAATCATTTATGATCTATGCTAAATGAATTTTGATAAGCTTAGTCAGAGATTACGGTTATTTTACATGGCAAGGTCCATGTAAAAATGGCTGTAGGATAGCCCAAGTTGCATTTAACTCTCTGAGGACAAAAAGAGAGGTATCTGCCGAAAGCGGTTTGGCTCAGTGGATAGAGCGTCGGCCTGCGGACTGAAAGGTCCCGGGTTCGATTCCGGTCAAGGGCATGTACCTGGGTTGCGGGCATATCCCCAGGAGGAGATGTGCACGAGGCAGCTGTTCGATGTTTCTCTCTCATCGATGTTTCTAGCTCTCTGTCTCTCTCCCTTCCTCTCTGTGGAAAATCAATAAAATATATTTTTTAAAAAAAAAGAGGTATCTTCACCCGGATGAAACTGACTTCAGAGGCTAAGGCTCTACCAACAGCCTGGCCTTCTGTGTGCGATGCAGTCTGTGCTGTGCATCATGGCCTTCAGATTGCCGCTCAGCCATCTTGCCAATGTGACAGGTGAACCTTGGAAAGCAAAGAACTCCTGAGTTAGGAAAAAAAGTACTGTCACATGCTTTTCTGAGTACTTATATGACTGACAGTACAAATGTGTCACCTCTAATACCGCATTTCAGCCACTTGTAAAGGGCGATGCCGTCACTCACTCTATGTGGCATCCAAGGCAGAACTGGTCACAGAATTCTTTCCACCCTAATCCAGACACAGACTGGTTTATAACTCTCAGCCCAGTGCTCTGGGCAGCCACTCCCATTTGTTCACATTTGGTTCATGACGTGGGGCCCGTTTGGCATTTCTAGCCTAAGTAGCCCACAGGGATGGTGGGACCAGGGAAGCCCTAGCACAAGCAGAGCTGGGGACAGTCAGACTGAAGCCCAGCATTTCTAAGGGGCTACATCTACCAAATATGGATCAAACTGCAAAAGCTGTTAGACGAAACAGTCACTGTTGAGATACAGTCTAGATTTTGGAGGGAAAAAAAACACACCACAATATGAGAATAGAAACAAGTGTTGGGCTTGAGGCTATCATTTATGAAAGACAGAATACAGTAAAAATTAATTATTTTTTTAAGTCATTAGGGACCTACAGATTGATTTCACCATCAAAATTTTAAAAGTACACTTAGCTGTCGCGGTAAGGAATGACTTGTCAAAGTCACATAGACAGTCAAAAAGTCGGGCCTAGAATTTTTGATCTAGAAGCCTAAAGCACCTGAGCCTGCTGCAATGAGTGTCACCCCCATACAACGTCATTTTCTGTCTCAGCCTCCTCCCCACTTAGTGAAACAATCCTTTAAGGACCTTTTTCAGAACATCGTGGTTAACAGGAAACCATAGAATGCTCTCTAAGCAGAGAAGTTGAGTTGGCTGTGAAAATCCAACTGTTTTTGCCTTAACTCATTTAATTACAAATAGCTAAATCTCCAAATGCAGCCAACCACCTCTAAATGCGGTTTCCGTTCTCATTGATCCTCCGTAGTCTTGTCACTGTCAACACGCTGAACACTCTGTGCTCCAAGGAGGAGAGGCACAGAGAGCCCATTGCTGCAAGTCTACATGAAATCAATCTGCTCATTTGGGCAAATGTCTTATTGATTAGACCTGTTAAATATATGCTTCTACCTCCACCTTCCCCAGAATGTGAATACCTTTATGCTGGGAACACTAAATATAAAGCAGTATGTCTGCTTTCCTGGCAGAATGGCTGCAAGGACCAGCAATAACATGGCAGCGAATAAATTTAAACTTCGATGTGTTAGAGTGAGAAATCAATGGGAAATTTGTGGACAAAGATGAGGATGACATGAGGCAGATTAGTCAAAGGGTAGAAATGCAGGCATTATAAATCGCAGCACCGTTCCCACACTTGGCTTCCTGTCACCTCACCTGTACTTGAATCAGCATGAAAGTCAAGCTTAGGAACTTCCCTGCTGTCCCTGAATCTCAACTTCTGCTGCTTTATATCCAGGCAGCATAATCCCGATCTCTGAGGATTGCCTGGGAATTAAATGAGGGGATATATGGAAAGTTCTTCAAAGCAGCAGGCACTTAATGAACATTTGTTTCCTGTCTGCTGGTGGGAAACAAGGGCCTTCCCACAAGCGCAAATGGTGCTGTGATCTAAGATCTACCAGATCTTTTTCAGTTTCAAGGGAGAGAAGGCCCAGTGCAAACTGGCTTAAATAATACATAAATTTATGGCTCCTGTAACCAAACTCCTAAAGTAATGCTGGTTTCAGGCAAGCTTTGAACCAATGATGTCATCAGGAAACTGCTCTTTGTCTCTGCTCTCTGCCTGCCAATCTGGAGCTTGAACTTCAGACCTTATGAGTGGTCTCTCAGCACCTCCAGACTCGCCCCTTATTCAGCAGCAAGTGGACCCAACACCATATTAACCCACTCTATCTGGAGAACAAGAGGGTACCTCTTCTGCTAGGCCTTAAGGTTCATTATACGTCATGCACAAACTAATCGCCATAGCCAAAGGGATAGGAAATGTCGAACCAAGCAGAGAACGGGTTTGAGAAGTAGAGAGGTGTAAAAATCCAGGGCATCAGAGTACCATTGACAAAAAGCAAACAAATGGATGGTGTGGCTGTCAATTGTCCACTAGAAATGATAGGTTCTAAAGCAGCAGTTCTCAACCTGTGGGTCGTGACCCCTTTGGCGGGCGAATGACCCTTTCATAGGGGTCGCCTAAGACCATCCTGCATATCAGATATTTACATTATGATTCATAACAGTAGCAGCATTACAGTTATGAAATAGCAACAAAAATAATTTATGGTTGGGGGTCACAATATGAGGAACTGTTTTAAAGGGCCAGAAGGTTGAGAACCACTGCTCTAAAGGCTGAACTGCCCACCTGCAGGCATAAGAGTAAATCTTTGTTTTTGTAAAACACTGAATTTTGAGAATGGCATGTTGCTTAGCATTATTGTGGTTATAGCTAACCAGCACAGGAAATAATAGATGACTAGTCCAAGGAAGCAGGGTGGTGGATTGGATGTGGGTGAGAGCCAAGAAAGAGGAGAGACTATCCAATTTGGGATATATCTTAAAGGTAGAACCGACAGAATTTGCTGACTAATTGATTGAATATGCTCTGTGTGATAAAGAGAAGAGACCAAGAAAACTACTATGTTTTGGGTCTAAGCAATTCAGTGAATAGTGATGCCATTTATTAAGATAGAGAAAGGAACAGTAATTACAAATTCAGTTTTAGCCATGGTAATTTTAATTTTGAAATGCCTTTAGATTTCCAAATGGAAACAGAGCAGAGGGTGTTGGATATACGTGCTCACTATAAAATGACAGGTTAAACCTTCTCTAAACTCCTTTATAGGTTTGACCTTTTGAGAATCCTTACCATATCCACAATCTTTAGATGTTAGCAAATTTCAGCATAGACAATTGCTATTTATAATGGCAATTTGATCTGAACCAGATAGAAAGCCAGGAATAAGAATCCTAAAGGAACAGCATGTCTTCTAGAAAACAGATCACCTAGCCTAGGAGGTTATGAATTAACCCACTCCACTTGGCATCCAGAGGTAAAATTCACTTCTGCCAGCTGCTTACTTCCACAAAAGAACCTCTGGGCATGTCCACTGGCATAAAATAAACAGAAGTCTGAGGATTGGCCCTTCAAAAGTGACTATCCCTTCTTGCTTCCAAACCCAAACCTGCATGATGTACAGCACTTAGGCTGCCATTCCAGCTCAGCTGGCGTTCAAGCTGTGTATTGGATGCTGGTGAGTTCTCCACAGGCTTCAGATCTACGAGTCTTGAAAGCTCTTGACAGCCAGCAGCTGGAAGCCATTTTGACCCATAACTAAGTGCCACCAGCCCACACAATCCTAACAGGAGGAAACTCCATCGAACTCTCATGGCACGCCTGACAGACGGGTCCATGCTGTCATGGTAAGCAGCACCTTTCACACGTCCCCAGTTAAAGGGGAGGCGGGTAGAGAAAGACCTCGGGGACAGAGAAACAAAGTCTAGGTTATGACAGAAAGTTGCGGTAGAGAAGACCACACATCACTAACAACCAAATTAGACTCTTTAAAACTAAGAAAGACCAAAGACAATTTCCTCAAGAGGTACAAATTTGGAGTGTCTGATCTCGGTCTTTTGCCCTCTCCTCTTCTCTACCTCCGAGCTCTCTCTCTAGCTGATCTCATCTCATTCATTTCTTTTAAATATCATCTGTATGTCAATGACTCCCAAATTTATATAGCCCTGACCTTTTCCCTAATTTATATATCAAATTGCCCACTTGACATCTCCATATAGATGTCTAAAAGGCAATTCACATTTCATGTGTCTTACACAAAACTCTCTATTTCCACTACCCCACCCTATCTCTCCTTCAATCCCAGTCATTTCAGTAAAATACCCTATGTACTCAGTAGCTCAAATAAAAAACAAGGCTTCATCCTTGACCCCTTCCTTTCCCTCACTCCACATATTTACTCCATCAGCAAGTCTTGTTGAATTTATCCACAAAATATGTGCTATTTTCTCCTTCTGTGCATCTACATCATCATCATTGTCATCCCACTGTACCCTTGAAACAACCTCTTAACAGGTCTCTGTTTCCATCCTCCATCAGCAGCTAGAGAAACCATTTCAATGCACATTGGATCTTATCATTTCCTGCTTGAAATGATCGAGTGCCTTCACATTAGCTTTAATCATAGAGTCCAAACTTGAACATGGCATAGAGCCTCCAGCTGACATGGACCCTGAATATCTCCTCAATAACCGTAGCTCCACCACCTTCCCCCTCACTCACTCCCCAAACACACTGGCCTTCTTTCTATTCCTGGAATAAGCCAGGAGTGTCCCTCCCCTTAGGTCTTTCAGGGCCTAGCTTAAAGTCACCTCCTCAGTGACACCTACTTGTCTACCCTCACTGACGTGACATCCACAGGTCCACCAGGTGATAACACAGCACACTATGTTCTTCACGTCATTCATCACTCTTCAAAACTATGTTTATTTCTTTGTTTACTTGTTTTTCCCTCTCCCTACCAGAATATAAGCTCCAAGACAGCACTGATTGTTTTTGCTTTATTTTCCCACTATTGAATCCCGCAGAAAGTGGCACATAATAGATGCTCAATGAATATTTCTTAAATACATCATCTATTTCAGTGCTTTCAAAATGCCTTGTGAACAAAGATACACAGGATTTTCACTGTGCCGAGTGTGTTCCAAATATCCTAAGTTCAAAATGCAGCTGCTGTTTTTCACTGTTATTAAGTAATAGTCACATTCTCCTTGCTATTGTGAAAAGCAACACAACGTCCAGTCTGCTGGATTTTCTCCTGATCCTACTGTAGAACTTTATTTTAAATGATAGAACTGCCAGTCTGCATCAAGTCCTAGCTCGCTATTTACTCATGGTTTGCTAAGCAAATAGTTAAGGCGACAGCAAGAAACCATGAGATTTTCTTCACATGAGATGTCTTCCTCTGCAAATCAAGCTGTCAAGTGTTAGACTATACCCCGTAGCTACAATGCAGAGTAAATGTCAGGCAGATTGTAAATTATGATAATCATTTTATAAACCAACAGACAATGAGTGATTTGAAAGTATTAACTTTAGTTTAATCCATATAGGCATTTATGAAAATAATATAATAAAATACATGTCCCCTAATTTGTAATACTTGGGAGTATTGAAAGGGTTTATTACAGAAAGAAAAGTTCAAATATCACTTTCTTCCAGCCTATAATAGATTAAAATGTATTATATTTCCTCAAATACTACAAATTGAGCGAATGCCACCAGGCTCATTCTGCACAAGGTAGGCTTGAAATAATGTTTATATCTGGAAAACTCAAGCTCTAGGAAAATACATATAATGTTCAAATGTGGGAAATAGCCTACAATAGAATGTTAATAAAACATGTGATACTGCCGAAACCGGTTTGGCTCAGTGGATAGAGCGTCGGCCTGCGGACTGAAGGGTCCCAGGTTCGATTCCGGTCAAGGGCATGTACCTGGGTTGCGCGCACATATCCGGCGGGGGATGTGCAGGAGGCAACTGATCGATGTTTCTCTCTCATCGATGTTTCTAACTCTCTATCTCTCTTCCTTTCTCTCTGTAAAAAATCAATAAAATATATTAAAAAAACAAACATGTGATATTTCACTCATTTGTGAAATATAGAGAACAACACAGACTGATGAACAGGGACAGATCCAAAGACAGAGAAACAGTGATCAGAATATTAATCCCCAGAGGGAAAGTAGGGGAAGGAGGGGGCAAGGGGAAGAGATCAACCAAAGGACTTGTATGCATGCATATAAGCCCAACCAATGGACACAGACAACAAGGGGGATGACAGCATGAGTGGTGGGGGAGGATGATGGGGGTGTAATGGGGGGGAGGGATGAGGGCACATTTGAAATACCTTAACTAATAAAGAATTTAAAGAAACAAACATGTGATAAACAAAATGTAAGAAGAGATAATACTGAAGAAGAAAAAGAGGAAACGTTGTGATAGAGTAGAAGTAAAGTAATGGTTTCCCAGAGTGCAACAGCAAACAATATGAACTCTTTCATGAGAGGGGGCTTAGTCCTTTCCTCCAGGTACATTTTAATGTAATTGTCTGCCTCACAGGCAAAGGCGACATCAAATTTTGGTTCTGCCACCCACTCGTATGCATGCAGAAGTGAAAAATAATGCATTGTTCTGTACAGGTGGAGTGAGGAAGCTGATAAAGTCATTTAAGTCTCTGAACTTTCAATGTAATAGAATTTTTAAAATTGTTTAGTAGAGCTTTTCAGTTGTCATAAAAACAAAATGTGTCCAATGGCTTGGTAACATGTCCACCTCTGCTGTATGCTAATATTACATCATCCTTATGCACCTTTCAGCAAACTCATCTGATTTGGGGATGTTATGCTCTACTCCTTTTAAAAAATGTCCATTCAGGCCCTACCAGGTTTGGCTCAGTAGACAGAGCGTCAGCCTGCAGATGGAAGTGTAACAGGTTCAACTCCAGTCAAGGGCACGTACCTCGGTTGCAGGCTCTTCAGGGCACATGAAGGAGGCAACTGATGGATGTGTTTCTCTCACATTTATATTTCTGTCTTTCCCTCTCTCCCATTCTTTCTAAAATCAATGGAAAAGTATCCTTGGGTGAGGATTAAAAAATAAATAAATAAAAATTATTTAATTAGTATCATTCAAGACTTTATAAATGATTCAAGAGTATTACTTTCTACCACCCACAAGATTGAATGTGAATCTGCCTTAGTACAGCCTCTATCAAACATCAGAACTTCTAGTCTTGGGGTCTCAAGGGCTCCACAAATATTAAATTTCTATCAAATACTGAAGAGCTTTCTGGCCCGAGTAGCTAACTCATAGCCTTTTAGTTATGCTATTTCTGTCCAGATTTAGTTTAAAATAAAATTTAAAAATCAGCCACTAAAAATGTAAGAAGAAGAAGGTGTATTGTTTATTATTTACAAAACCTGTGCCCTAAATTATATACAAGATCTTCTGAATAAATTTACTTGAATTCACTGCCTCCAGCCCCATGGGAAAACTGAAAGTCACTTTTGTTTTTCTCCTTAGGAATTGGCTCCTCTTTTGGATGCTCCTTTGGGATGCTGCATCACAGGAAGGTGGGACCACCAGAGCAAACTCACAGGAGGGTATGTAATTCAGACCAGGAGACTGCAGCTCAGTGAAAATCACTGAAGAACTTCACAGACGCATGAACACATTGCATTCCTCCCCTTAGATCTTTGGTCAGTATCTTCTACTTGCATATCACTTAGACTCAAAATGTATAATTTTCATTCTGTCTCTCTCAACCCAGATTATTGCCTTCAGAAAACTGATCAAATTGTCAGGATGCCTGACTGAAATTCTCTAGTTCAGAATGCATTACTTACTATCAGAATGATGGTGGGTGTTTTCTAGGACAAATAATAAAAACATAGTTTCTATATTCTAAACAACTAAAACTAAAATATATTGGTTAATAACATGCTCTACGTATTCAAAATGAATGTGTAAATGTAATTGTCATATGTATAGTTTTACATATATAAATTACATATGTATATTTCTATATCACACATTTACACATAAATATCTGTATATGTGTATTATATATAACACATACATATATGATTTCAAGGGGGTTAAGTTCCAAATCTCAGCTAATGGAATGACAGCCCCAACTTTGATGATTCAGTGACTCAACGATGTATAAAAAGCTCAGTTGCCTTTCTCTAATCTACCTTTAATAGCATCAGCTAAGTCCATTTTTTATTACTGGCTGGAGGGCAGGAGCAACCATAGCAGCATCCAGTCAGAAAGAAGAAAAGACTTCCACAATTGTGCAATTAAAGTGCTTCCTTTCAAAGTGATTGGTCCAATTTACACCAGTTCTATGCCTGGATTAAGAATAGTTTTAACTTGCTGACCATGCCTGGGTTCCTAAATCAATCATTGGTAGTGAAGATGGTCAATACTATGGTTAAGCCAATCAGAAACTATGCTTGGAATCAAATTTGGATTTAAAATCCCTCCAAATAGGATGAATGGAAAAGGGTTGAAACCTAAATAAAATTGAGGTTTTATTAGAAGGGGAAAATGCATATTGAGAGAGCCCTCTTTTGCTCCCTATTCAATTCTGGAATGCATTTTGAGTAGGGAGCAAAGAGGGGTCTCTACAATCCCACAAAAAATGATAAAAAATGTTATGCCATATATTAGATCATCATTATAAGTAGTCACAGTGACTGGCCTGTTCACAATCAGCCTTTAAACCACAGTTTTCTGGACCATGACCTAAGAATGAAAAGAGACATAGCTGCTCTCCCCATTGCCAGATGTATAAACCCGCCCTGTGCCAGAATGGACCAGGTGCACTGGAACTCAATTCTGTGAATTACCAAGATGAAAATCTTACTGTGGAATGGAGAGCACTGCCTCAGGAGCAACAATGAGTTGAGCTCAAGTCATAGATCTCTAGATCTTTGTTCAATGCCTACCAGAGGCCAGTATTGCCTTCCAGTCTGGAGCCAACAAATTCCACCTTGCTCCCAACACAGTCAGAGTATGTGTGTCTGTCTTTCTTTTTTTTTTAATTTATTTTTTATTTATTTATTAAGGGTGTTACATATGTGTCCATTTTTCCCCCCCCCCAAGACAGTCCCCTAGCCTCCCCTATCCCCCAGTGTCTTATGTCCATTGGTTATGCTTATATGCATGCATACAAGTCCTTTGGTTGATCTCTTACCCCAACATATCTAAGGCTAGGTGGCAATGCTGCCCCAGGCAGAACTGCTGCTCTGGAAGTAAAATTGTGGGCATGTGGATGATGTAAGAGAGGCGTATCCACTATACAATTTAATGAGGCACTGTGTGACCACTAATGAGAGTTGTCCTGGGCACCTCTTGCCTCACCTCCATCCTAGCCCTCACGTACCCGTTTCCCCCAAATTCATATTCAACCACTTGCACATCACTGAGTTCAATAAACTTTCAATCAAGTTGAGTCATCCTTGGTATATCCATCCTTTTCTTATCTAAGAATATTTTACTTTTGTAAATTTTCATTTCTTTTTCTGAACATAGAACACCTCATTGCTACACTTCACCCCACCCCCATCCCCAGCAAGAAGGGGTTGGGTGATTACTTGAATGTGTGAGTTATTCTTTTTGAAGTGTTTTGCGCTTTGTGGATGAAAGGTGTTTCATGAGTTCAAAGCATTCCAGTTATTATTTGTCCACTATACAGGACAATCCGGGTAATTTGGCAACAGCTTTTCTTCTTGGCAGAAGAAAAGGCTGATTGCAGGGTGGGCAGGAGGGAGGATTATGTTCAGTTTATGTGAGGGTAAGGTCACAGGCAATGCAAAACAAAAAAGCTCTTTGTTTTATGAATAAATAAAAGATTTCTGGTGTATCCCCTTATTTCAGAACACCAGCATAGGCTCATTTTTTAAATGTTTGAAATACTTTTTTCCCCCACCACATTATAAGAAAATTTCCTCAAGTCATAAATTTTCCACAGTTTACATTTTGCAGTCATGAATCTTTACGGCAAACTTTGATGCAGATATTGATATTCAGCATAAATTGTCATCCTCAGTGATTCATTGCATTGAGGTGAATTTGTTGTTCAGCACAATATAAGGACTGGTATCTAATGCACGGACACTGGACATCACTAAAAGCAGAGTAATCAGAATCTCAGGACTCTTTGCTTCTAGTAGAAAATTAGGTAGAAATCAGTCATGGGAGTGTGATTTATTTTGCTCACATCCTAGAGGTATGTCCAGTAATTCCTTAGCTTGTTCTGATAATTGAAATTCTCTGCCACTGCTGAAAATTTAGCTCTCATTTCCCCCAGAAAAAGTTTTCAAGAAGATAAATTTTACTCTAGGAAATTTATCATGCATGAGGAGCTTTTCTCATTGGTTATTTTAAGATATTTTATGATGCATCTCTTTTAATTTATTTTAGTCTAGATATATTTCTCTTAAACAACCTTCTACTTTTTAAAAGGTAAATCCTTTCTGTTAAAAATGGTAGCAATTTCACACTTTTAAAAAAATGCACTGATTTCACTCTCACATCTAAACACTACGATTTGTGGTAATAGATATTCACACATAAGTCTGCATGTTGTCAGTGTGCTATCCACTGCTCTATGCAACAACAGTATAATTAGAAGAAGAGGAGGTTTCTAACAAAGCTAAAACAAGTTTATTTTCCATTTTGTATAAAGGAAATCCAGTAAGTTTTTTGAACAAGATGAAAGGATTTTATGTGCCATCCATGTCATCAAATGCAGTTTCCCACCCTTGCATAACTAGTCCTTGAATATAAATATAGTAATGTATTCCTTTTATAGTATTTCCATAGAAAATAACATATTAATAAATTGGCATAATTATAGAGAATATTATTCCTTCTATCCCCCCTCTCTCTTTCTCTCTCTCATACACACACACTGACTCATTACATTGTTTTCTTTCTTCCAATTAGTGTAACACCTTGCTCTTAATATAATTGCAGTCCATCTCGTTCTTAAAATACGTTGTTTGTAGTCTATCCTGGTCCCATCGATATATATAAAAGCCTAAGCAACTGAACAACCAAACAACCAGTTGACCAGTCACACTGACAACCAAGAGGCAGACGCTCAACACAGGAGCTGCCCCCTGATGGCCATTGCACTCCCATAGTGGGAGTGCCACTCAGCTGACCAACAGGCACCAGACGCCTGGCTCACGACTGGCAAGCGCAGCTGCGAAGGCCCGAGCCTCTCCCACATCCGCAACAGCACTACTGAGCAGAGGTGGCAGCAGCAGGCACAGTGGGGCTGGGATGAGCGGGAGCAGCAAGGTGCCCAGGCTCGGGCTCCTCCCTGACCGCCTGCTGCTGCACGCACTACTACATCCCTCAGGGGATGTTGGACTGAGGGGATTGGGCCAAAAACAGCAGTCTGACATCCCCTGAGGGGTCCCAGGTTGCGAGTGGGAGCACGCCAGGCTGAGGGACCTCACAGGTGCATGAATCCATGCACCGGGTCTCTAGTGAGTAAATAAAAAGCATCCTTATATTTAGGAATTGATCTCCAGATTCCTTCCAAAGAGTAAACCATATTTAATTTCAGTCAAAGTAGGCCGCTGTGCTAAATCTTTTTATTCTGCCCTCCTGCATGCTAGAAGACTTAGTCTTCAGTGACCTTCAGCAAGGCTTTTCTCTTCGATTCATTATCTCTACTGTAGAATACGGTTCTCAACTTCACAGGAGATTAGTGATAGCAGTATGATTTATAAGAGACCTGGAGCTTCAAGGTGAGGCCAAACAACTCTCTGAACTCATTATACCATCTTCCCTCTGATGTCATTGCAGAGCTGAATTTAAAGACTCAAAGGCTGCAAATGAGGCGTGTGCATAACACAGTGGTTGGCAAACTGTGGCCCCTTGAGTGTGGCTCTTCCACAAAATACCACATGCGGGCGCGCACGTACAGTGCGACTGAAACTTTGTGGCCACACTCAAGGGGCCAAAGAGCAGCATGTGGCTCGCGAGCCGCGGTTTGCTGACCACGGGCATGACACATTAAAAAAAAAAAAACTGTTTCCAAGTTCATTGTCATATAATACCTTAAGTCTTCAGTGAAAGACCTGAAAAAGACTACAACAAAAACAATAGCTGTCCCAAGTTGTCTTCCATCTCAACATCCCTGCAGGAGAGATGAATTCCTGAGTAGAGACTGAAAAGGAGCTCCCCTAAAACCTAAACTCTGCAGTGCCCATTCCTTTAAACTTGCACCTTATTTGATACCAATTTTGGATGTAACTCTCCTTCTAATAGAAAATATAAACTTGTTTTCTTTTTAAATTCACAAATGTTCACTTCATGATTACAATCAAGACCAGCCTTGTTTGACCACAGAAGGTCATCTTGCAGCGGTCCAGAAGGAGACCAAGAGCAATTATACTGAAATTTTGTGCCACCAGGTTTGAAAGTCATGGCACAACCTTTAACTGCAATAGTTTCAACCTTAGTAACTTACTCATTCGTCTAGTTAACTGAATATTGGGCTTTTAAGCGCTCTTCCTTTGTGTTATATAATTTGAGGCCATAATTAGCATGTATCTTTGTATCTCAGTAAACCCCAGCTCTCTTTAAGGAAGGTTTGACTATTCCTGCTAGGGTTGATTGCCTCTCTTTTAGTGGAAGTATGTGGCCTTCGGTTCAGATAACTATCCTTATAAGAGTCTTGGGTTTTCATAAAAGGATGTCAATTCTATCTCAAATTTGATGATATTAAAGCCCATGATTCTGCATTTACATGGCAAACTCAAATGTACTTTGGTTATATGTTATACGAGTCAATTCATTAAAAAAAAAAGGACTAACTGGAAGTTTAGTTTAATTTTAATAATTATTGTTGAATTTTAAGTCAAAATTTTAAAAATCCTCATTCTTCATTAGGCCTGTAGATTTAGGTTACCAATCATACCATCTATTTACAATATAGCAGATTTTAGCAATTATTTCTAAAGGGACACTGAATAATATTTAGTTGTACCGACAAACTTAGCAAAATACCTTTAAAAATATTAAATAGCACTTATCAAATTTGTGACTTTTATTTCCTTCTTAATGTTCTTTTATCTGACTTAAATATACATAATCAATGAAAAACTCATAAACATAATTAAGTTTGTAAATATGGTGAATTTAATATTATTAATATCCCAACACTGTTTATTGCCTTGATAAAATTTCTTAAGTCTGTAGAACTGAATCAATTACTCAGTTACACATTTTGCATAAAGTTGCAGGGGCTGCCAAGCTTTTCCTGTTCCATATTTATAACTAATTAACAGAGCAAATACACAAACTTCTTTTTTTACACAAAAAGGTCAATACTATGCTTTTAATTTCTTATGCAGTTCTTTATTGTAATTTAAAATATAATATTATGTTTCAGCTGAAATAGACTTAACAAATATATTAGTTGTAAAGCATAGTCATAAAAATAAATACCTACAAACCTACCACTGGAGTCAAAGTAGAACAGAGTAAATGTCTACACCGAATCGACCTCTGAGTTCTACCCCTTCTCATCCTCCTCCTTCAGGCCAGACATACCGCCATCAATATTCAAATATTTGTACAGTTCATCATCATCCCATTGTGTATTATTATGTATAATATTTTACACATATATAACTATCACATACCCCTAAATAAGATATTAATTTTCCTCTACTGCAGCTTTGTGCATTTTAAAAAATTATTTGTATATAACTCTTAATCATTCCATAGTTATAAAACTCATTCTCATGAAATCAGACCCCGTAAACTATAACTACTCAACTCTTATTCTTCTCATACCTAGAGAGATTCTTATTTCCCTCACTGCTACTCTGAAATGATTTTAGTCTTCTCCATATCCTGGGTTTCTAAACTTGAGGAGAGATTTGTATCTTAGAGCACATTATGGAATTATCTGCTCAGAGAAGTTTAGGACTCTCACTGATATTATTTGATTAGATTTTATATTTAGTCTTTTAAGATATGCAGATATGTGAATATTCTAATTCTAAGAAACCTTTAATTTTGAAGACTGGAGATCATGTTTTATTTCATGGCTAGGTGTCAGTCAAACATTACAGATTTTGAAAGTATATTAGATTGACATTGGAAGCTCTGAAATTGTTTTTGCTTATTTGGGATCATTTTCCCAAACAAAACAAAAATATCACATTATAGGAGCTTTCAAATTACTCAACTTTTATATCAGAAACCATCTCTACTATCCACCAATTCTCCTAGGGTTAGGTTCCATACCTTATTTAATCCTCATAAGAAGGAAGTAATCTATATACATGTATTTAGATTAAAATTAAACATTTTAAGATGTTTACCCTTAAAATGAGACAAACTAAACTCTGCCTCTCCAGGCCTACATTGTGCATTTCTGCCTTTACCTGATTTAACCTAGGAATTGGAGTGTAGACAGGGGGATTTTGAAAACCCAAACAGCTATACAGACATTCCTTTTGCCCCCCTTTAAACTCAAGGGTTCTCAAATTTCAGCATGTTTAGGAATTACAGAATAGGATTGTTTACAGAAACATGGATATTTCACTTCACAGGGGATTTAATAAATTTTCTAAAGTAAATCTAGCCATAGCTATAGGCACTCACTATAGAAGCCAGCCCCTGCTTAAAGATGTTTTCTACTCTTAATTTTTAATGCACTCTCTCTAAATACCTTTCAAAGGCTCTGCTGAGAGAACAATGCTTGTGAAATTCGGCCTGAACCTCCCATTCACTAAAACAGACAGCTGTAACTGAGCGAGTCCGCAAATAGTTTCAGGAGGTTAAAAATGCCCCAAAATTATATATGAAATTCAATCTCTATGGACATTTTTCAGCAGAGCAGCTCACTGCTTTAATCAGATTTTATAAGTCAGCACTCCCAAACACTTTTCATATCATGCTACAAATAGAAAATTATAGTATCTATCTAGCACAATGGGGAAAAATGGAGGGGTTGAGGGAATCCAAGCAGGAAGTAACATTAAAATTCATTACATTTTCTTATATTTGTAATTATAAGCATGAAATGCAGAGCACTAGAAAATAAAATGGACATGAATGCCGAAATAAAATACTTTTAAATATTTAATTAAAAGCTTCCGCTTGCTTATGTGAATATAACTTTTCAATATCAAGTTTAATTCTTACAAAGGCTAGATGCAATCCTCAATCCTGACTTTTAAAGAATGCACTCAAAACCTTGAGAGGCACTCTCAGTGAAAAAACCTGTTTGTACAAATAAGTAACAAAAAGTGTACAGCCAGCTCAAAATTAAGTAACAGAAACCAGAGTTACCTTCCCACTTGAAACAAACAATAAATCCATACAGAATAGATGAAAGAATGATATCCAAGACACTGGGCAATAGGCAACAAAAGCTAGTGATCTCTGAGACACAGAGAAAAAAATGAGGTGAACCCTATGATTGCCTAAGCCTACAGCATTGGAGGGATTTCAGAGAGAGGTGTGGGGAGGAGAACCCAAGAAGAACCCAGGGCTCCCTGAGCTGAGGAGATGGAGGTGAGAGCTCAAAGCGATCAAGGCAGCTGGAGTTCGGAGAGAGAGAATACCAGAGAGAGGAGATTGCACACAGAGAATCCCAGAGATCTGCGGATGATTCTACAAAACTATTCAACACTGATTGGTGTGTGCATGTGAGGAAAACTAACCAAAGCTAAGGAGCAAACTATCTGAAAGAATAAAAGAAAAATAGTAATTCACAGGGCACTGGGGAGGATAATGAGCTAGAACTTGACACAGTAATAGTGAACGACTAGCGTAGACTGGGTACTGTTGTGGACCCACCCAAGAAATAAAATTATGACTCAAAAGGATCACACAGCTTCCCAGGGAAAAAAAGCGCAATATTTACAGGAATATAAAAATACACACACCCAAAGTTAAAATTTACAAGGTTTGACATCCAATCAAAGATTACCAGGCATGCAAAGAGGAAAGGGGGGGAAAATGAGGACAATAATTATTCAATCAAAACAGAAGGAAAACTGATGTGTTAAAACTCATTGGCAAGGACATTGAAATGATTAGAATAATTATATTCCACATAATTTTAATAGTTAAGTAGAGACGTAGAAAATATAAAAAGCACTCAAATCAAACCACTAAAGATAATTACAATGCCTAAGAAGAAAAATACACTGGATGGGATTAGTGGTATATATTAAAC
Organism: Myotis davidii; assembly: GCF_000327345.1. Lineage (NCBI taxonomy): Eukaryota > Metazoa > Chordata > Mammalia > Chiroptera > Vespertilionidae > Myotis > Myotis davidii. Next base: position 2,955,438 of record NW_006285040.1, read on the forward strand.
ATTATCAAAGGAAAGATTAGTGAACTGTAATATATAGTAATTGAACCAATTTAAAACAAAATACAAAGAGAAAAAAACTAATTTAAAAAGTGAAAAGAGCATCAGTTAAATATGGAGAAATTTCAAAGAGCTCAATATACATGTATATTTAAAGCATTTAAAGAATATTCTTAAAATTTGGAAAAAACTATAAATCTATAGATGCAAGAACTTCAACTAACTTCAAGCACATAATTCATGAAGAAAAATATACTAAGTATAACATAACCAAAGTACTCAAAACCAGTTTTAAAGAGAGAATTTTAAAAGCAGCCAGAGAAAACAGATACCTTTACAGGCATACCTCATTTCATGGCACTTCACTTTCTTGTTTTCGTTTTCTATTTTTTTAATATATTTTATTGATTTTTTTACAGAGAGGAAGGGAGAGAGATAGAGAGTTAGAAAGATCGATGAGAGAGAAACATCGATCAGCTGCCTCCTGCACATCTCCTACTGGGGATGTGCCCGCAACCCAGGTACATGCCCTTGACTGGAATCGAACCTGGGACCTTTCAGTCCACAAGCCGACGCTCTATCCATTGAGCCAAACCGGTTTCAGCGGCACTTCCCTTTCTTACGCTTCTCAGATGTTGCACTTTTTACAAATTGAAGGCAAAACCCTGCACCAGCAACAAGATCACTGCTCTCTTTAATATAATACTTTACTGCTGTGATCTGGAACCAAACCTGCAATATCTCTGAGGTATGCCTACCCTACAGAGGAACAAAACTGAGCAGGATGACAGGTATCTTGTAAGAAATAATGAAAGTAAAAACAGTAGAAAAATATCGTTCAGTACTAAAAGAAAAAAAAAATGTCCACATAGACTTCCATATCAAGCAAAAAAGTATTTCATAAACCAAGCCAAATTAAAGACACTTTCAGACATAAAGTTGAAAGAAATCATCAGTCTCATCTCACATAATATAAATGGAAGTCTTTCAGTCAGAATGAAAATAACCCAGCTGGGCTACGGGTATATACAAGAAAATTAAAATCACTAGAAATGATAACTGTATGGGTAAACATAGAAGATTGTTTCCTATTATTATAATCTATCTGAAAGATAACTGTTTAATTGTTAAGGCCATGATGAAAAATGGAATTATGCTATTGTAAGATTCTTATACATAAATGAAGTGGTAGAATATTGCTTATAAGTATACTGAGATAAGATAAAGATGTATACTATAAACCCCAAAGGAAAAACTAAATTGGCCAATTATTTATAGCTAATAGCCCACCAAAGGAGATAAATTTAATTATAAAATATATTTGATCCAAAGTAAGACAGCAAAGAAGAAAGCCAAAAACGAACAGATGGGACAAATAAAAAAGCAATCCCAAGATGACAGTGGTAAATCTTAACATATCAATAATCATATTAAATGTAAATGATCTAAATACCACCAATTAAAAGTCAGAGTTTCTCAAACTGAGAAAATAAAAGCAACAATATGCTACTTATAAGAAATGAAGTTTAAATATAAAGTACAAATAGGCTAAAAATAAAAGGATAGAAAAATAGATAACATATTAATAGTAATAAAAAGAAATCTGGGTGGCTATATTAATAACAAGGAAAATGATTTCACAGAAAAGAATATTACCAGAAATGAAAAAAGACACTTCATAATGACAAAGAGGTCAATTTGTCAAGGAGACATAAAATCCTAAAAGTTTTATGCACCTAATACCAGACTTCAAAACTGATGGAGCAAAAACTGATAGAACTGCAAAGAGAAATATATATAAATTCAATCATTATGGTCAGAGATTTTTAATTCCCACTCTCAATGATTAATAGATACTTTCTGAAAGAGAACATAAGGAAGGTCAAGAGACGTATGAAAACATGCTCAAAGTCACTAATCATCCAAGAGATGCAAATCAAAACCATCTCACACCTATCAGAATGGCTATCATCAACATTCAACAAATGACAAGTGCTGGAGAGGATGCGGAGAAAAAGGAACCCTCCTTCACTGCTGGTGGAACTGCAGACTGGTGCAGCCACTATGGAGAACAGTATGGAGTTTCCTCTAGAAACTAAAAATGGAACTCCCATTTGACCCAGTGATCCCACTTCTAGGAAGAGGCTGCCCCTATTTAGTTTTAAATACTAGTGTGGCATCTTCAAAACAATCTCCAAAACTGATGTGTCAATGGAATACTATGCTGCTGTAAAAAAGAAAGAATTCTTACCATTTGCAACAGAATGGATGGAACTGGACAGCATTATGCTAAATGAAATAAGCCAGTTGGAGAAAGATAAATATCACATGATCTTACTCATTTGTGGAATATAATGAACAACATAAACTGTTGAACAAAAACAGATCCAGAGACAGAGAAGCATAGATCCAACCATTAAAGCTCACAAGGGGGGTAAGGGAGGATAGAGGTAAGGGGGAGAGATCAACCAAAGGACTTGTATGCATGCATATAAGCCTAACCAATGGACACAGACACCAGGGAGGTGGGGGCATGACTGGGAGTTGGGGGGGTGCGGGCAATGGGAGGATAAGGACACATGTAATACCTTAATCAATAAAGAAAAAAAATCCTACAAGAAACCATTAAAAATAATACAAAATTAGACAGCAAATCAATAAGGAGATCTTATCAACTAATTTAACCTGATAGTCACATGATACTCCACACAACAAAGGCAGAATTCATATTATTTTCAAGTGTACACAGAAGAATGACTAAGACAGGCCATATTCTAGACCAGGGGTCCTCAAACTTTTTAAACAGGGGGCCAGTTCACTGTCCCTCAGACCGTTGGAGGGCCGGACTATAGTTTAAAAAAAAACTATGAACAAATTCCTATGCACACTGCACATATCTTATTTTGAAGTAAGAAAACAAAATGGGAACAAATACAGTATTTGTATTTGCATGTGGCCCACAGGCCGTAGTTTGAGGACCCCTGTTCTAGACCCAAAAAACAAATTTTAGTAAATATGAAGGGATTCAAGTAAAATAAAATATGTTCTCTAACCATAGTGGAATTATTTCAGAAATTAATAGCAGAGATTTCTTTGGGAACTCTTAAATATTTGGAAACTAAATAACACTTACAAATATCTATGAGTCCAAGAAAATATCAAAAGACAATTTAGAAAGTATTTTCAACTGAATAAATAGGAAAGCCCAACATGTCTGAATTTGCGGGATGCCACTAAAACAGTACTAAGGGGGCGGGGGCATTATAGCACTAGCCTGCATTAGTAAAAAGGAGAAGTCTCATAGTGATGACCTTGGTTTCCACCTTAAGTAACTAGGGAAAAAAGAATACAGTAAGCCAAAGGTCAGCAGGAGAAAGAAAATAATAATCATCAATGTAGAAATCAAATGATTGAAAAACATAAAAACAATAGAGATAATCAAAGGAAACAATCTTACTGAGAAGTAAAATAAACTTTTAGCCAGATAGATCAGGATAAAAAGAAAACAGACACAAATCACCAATATCTGGAATCAGAGGGGTAATTGACTACACATTATACAAATAATATTAGAATAGTAAGTGAATATTATAAATTATATTAGCAACAAACAAACAGAACATCAATGATGTTTCTCTCTCATCAATGTTTCTATCTCTCTATCTTTTCTCCCTTCCTCTCTAAAAATTTTTTTAAAAAATAACATTTGACATTTCAAAAAAATATCCAACAGGTTTTTGTAAAATACAAAAACTGACAACCTATTTTTTTTAAAGAATAGTTTATTAATTTTTTAGATAGAGAGGGAGGGAGAAGAGAGAAACATCAATGTGAGAACAGAATATCAATCAGATGCCTCCTGCATAGCCCCCACTGGGGACCAATCCCACAACCAGGGCAGGTGCCCTGACCAGGAATCAAACCAGCAACCTCTCAGGACACAGGTTGATGCCTAACCAACTGAGCCACACAGGCCAGGGCGGACAACCTAATTTTAAAAGGCATATGGAAATGTGAAGGACATAGAATACCCAAGACAATTTTGGAAAAGAACAAAGGTGAAGGTCTAGTGCTACCTGATTTATAATATAAATCGGTGGGTAGTCTTTTTTAACAATGGCATGGGAACAATAGGATAGCTATATGCATAAAAAAGAGGGCAGGGGGCGAGGGGCGGTGGGAGAAGACATGGCCAGACTTCATATCATGTTCAAAAACTAACTCAAAATAAATCACAGATCTAAATGTAAAACCTCAATTATAAAACTTCTAGATGAAAGCTTAGGAGATAATATCTATGACCTTGGGCTAGGTAATAATTTCTTAAATATAACATCAGAGGCACACTCCATAAAGAGTAATTTGATAAGCTGGACTTCACCAATTGTAAGAACACCTGCTTTTAACAGACACTATTAAGAGAACGAAAAGATAAGTTCAGGCTGGAATGTAAATCTGGCAAAGGATTTGCATCCAGGACATATAACAGACTCCCAAAACCCAAGAGTAAAAAGCAAACAGCCAATAAGATATGAATGGACACTTCACATACACACACAAAATACAAATAGCAATATGCACATGAAAACATGCTCAACAACACTAGTAATTAACAAAATACAAATTAAAAGTATAATGAAATACCGCTATATGTGGTTGTGTACAGAGTGGAGAATCTTAAAGACTGACCATCCCAAGCGTTGGTGAGGATGCAGAGGAACTGAAACTCACACACACTGCAAGTGAGAATAGGGAAATGGTACCATCACTTGAAAAAGTTTAACGGTTTCTTACCAAGTTAAACATATACTACTGCACAATCCAATGAGTCCCCTGCTAGGTATTTATCTCAAAGTAAAGAGTATGACCATACTAAGTCTTGTATATGAAAATCTATTGCATCTGTACTTGTAATAGTCCAAAACTAGAACTATCCAAAACATACATCAACAGGTGGACAAATAAACAACTCTCCATATACTCATGCAAAGAAATTATTACTCAGTAAAAAAAATAACAATAAACTTTGATACATGCAACAACAGGGATGAAACTTAGAATAATCATGCTGAAGGAAAAATGCCAGAACAAAAAGAGAACATATCCTATAGTTCTATTTGTACAAAGCTCTTGAATAGGGTTAACATACTTTTTCTTTAAAATTCCTGGTAGTAAATATTTCCCTGCCACAGAGTCTCTGTAACAACTATTCAACTTTGAAATTATAGAGCAAAAGCAGCCATGGACAATGCATAAATGAATGAGCATGAATGCCTGTGTACCAACAAAACTTTATTCATAAAAACAGGTGGCTTACTCACAGGCCATGTAGTTTGCCAACATTTGTTCTAGAAAAATGCAAAGAGATCTGTAAGTGACAGAAAGCAGATGAGTGTTTGCCAGGGAAGAAGTGAGCACCGAAGAGGAGGAAGGAAAGATTGCCAGGGGACGGGAGGAGACTTTGGGGAGAGATCCATACATCCACTGTTAACAGTGGTGATAGTTTCACAGGTATAGACATATTTCAAACCTATCAAAGTATACACCTTAATTATGTGCAGTTTATTGGATGTCAATTACACCTCACTAAAGCTGCTATAAAAAAAAGCAAAAGTATAAGACCTTTTCATGTACTTTTAAAAATTTACAACAGCTGACATTTTTAGATCAGAAGCAGATCTTCTTATTCTTCCATTATCCAATGTAATGTTGAAATGCATTTCAAACCCAGTCACACGTTTTCATACCAAGTTTGCTTTTAATGAAGCGCTCGTTGTCAGTGTGTTAGTCACCATCCTGCCACCTAGAAGAGGTCATCCATCATAAACTAAAGCAGTTGTTATATGAAAAGAAAAGTATTTCGATAAGCAGGTGTTTGGCTGAACTGTGCTTGCCAGAAGTCCCTGCACTGTCCTGCTCCCTACTCATCATTCCCAACATTTGAGTGGCCACCGCTGGGTTATGTGCAGGGACACCAACACCTCCAACAGTGTGTTGGAGCCCTCATTCCAGATGGACAAAGCTGTGTTCTACAAACAGATGCTAATGTAGATGGCAAGGGGTAGCAACACCTTGGACAGGCTTGGGGAGTTTTGGAAAAGTAATGACAGGTAATGTTCTCCATTTCTGCCATGTCTTTAGGCCACCATTCAGGTATGAGAACCGGAAGCGACCAGCATGGGGCAGGGGCTATCCCAAACTCACTAGCAGCCCTCAGGACCCAGGTGTTCTTCAACCCATCCCCGTGTCAACCACTCACGAAGTAATGGAATGCCCAGCAAAGTGTGAAGCTCTGTTTTCAGGCTTTGGCCCAAGAAGAGTTCAGCACAAGAAATACATTTTTGACACTTTGTATAAATCTGCCTGAAATAATTTCACTGTACTCTACTGAGGGGGAGCTGTGAGAAACTGAAAGCTCCCTTGTTAATGTAGTCTTTACTGTATGGAATTTCTCAAGAATGTGTGTGATTTGGTAGTAGAGCACTGGCCGGGGTCCCAGAATAGATCTGGGTTGGAATCCCAGTTCTGTTCCTTACAAGCTGTGCAACCTTTTATTTTTTTTTAAAAAAAAATATTTTATTGATTTTTTACAGAGAGGAAGGGAGAGGGATCGAGAGTTAGAAACATCGATGAGAGAGAAACATCAATCAGCTGCCTTCTACACACCCCCCAGTGGGGATGTGCCTGCAACCAAGGTACACGCCCTTGACCAGAATCGAACCTGGGATCCTTCAGTCTGCAGGCCGATGGCTCTATCCACTGAGCCAAACCAGTTAGGGCCAAGCTGTGCAACCTTAAGCAATTCATTTAGCTTCTCTGTGCCTCAATTTTCCCACATTCAAAATAAGAGCTTCCAATATTCTAGAAAGATTAAATGGGATGAAAGAAGCAAATTACTGAATTAAATGTAATTAATAACATTATTACTTATTGGGTCATTTTGGAAAATTTATTAAATTTTTAATTTATTTATATAATAAATAAGTTGTTAATTTATTTATTAAAGCAGTTTTTCCAAAAGCTGCTTTACCTTTATTTTATGGACCCTATAAGTAGTTTAATTTACAATATTTCTCCCTCCATATCAGTTGCTAATGTGGCCAATTTTTAACAAATGCGCTTATTTTATTTTATATGTTCTCTTTTCTCTCATTTATGGACAATGCATAAATGAATGAGTATGATGTGTACCAACCAAACTTTAGGACTACTTCTATTTTCCTAACATGATCACTTTCCTCATTTTCTTTCTTTAAACTTGTTTTATTATGCTGTATTTTCTCTATCTCTGCAAGTAACCTTAAATATGGGGGTTTTTTTCTATTGTTTGGTGTAGTCTGGGGTAAATGCAAACAAACTAAAATATATGAAATAGTGGTTTACATGATCAAATGTAAGGGCATCAATTTAACCTTTATTTTTTAAATGTTTTCTTATCTTTAAAACTGAAATAATGGCATTACCTGCTCCATATGACAACTACAAAGATTAAATAATGCACATGAAGTACTATGTCTATAATAAGCACTCAAAAAATGTCAGCTATTTTTACCCCAAAGTATGTGCTGTATTTTTCTGACTCCATTGCTTATCTGTTCCCATTGAGTTTAGTCTAAGATCTCCATCACAGTTGTGCAGTATCTTAATTTGTGGCAACCTTCTTTTTACTCTCATGCCTGTATCTATAAATTACATATTTCATTTAAAACAAGTGACTTTCCTAAGTGACATATTGCAAACATAAATCCATTAGGGTCAAAAATCAATATTCATGATGAAATTGAATGTCAAAAATCAAATTTCATGATGAAAACCACCAACTTCTTACACATCCCAGCACCACTTTGAATTATTTTGAATTTGGGGAGTGGAACACAATACTGATTAGTCTAGATTGGTGTGTGATCAATATGGACAGATTGTGTTCAAAGGTCCAATACAAGGCTATTTCTGAGATAGAAATAAACGATGGAAAAAACTCAAATTATACCTCTAATTTCCTTTACTAAATAGAGGAGTGTTGAAATTGATGGCTTCAATTAAGGTAAGACTTGCTTTCTTTATATGAAGAGGTAGGCCTACATCTAAGGTTGCTTTTCCAACTTCAAAAATTTTTGGATCTCCTTGAGCAGAACTTCCAAACCCTTAGTGTGCTGAAGAACATACGAAGAGCTTCTTCAAACAGATTCCTGGGCACCAGACCCAGATATCCCCATCCATTAGGTGTGAATCAAGTCCTGACATTCTGCATTTGTAACAAGTGACCAGGTGATGCCAACGCTGCGGTACAAGAACCACATTTTGAACAGCTCTGTCCTACAACAGACCTCTCCTATTGCATAATCTTTCTTTTGGACTCTTTGTATTGCTTTTCAGAGAGATATCACCAATACAACTCCGCCTTCTTAATTATCTTCTTATCCATGCAATAACACAAACTATGAAGTGGATTTCTGAACCCCTCCTATTACCATTTTATCACATTTAAAAGAAAGGCTTATGTATTGTTTCTCATTAATGTCTAACACGCCTACATTACTGTAGGATGGGTGTGTCAGGAATAGGGTGTCTATAGTTCCTCGCTTGCCCAGGGTCCTGGTTTATGCTTGGTGTCCCAATGTAATCATGAATAGTTTCTGCCTTTATTCTGAAAGCCTCCCTGGTTTTGATGATAAAAAATAGCGGCTCACCCAGAAAGAACCACTGAAAGTTGTTTTGATAATAGCTCACCGTTTCTTATGAATTTAGAAACTGGCTTGAAACACTTTTCGCAAAAATGTCTTTAATGCTTACCAATCCTAAAAGTTCCTAAAAGCTAAGTGTCATTACGGCCATTTTCACATACGGAAAAAGTTTGAAAGTTGACAGTAATTTGCAAGCTAGGGCTCTCTGACACCAAAGTCCACCAGTATATCTTACTGATAAGAGTCAAAGTTTGATAAATGAATATTTCCACATAGTAACTAACTTTACTTTAGGGTAATACTGGCAATGGGTTCACCATTGCCAAAAAAAAAAAGGGGGGGGGATCATGAATAATTGGAATTGTAAAAATTGAAAATAAAAGTCTAATATTTTTAACTCTTATTTTTTCCCCAATCCTCACCCAAGGACACATTTACACTGATCTTAGAGAGAGAGGAAGGGGGAGAGGGAGAAGAGGAGGGAGAGAAGGGGAGAGGAAGAGAAGAGTGAGGGAGAAGGAGAAACATTGAGTAGTTGCCTCTCATATGCCTGGTCAGGGCACATACCTAGGATGGGGATTGAACCTGCAAACTAGGTATGTCCCCTGACCAGGAATCGAACATGCAGAAGATGGTGCTCCAACACACTGAGGCACCTGGAGAGGGCAAAACTGGTATTCTTTATTACAGACATTCAACTTTAGATGCCATCCATTTCAGCACTCCTCTATTTAGTTTTAAATTCCAAACAATCAAGCAGATAATGAAGCATTATTCACAAGGTTGTGATTTCCTTCAGTTTGCCATATTGCCTGAACACTAATTTTCCCAATACATTTCATCCTTTAAGAAGAACAAAAGATTAAACATTTATAACCATCAGGAGATGGAAATACAGTACTATTGCATAAAATGTGTTCCTGTTCATAACCAAGATCTAGTCTAGTTTTGCTTTTATTGTGTATTTTCCCTTCTGCACCTTCCCTCTTCCCAAAGCATTATTGAATGTCTACTATATGTCAGGTAGCTTCGTAAGCATTTATATTGTCACTACTATTGAAATCTACCTAGTTCTATGTCAGAGAAACCTTCACAATAGAAAATTCTGAAATAATTTTGAATGTGGAAAAGCCTATTTCAAACTTTCTTCAGAAACACCAATATAACTCTTAATAAAATGTAGGCTAAGACAACAGATTGCCCAATATTATCAAGTTTTAAATATTTCTTATCAGCAGAAGTATTTTGGAAAAGGACCGTATTCCTCACTCCATAACAAAGGTACAAATGATACCAAAAATGAAAATGACATTAGCCAGCAAGAATTTAGATTCTAGGTAAAAAGATATTTATGTGAGAATCCTTCTGCTAAAATCGATTCCTCTAAAACATCTAGCTATTTCTTTTTAATTGAAAGTTGTAACAGAAAAATGATACCTGATTTACATTTCAAATTCCCACGTAATCATAAACTTTTATAGTGGTGAACAGATGTTGATGGGAATTGTACAAAGCTGAAAAATACTTTTCAAATTCATGTCAGAGGAATATCAAATTGAAACCAGGAAAAGGAATATTTTTAAAAAGGCAAAATTATGACGTCTATTAAGACTTGTTTTATATGAAAGGTCTTTATCCAACTAAAATCCTAAGTGAGTAAGAGTTCAAACAAGCCTTCATCAATATAAATCCAAGTTTACAGATACAAGCTTGAAGCCAAATGTATAGGCATACAATTAGTAAACACAAGTATAATATGACTATAGGTCCTTATACAGACGTGTTATTTTTTATTTCAGAAAATGCTGAAATGTTCACTACAAAGTTGTCATGGGTTGAGCTTTTATAAATCTTGACATCCATGATAGCAGAAATTTCAAAAAGAAACTAGTAGCAACAAGCCAGTCCCAGAACAGAGGCTGAACTTGCCTCTGGTAAATCTGATCGAGTGAAAAAGAAATATGGACAAGATAACGCTGTGTGAACTAAGGATTGACCCCTTTAACTACTTCCCAGGCCTAGTCTGCATTAATTTGAATTAATCCACAATTCATAAGGAAGATACAAATCCTAAGGAGATAGAAACCAGGTAAAGAGATGAACGAGGAGTTTATCTGAAGAGCATTCTCTGAATAGTAAAATAGTCTCTACTAAACAGGCAAAATATTTAAAAATCACTTCCGAGACATGTTTAAAACACCAAAAGGAGATTTTGACAAAAGCAGCATCCAGTTTTCTGAACTTCCTTTAAGATTATGAATATATTAGCCCTTGCCCTCTTATGTCTGAGAACTTTTGTTTGGGCAACAGACCAAATTCAGAAATTTCTTACTTCACTGTATTTCTTCCAAAGCTCAGATTTATTTTTGTATGTTATTAAAGAGTGTTTCTCATATTTAAAGAAACAGATAAGGGCACCGGATATTGAATGCAGAATATCATCTGTTAATTCGTAGATCAATAAGATCTAGTAACAGACTAGACTCTGTTAATTCTGTTTGTCACAGTCTGATAAGACATGTTTTGCACCAAACTATCTTCTATAGCTGGGCACAAACATTCACAGGGGTTCTTGTTGAGGGTTTGATCCTGCACCTAAAACCTTCACATAAAATTCTGAAGAAACAAAATAATTAAGTCAGTCTTGAACACACTTCACACTTTAATGCCATTTTATTGGGTGGTCTATTTTACTTCCACTTGTGGTTTAATAATTTCCTGTTCTCTGTGTTCACATCCAAGGACTCATCTCATGGTATTTACCAGGCATTCACTGGTCCTGAAGGGTTGCCATAGTCCTAACACACAAGTCATAAAGCATCTATTCGGAAGCAAATGCTACTCCAACTGCTGCTATTTTACATACAGCAAGAATCACCCGCGAGACTTAGAACAAACATAGCATTGTGCAACACAGGGCAGCTGGGTGGCTAAATGTGGCCCCCAGCTGTCAATGAGACAACTGATGATAATTAATTACTAGAGATTCAGAAAGATTCTGCCTGTGTCTAAGTCCCTGGTCATCCGACAGGCTCTCCAGGAAGGTCTGTTTTCATTTTTTTAGATCACCAGCGAAGTTTCGGGCATGAAGGCAGAACAACAAATGCAACAACGGCAATGCAGACTTACCTCAAATCTGGTATGGCAACATAAGTCTATGGGATGTGGATTATAGATTTCTTGACATTTAAGAGTTTTTAAATGTAATCCTGAGTGAGCTTGTTTTATTGGACTTGATGTTTAACTATACTCATTTTCCACACATAGACTTAACATGTTTTATAAAAGTTTTTAAATACATAAAGGCACCAATGGAATGTGGGGAAAATTTTTGGTCAGGTTTTAAAGCAGTTTAACAAATGATGAAAAAATCCTGGGAAGTGATTTAGAAAGTCTCTAAAGCTAGTAAAAAATGTATCCCACACTCAGCATAAACTTATACTAGTGTCTCTTAAGAATGGCTTATCCTCTGAGAAAGGGAACTGCACTGACTTTGAGACTCTCCGTGCACTTTTCGATCTTGTACCCAAGGCTGTCGGTCTCCTGTCTCTGTGGTCCAGGAACCCATGACATCTCCGGGCATTTTTAGATATGGCTGCTTTACCACTGAGATTGTCACTGGAATTATGAGTCACCATTTATAAATGCCCGATGCAAGAAAGTATTCTTCTCAGTGATCTCTATATTTGACTTGTATGTGTTCTGCTCAACATTTATATGTCAATGACTGCTCCTCTCAGCACAGATAATGAACATCACCTTTGCCGTTCACAGGAAATAAGCTTGTCCCTATTGTTTTGACATATAATTGTTTATCATATGACAGGCCACATTGCATTGACTGCATATATCTTTTCATCACCAGTATTAACTGTGAAAAACAAGATTTTGCAGATAACGGATTATTAATTAAAATAAAACAATATTAAGAGAAAAAAAATAAAGTACAAAATATTCATCTCTTTAACCAGGTGATCAAAATGGGGCAGAGTTCTGTTACATTTTGCTTTGCTCTTCAGCTTTTCAAGCTAGGTTTTTGTAAAATCAGAGCATACATTAATAAGTAAGTAAGTAAATAAATAAATAAAAGAATTCATAGTTACTTCCACAGGATAATAAGCTTTGTTGAGCAAGTGCTGTATCTCTTCAGTACCATTTCCCCCATATGCCCTGCATAGATGTGACCCTCAGGTATGTTAGGATGTCAGAGGCTACATACAGGAAATCTCTTTCTGAAGCCCTCCATAATGTCAGGAAAGGTTAACTCTCCTGTACACAAAATGAATTGTCCTCACTGTAGCACCAAACGCATTACCACAGACATCACTACATCACAGCAGTGTCGTTTGGTTCAATTCCTACTTCCCCTTCCTTAATATAGAAAGAGTAGGAGAAATTACTTATACCTGCGATTTTCTTCTGAAGCTTACCTTTCCTTATAAGAAAAATTTATTTGTTTGTTTTCTGTTGAGTGCACCTTTTCCAAACTATTACAATACCTTTGCAGAAAGGCACATCAATATGGAACGGTTTAGGAATAAAAATCAATTGTTTTTGTTGGCAACTAAGATGCTATTACAGTTAAAAGAGTTTTCTCATTTCTCTTTATACAACAATCAGTTGTTAAATGGACATTAACTAAGTGAAGAAAAAAATTAGGCCCAGAGCTGATCAAGAGTGTTAGCATGTATTCTTTACCATATTAACAAATATTTGAATGGAGTAGAAAGAAAAGCCAAGCCATTTGATTTTAATTTTAATTTGCTATAATACTAGAAAGTTTAATTTTCAGTCCAATCAATACCCCTAGAAGTATCTTGTTGGAAAACTTGTTTTTCAGATTTACTGTGAGGTAAAGAACCATCAAGTAGGTGCTCTTGAGAATTTCTACAATGACTTGCTTGTTTTGTTTGGATTCTGTTTCTAGAAGGAGCATTAGCAATATCATTTCCACTCACTTAGGGTGATCACAATAATCCTAGCCAATGAAAATACAGAGTGCAATAATTTTCATCAATCTCTATTGGTTTTTTTTTTTTATCTTTATCATTGAAAGTATTACAGATGCCCCGCCCCTTCTTTTCCCCCATTGATGCCCTCCACCCTACCTCCACCTCCACTCTACAGGCCTTTGCCACACTATTGTCTGTGTCCATGGGTTATGCATATCTGCATATAAATTCTTTGGTTAATCTCTCCCTCCCACTCACCCACTCCTGCCTTCCCACTGAGATTTGACAGTCTTTCCATGCTTCCATGTCTCTGGATCTATTTTGTTCATCAGTTTATTTTGTTATTTAAAGTCCATATATGAGTGAGATCGTGTGATTCTTGTCTTTCTCTTAGTGGCTTATTTCACTTAGCATAAAACTCTCTAGGTCCCTCCATGCAGTCTCAAAGGGTAAGAGATCTTTATTTTATACTGCTGCATAGTATTCCATGGTATAAATGTATCACAGCTTTTTTATCCACTCATCTACTAAAGGGCACTTGGGCTGTTTCCAGATCATAGCTATTATAAATAGCTCTGCTATGAACATAGGGGTACATATATTATTTCTGATTGTTGTTTTGGGATTCTTAGGATATATTCCTAAAAGTGAGATCACTGGGTCAAACGGCAGTTCCATTCTTAATTTTTTTGAGGAAACTCCATACTGTTTTCCATAATGACTGCACCAGTCTGCATTCCCACCAGCAGTGTACTAAGGTTCCCTTTTCTCCACATACTCACCAGCACTTGTCATTTGTTGGTTAGTTTTTGGTAGCCATTCTGACAGATGTGAGATTATACCTCATTGTCATTTTAATTTGCATCTCTCTTATGATTAGTGACTGAGGATTTTCATATGTCTCTTGGCTGTCTGTATGTCCCCTTTGAAGAAGTTTCTTAACCTCTTATCTGATGTATCATCGGCAAAAATGTCCTTCCATACAGTGGTCTCCCTTTTCATTTTATTACTGGTTTCTTCTGCTCCCTATGAAAATACCCATGACATATTTCACAGATCTAAACCAAATACTTCAAAAATTTATATGGAACCAAAAAAGATCCTGAATAGTGGTAGCAATCTTGAGAAAGAAGAACAAAGTTGGATCAAAATACCAGATATCAAGTTATACTACAAAGTCACTGTAAGCAAAACAGCCTGATACTGGCATAAGAACAGGCATAGAGATCAATGAAACAGAACAGAAAACCCAGAAATAGACTCAAGCCATTATGCTCAATTAATATTTGACAAAGGAGGCAAGAGCATACAATGGAGTAAAGGTAGTCTCTTCAATAAATGGTGTTGGGAACATTGGACAGATAAATGCAAAAAAATGAAACTAGACCACCAACTTATACCATACACAAGAATAAACTCAAAATGGATAAAAGATTTAAATGTAAGTCATGAAACCATAAAAATCCTAGAAGAAACCCTAGGCAGCAAAATCTCAGATATCCCTTGTAGCAATATGTTTGCCAGTACATCTCCTAAGGCAAGGGAAACAAATAAAAATAATAAAGAAATGGAACCACATCTTATGGGCTTTTTAAAAACGGTGTGGTCCATTCTTATGAAGATTCCAAAGGCATTTTTTAATGAAATAGGGAGAGAGAAAAATCTTAAAATTAGGATGGAACACAAAAGACCCTTGAATAGCCAAACAATCCTGTGAAAGAAGAAAAAGAAGAGGTATCTCACTTCCTGATTTCAAGCTACATAATATTATAAAGCTATGTAATCAAAGCAGGTTGGTACTGGCACAAAAACAAAGAGATCGATGGACCAGAACTGAGAGAGCCCAGAAATAAACGCAAGCATATATAATCAACTAATATGTGACAAGGGAGCCAAAAATGCTCAGTGGAAAAAAATTCTCTTCAATAAATGGGGCTGGGAAAATTGGATATCCACATGTGCTGGGGTCCAACCCCAGCAGGTCCAGGGGTCCCCAAAGGTGTGGACGGAGTCGGCGAAGAAGGAATGACACGGAGACAGCGTTCAGTTGATCAGCAGCCTTGCCAGGATCTCTAGCCACAATCTCCAGCCAAGTACTGTGTCCATGTTCTCTTGCTAGGTTCTCCAGCCAGGTTCTCCAGGTTCTCCAGCCAGGTTCTGTAGCCATGCTCTCACACTAGGTTCTCCAGCCCGGTTTCTTATCTCCATTCCAGGGAGTAAAGATTATGTAGCTTAAGCATGATTGTTCGTAGTTAAAGAGATTAATTACCCGCCTGGCACTTAGTGAAGGGGTTTTATTCCCTCCCTAACTTCAGGGGAAAATCTCTACCTGGGGAAACAACCTTTCTCGGAGAGGTGACCTTGGTTAAAACACATAGTGCCAAGAAGGTGAGCAAATATATTAAGAACAGTATGCCATATATGCCAGGTCCCTTGAAACAGCAAGGATGGACCGGCTCCCAGCACACATGTAAAAAAATGAAACTAAACCCTTATCTTATACCACTCACAAAATTAACTCAAAATGGATTAAGACTTAATGTAAGATTTGAAACCATGAAACTTCTAGAAGAGAACATAGGAAAAAAGCTCCTTGACATGGGTCTTGGCAATGATTTTTTTGGATATGACATCTAACACACAAGCAACAAAAATAAAAAATAAACATGTGGGATTACATCAAACAGAAGAGCTTCTGCTCAGCAAATGGAACACAAGGTGAAAAGACAACCTAGGGACTGGGGGGAAATATTTGCATATCATATATCTGATTTGGAGAAAGGTGATCAAAAGGTACAAACTGCCAGTGATAAGATAACACAGTCCTAGGGATGTAATAGTCAGCGAGCTGCCTATACTTAACACTGTGGTGAAGAAAGTACATATTAAGAGTCTCATCACAAGCGATTTTTTTCTTTTTTTGTATCTACATGAGATGATGAATACCAACTAAACTTACAGGGTAATCATTTCACAATATAAGTGAAATCATGCTGTACATCTTAAAATGTTACAATGATGTGTTAATTATATCTTAATAAATATATATGTATATATTAGTGAAATAAGATCTCTCAATATTTCCAGAATGCTGAGGGAACACAGGGAGAGCTTCTGAGGGCAAGTCTCTGAAACGACTTGTAGAGTAGAACAGCAGGTAGGAATGTCCAAATGAGAAAATCTTTCATAATCATATCGGCAATGCTGACTAGAGCAGCAGGCCCACATAGGATAATAATGTGAAAATGATAGCGGACATCTGTTGTTTGTGGCTGACTGTCTAGGATTCCATTTCTCTTTGTTTATAATAGCATCCTGATTTTACTGTGAACACATACCTTTCTTCTACTTCTAGTTGACATGGTTTTAGGTAAGACTAAGGCTCAAAAAGTAAGCATGTGACTCAGGCCTGGCCAATAAAAACAATACAACTCCACAAGCCCAGAAGATTAGTCCGGGGATGAGGATGTGACTGAAACCAACTAATAAGAACACCAGAAGTATTAGGAAAGTTTGGGGAAAGACACACTCAGAAGACACATAGGAATTCATCTGGATCTAAGCTATTACCACCACATAAACCTGTCGCTTCTAGTGTTAGCTTTTGCCACTACATGGGGACAGCTTCACTGAGAAAGAGGCCCACACGTGTAAAAGTAATGACCATGATATTCTTCCTTGAACACCCTGGATCAAACCATGCTTCAATTCAAGTATCTCCCAGATCTTTCAATTATGTACACCGATAAGTTGCTACTTCTGCGTAAGCCAATTTCAATTGTTTGTTACTAGCAACCAAGAGAATATTGACTAATACAATGAAATTCATAAAATGGGGTATACTAGATGATAGATTTTGATCTCTGATCTGAGGCATTAAACCATAAAAGCTGGGAATGTGTGTAAAGCTCACAGGTCAGTAGAAACAGGATTAGCTTAGAAATTTTAAAGTGCATGAGTTTTGGAAAAATTTTTAATCAAATTCTGGCACTGGAATAGCAATGTAATCATGAATAAATAATTCAATTTTGGGGGAATCAGTGTTCACATCTGTAAGTAGGGATAATAGTACCTACCCTAAAGAATGTTTGTGACTATAAAATGAGATTATATTTATTTAAGAATATTGTAGCTACTCAGTACAAATAGTTTCCCTTTCTTATTCCATTCCAGAATGCCATCACCAATATTCCTATACAGCCTCTGGAAACTCAAGATATTTT
Source organism: Myotis davidii (assembly GCF_000327345.1). Classification (NCBI taxonomy): domain Eukaryota; kingdom Metazoa; phylum Chordata; class Mammalia; order Chiroptera; family Vespertilionidae; genus Myotis; species Myotis davidii. Next base: position 2,973,294 of record NW_006285040.1, read on the forward strand.
CTGAATGTCCCATTATAAGCCCATTTTCCTACACATGAGCATAGGAAAATGGGCTTATAATGGGACATTCAGAAAATATTTATGAATGGCTCAAAATTTATGTTCTTTTCCATTACAATTTTCCTGTCCCTTCTCAATATATAGTTTTATTCATTACAACGTGTTACATCAACCAACCAAGGAGAGTCACTTAAAATGGAAATATTGAAACCTATAAGAATGATTCCTAAAGTTTACACTTCAAGCATGGCAGCACGTTTGTTGAGACTGGGGAATACTAGCAAGTTCACCTAGATGTTAAGACAGCATGTAGAAAAACAAAAATGGGTCACAAATCAAGCCACATACACATAATAATTTTAAGTTTAGGGAAAAAAAAGGTGACTAGCAGGAAATAATTAAAGCTGCTGATCCTGCAATAAAGAATGTTGTACATTCAGACATGGAAACCAGACCAAAAAAGTGGATGTAAAGTACAACATTGAGGTAAACATTGAAAACAACTAAATCATTTTAAATTATTTCTCCTGTCTCACCTTTCCCTTCCCTTTCACCCCAAGACTGACCGCCTTTAACTGACACCGCCACACTCAACAGGCTCCGGAAAGGCACCAGGGGTCTCCTAATGCCCAAATGGAATGGGCTCACTGCTGATCCAACTAGCCTGACTCAGGAGCTTTCACACTGCTCGCTACCCCTATCCTGCGCATCTGTCCATCCTGGTTACCCTCTTTTACTCTTTTCTGGTTCTCTTCCTTTCTCCCATCTTTATTGCTCAGTCTTCTTCCAGATCTTCTCCCCCATATCAGCTAGTGGAGCACATGCAGTCAGCTGTTACCTAATGGCTGGAAAATCATAAATCGGCCTGTCCAGTTTAAGATCCTTGAATGAAATCAAGGCAATCTCCGCCTGCATTTCCCCTAGGTGATTCAAACACAAGTTCCTCTAACCCTGCCCTTTCCACTGTGTTCCTTTCTTTATGACTACCACTTCCATCCACCCTGTGCCCTAGCCAAACACTTGAGTCATTCTAAACCCCCTTCTCTTTCTCAGGCTAACACCCAAGCAGCCAGTGAACAAATTTTATAAATTCTACCTTCTAACTTTTTTCCTTCCTGACCCTACATTTCCATCCCTGTGCATGCCTTTTATTTTCAATATAGGCCATTACTTCTCACCAATAATGTGACCTGCAGACTCTAATCTCATACTCCTCCAATTCATTTTCCATAGCACTGCCATGATGTTCTGTTTTTCTAAAATGAAAAGCTGTTCATGTCTCCTATGTCCATCTGTTTCATGTCACCATGACTTTTCTCCCTCTATCTCAAATACCCTGTATCACTTTAACCATGGGATAAGTTTCATTTACTTCCAAGCTCATCTTCTGTTATCTACACTACTAACCTTTTAAAAACCACTGCCTTCCCCTTCTGAACCAACCCTCCCTGAAATGACTTCTTTGTGTCTTTAACACTACACTATGTTTGTTCAGATATGTTTTTCCTTCTTCATTTATTAATTTGTAAACATTCTGAGGACATGAAACGTGTAATATTTATCTCTGTAGATACAAGAACTAGATGTACAGTAGCTTCTTAATAAATATTTAGTAAAAATGTATTTCATTTATACAACTTGTATACATGAGAAATTTGAGCGCAAACAATACAATGGCAGAATAAACAGTGGGTGCGAGTTCATTTTGGAGCCATAATACATTAGGTAATGCAGGTGGTATTTTATCAGAAAGTAGGAAAGAAAATACTATCTGCCATAGTACGTGACCTGTGTTACCAAAAGGTGACACAGGTCACGTACTATGGCAGATAGTATTTTCCAAAGATGTCACCACTCTATCTCCCTCCCATTCCACATGGTTGTTTTGCAATGTTACCCTGCCACTTCTCCATCAAAAATTAGAGTTTTTAAACTTGGGTGCGCCCTGTCACTCCTTTGACTGAAATAATATGGCAGACATAATGCTATGCTTATTCTGGGTGTAGCCCTTCACTGGCCTGGAAATTTCTGTTTCCTGCTTCTTAGAAACTAGTTACCATGTATGAAGTATAACCACTATGCAACCAATTTTTAAGAAGCCCAATCCACATAACGGGAAATGAACGGTGTGAAAACAAGGAGCACTGAGGCACCTGACATGTGAATGAAAAAGTCATGTTAGATACCAGCCCAGTCGAGCCTTCAGATGAGGGCAGCCCAGACACCATGTCCCTAACCCAGTATGACCAGTCCCAGATGAGAACAACCCATCAGTGCCAAGTCAACCCATAACCAGAGAAAAAAAACAACAAGTGTTTTACATGTCCTACATTTTGGAATGGCTTACTATACTCCAATAGATAACTGAAATACACAGTAAGATTTTTAGTTTCCTCTAACACTGTTAAGACGTACTAAACTGATAAGTAACACAGAGGTTACCATCTGAGTACTAAGTCATCTACCAACTTCATGAAAATAAAACAAGAATGCAAAGGCAACCGCAACAAAAGTACACTGTGAAGCAATATCTGAAGATTTTTTTAATTAAAAATATTCATTATCTTTACACAACAAAAATATTCCTTTAAATCAATATTCACTTATACCAAACTGGTTAAAATAATTATAATGTATCCCACAATGGAACATTATACACTATAAAAGGAATGTTTTAGCCCTATGTAAATTGATATGAAATAATGCCAATGCAATAAATTAAACTGTGAAACAATACATACAATATGGATCTCATTTTTAAAAGAAACATAAAAGTTCAGAGAAAAAAAATCTAAGCATGGCTACATCTGAGAAACTGATTGAAAATAAGAACTTAATTTTACTCTATGTCATGTTGATCAAATACTTTTATAATGAATATTCATACTAAATTTAGTAAGCAAAATAGAAATCTGGAAAAAATAGATATTTATTAAATGCCTGATTTTATCTCTTTCTCATACCCTACCTTCAAGATAGCCTTATCTTGCCCTATTTTGAAAGTAATTGATGTGCACTTTTGTACATCTTCAGCATAACAATACCACAGCATTCCAGGTGGCACATCATGCTGTTATTATTAGGAATTTAAATTATTTGACAAACTCAAAACAAACTCCTTAATCTGGAGATTGAGACAGCCATAATTTTATTCTAAATTATCAACACATTTTTTTCCAGTTTTTCATATGCTTAGCTTCAAAACTGCATCTGTTCCAAGAACTGCAGCCTGTTTTTTGGCATCTGGATAGCTCGTGCAGTTCTCTTCATGAAATGCATTTCCTCCAGCTTCACCCCCACACCTATGCATACCACTCATCCTTCAAGGCCAAAGCCCCTGCCATGTTTTCCTCTACCAGGACTCATAGAGCACTTTGTCCACTTTTTCTTCGTATTTGTCATTGTCCTACCTACTCTTTTTTGAAATTACCATTTTAATTTTTAACAAATATTTCAAATAGATTAATTCACACTGTTCAGTTGAGATATACTTAAAAACATACAGTGAGCAATCTCTCTTTCCAGCCACCCTGTTCTTCATCCCTCCAACAACTAGTGATTTGTTTTCTTGTGATCCTTTTCAGGGATGTTTTATGTACACACAAGCACATGCATGCACATTATTTTCCTCACCTTTCACACAAATAATGGTGTACTTTACACAGAGCTCTGCACTTGGCATTTTTCACGCATTTTATTTACTCATTCAAACATAAATCCTTACAGAGCATCTACTACATACCAGGAAGCGTTCAAGGTAGTAGAAAAGGAGAAATAATGTTCCACCCCCATGGAGCTAACATTCCTAGAGGGAGACAGACTAGGAACAAAATATATCCAGTATATTCTGTTAGATGGTAAGTGCTAAGTATGAGAAAACAGTAACAAAGCAAAAAGGAGAAAATAACATTATAAGGTAATATCATATGATGACCAACAAAGGCCTCAGTGAAAAGGTACTTTTGAAACAGCATTCCAAAGGCAGTTAGAGTACTAACCATGTGGCTCTCTAAGGAAACAGAATTTAAGACAGAGGGAACTGCCAAGGCCTGAAATAGGATTGTGTTTCAGGGATAGAAAAGGTCCTGTTGTAGATGCAGCAGAGACCTGCTAATATTTTAAATAGTTTTATTCATGTTTTGCTTATTTTCAAGGATGAAAGTTTATATCATAAAATTAGTGTACATGGTTTACCTTAGTTTCTCCTACTACTTAATTCAAAGCTTTATAAATAGTAAGTGCTCAAGAGTCACTAAATGATAAGTGGATGAATGAATGAACAAACGAAAGAAGAAACAAAAATGAGTAAACAACAAAAAGAATAAACAAACTAATGATGCACAATCTAAAGTCAATGATATTTGCTGCACTCAGGGCCTTCGCACTTACCACTTCCTTTGCGTGGAAGGCTGTTCTCCCACATAACCGTGTGATCACTGCCCTCGGTGCTACAGGATCTTACTCCTACATCACTTCTCAGTGGGGCCTCACTGAGTATCTTATCTATACTTCATCAACCAACACAAGCTAGCTCTGCTTATGCTTTTGAAGCAGAGAATCTTGGCATTGCTACATTTTCTAAGGAGCTGATCTGGGGAAAGAGGCACAGTGGACAAGGGACAAACAATTTCCCTTCTCTCCACAAGAAGGTCATGGAGATGTGTCTCATCAGCTATCGGGCCTATAGCATACTCATTAGGTGGTGGGTTTATGTCTATAATATACAACAGGCATGGTTCAATTTTTTCCAATACAGACCTGTCATGACAAATAAATGAGGTCAGAGCTATTTCTCAGTGTGACTGAAGGATGTCTAAAGAGACATTTTTCTATTTGTCCCTTACATACCACATGCATACATTTTCAGCCTCCCTGATGAACTTGTATCTAGTAAACTGAGATAAACTAGGTCTTACTCTAAGTGAAAAAAGAAACAACTACTATATTTAAAAAAAAAAACATGATAGGCAAAGAATGTAAAATTCTTAATAAAATCTCAATTGCAGTGTTCTTATGCTAGGTCCCTACTGAAATCAAAGTTAGCTCTAATTTGCTGAATCAGTGCCAAATATGACTCTGTTTATATCTCATTGAAATGGATGTTTCATGAAATAAAGATCTACATTCTGAAAATCATTTTCCATGCTATGTGCATTAAGGAAACTTGTTCCATAAACACATCTGGTCCTATCTCAGCACGCTGTGAGAAGAATCCTTACACCATCGCAATGCCTCCACATTAAAACTTTTAAGATCTTGCTTCACTAAACACATCAAGGACCGCTCATGTCAATATTTTCAAACCCTTTAAAACCAGCATGTTATCCTAGCATGCATATCATATTGTTGCTCTTATTGTTTCTCATCAAGAGTGCTGAAAACACTGCTCCAATTTCTTCAGGATGTCTCAAGTGGAAGGCACCATTTTTCAACACATGCCACAAAAGCACTCATTGGTCTCCAAGGCATTTAATACATAGAAGAAAGCCGAAATTGTGCCTGTAGTCTTTCAATTTTAAATCACTAGTTTGCATAGCTATTTACCGGCTCTTTCCTTTTATTGCCTTGAAAAGTGTATTTCTCAAACGTGAAATCGACTATAAGAAAAATTATGGGTTAGAAATTTCAGTGGAATAGTTTTCTGTATATACTAATATTATGGCATGTCCCTACCCTTTTGAGATCTATTGTGTGATGAACAGTTGTTTCCAACATCTTCTATAGCATGCGTTAAAATCACATTATCATTATTTGATTTTTATTCATTACAAGCACTTAGTCCTAAAAGACTTAAGAGTTGTAAAAATGAAAAAAATGCTTTAAGTGACTCTGCAGGTATACAAGTTATTTAAAATGGGAAAATAATTTCATCTGGAAAGAATATTGAAATAATCAGGCATAGAAGGAAATGAAATCTATGTTAATTTCAAAAAGAGTAAAATCTATTTTTAGGTTCAATGGATAAATAATTAAAATGTTTAATGGCAAGAAACATACATTTTCCAGTTTCTTTTAAAATATTTCTACCTCTTTTCTTCTTTTTCTTCAAAGTTTAAAATGTTTTAAGAACAAAATTAATTTTGTCAAATACCAATTATATAATTGCCAAATAATCATTTAGAATGCAGAAATAATCATGGAATCATATGGAAGCCTTCATAAAATTTATCCTAATATGCCCAACTATAGAATGTGTTTTTCTGCTATATTTTATATTTTCATCAAAACTTTATTAAAATGTGAGTTACTAAATGAAATAGAACCACATGCCAGATACAAGGGTAAACCCTCAGGAAGATTCAAGTTGAAATGACTATTCAGATATTTAAAACCTACACCCACTTCAGATGAGGTGTTCCAGAGCACATCAGTCAGTATAATTTCTAGACAAGCACCTTGGCAACTCTCTTCTCTCATTCATTTAACCTACATTCTTTCAGCACCTCTCTGTGCCAGTATGTGCTAGCTCAGTGATGAACAAGGAGGAGGAGGTCACAGCTCTCATTCTCATGAGGAAGGGAAGTTAATGAATAGCATCCAAGTTAATGAGACGACTGCAGGTATGATGAAGTCTACAAGGAAAATAAAACAGTGTACTGAAAAAGAGACCTACTAGAGGGCCTCGTGGTACTTAGATCCAGAGATCACATGTGACATTGAAACTGAGATCTGAAAGCTGTTGAGAAGTCAGCCAAGGAAAGATTCAGAGGCGAGAACATTCTAGAAACAATAAATACTTAGTGAAAGGGTATTGATGCAAACTTTGCATATTTGAAAAAAACACTACATAAGCAACTTCCTATTTTTGTTATAATGGTCTAGTGGGTATTAGTCTTAAAACTTTCATTGCAAATAACTATAAAACTGGATGCAAATTGTGTAAAACCACCGTTTTCTGTCATTGCATAGTGGATGGCACCTGGCTGGGATCCTTGAGAGGAAGAAAATATCTGAGCTGAGTTCCATATCCATCCTGGCTCTCTGCCTGGGGGCACTCTCCAAATTCACACAGAGAAGGAAAGTGCCACCACACAGGAGTGGGCTGGCGATGCACAGGACACAGAGCTTAGAGTCCAGGCTACTGAGAAGGCTGGAACTTGTGAAACAGGAAACTGAAGAGAAGTAAATGACACAAAAATCCTCACGAGTCCCCTTGAGTGTTAGGCTAAATATTAAGCTGTACATATGCCGGCAGTACTCACTACTGCATTGCACAAATCAACTACTGGGGTTGAGGATCTTAAGAGATTCTGGAGGTCTCCTCGTGCTGTAAGATGTGGGAGTTCTGAAAAGCCACAGTGAGATCCCAAAAAGGATATGTACTTTATGAATAGAGCTACTCTCATCCTAAAGTAAATGCTACTCAATGGCTGCTCTAAAAAAAGCTAAAATCAATACTTGACAAGTTCACATTGAGCTCCCATTAAATGTACTGCCACGCAGAATAAGCCCGAACCACTATAAAATGAAGACAACACAATTAAGATCTTCAATGTAGCATCCACAGCAAACAACATATGGTAACAATAAATGAAATTATTACACAAACAGGCAGAAAATGTGACCTAAAACTTGGGGGAAATATCAGTCAACAAAAACAACTCTAGAGACGACACGGATGCTGAAATTATCAGATTAAAAGCATGTTTTTAAAGTATTATAACTATGGCCAAGGAAATAAGGGGAAGGATGGGTCTGTGAAGGGAACAACTGAGGGAACTCAGAAGAGAACTAGAAATATTAACAAAAAACAAATGCAAAATCAAAAACTGAAAATAAGTGAATTTTCCCTTCAGGTCCTTTAAGTGCAGGAAGAAGACATCAGAAGAAACATTCAGTAAACTTGAAAGCAGAACAATAAAAACTATTCAAACTTAACTGCAGAAAGAAAAAAAAAATTGTGGGGAAAAAAAGAATAGAACTTGAGTGACATGGAGAATAATGCCAAGTAGTCTAACAAACATGCAATTGGAATCCAGAGGAGAGAGAAAAAATGAGGCAGAAAAATTTTAATAGTAAAAATATTCTTAGATATAATTTTTTAAAATACCAATGCTATAAGTTGATCAATAAATTCAAAGCAATAAGTACAAAGAAAAGCAAATGCTTAATTAGATGTTATGTAATTTCAATTTAATATTTTTGGTTGCTTGATTCTATTGAATAGTGTTGAAATTTTTCTGGCCTGCAGTTATTTGAAATAAGTTGAATCTTTTCTGGGCTTCCTTTTATTCTTTGTTTTGAGAGGGTTTGGAACAGTCTTTAGTCTAAGGCTAATATACTCCACTTCTAAGAATTAAGTCTCCCGCACACATTTAAATAATAACTGTTAACCATTATAACACTGCTTATTCTTCTAAATTAAAAGAGTGTGTTCCTCAGATATTCCCTACTGAAATTCAAATAAAGTGCATTATCAACCCCTGACATACTAATACACAGTGTGTATTTTCAAGATGGGCAGGACAAAGGTTAAAGTCCTAAAGAGGATGTGAGAAGACTTTAATAGCACCTTTTGACTTTTGCTGAAATTTTTAAAACTGTATCCAGATCAAATGTCCTTCAAGTGTTCATTCTGTTCACATTTTGTGAAGTATTATTAATTTCTAATTTAACCTCCCAACTAATTCCAAAATAATACATAGCTATTTATTATTTCCAAATACATAATAAGACAGTAAAAGCAAAACTGTTTAAATAAAATCTGTAGGTTTCTAGAAAAATCACTTAAAACTTATCATTGCTTGGAGTTTTGGTATTTTTTTTGGTATGTAGTTGAAAAATAAATTATAATTGTATTGAGTATAAGATTAATATGTACTGCTTGCATTCAGAAAATTCAGGAAAAAAATTGAAATATATTTGTTTTTCCTCTGTCTCCATCCTCCTCTCCTTTCCTCATTCTCTTTTGTCTCTCCATGTGTGTACATACTTTCAAAAATATAATTGGATTATGCTGCACAGCATATGTCTTTTTTAAAGCCATGCTATATGGAATTAATAAAGCCTCCATAATGAAACTTTGCCACAAGCAGATGAATGGTTAAATTGTGGTACATAAATAAAATGGAATATTATTCTGCCATATAAAGGAATGGAATACTGATACCTGCTACAACTTGATGGAACCTCGAAACATTACCCTAAGTGAAAGAAGCCAGACAGAAGGGTTACACAGTACATGATTCGTTTTATATGACGTATCCAGAATAGACAAATCCATAGGGACAGAAGGCAGATTTGTGTTGCCAGGGGCTGGGGTAGGGACTCATGGGGATTAATTATTAAAAGGATGTGGCGTGTTCTTCTGGGGTGATGAAAAAAGTTGTGAAACTAGAGAGGTGATGGTTATACAACCTTGTGAATGTACTAAATGCTACACTTTAAAATGATTAATTATGTGTTATGTAAATTTCACCTCAATTGAAAAAAAAATCAATCTATCACAGCAATGGTTCTTCTCTTACCAGTTCACCACCCTAACTGAATAAAGATATTACTGCTGAAAAAAATAGTAATAGAGCTGTTCGCCCTGAGGATTAAACCCATTGCCCTGTGTCATCTTACTGGGCAAAGGCTTTTTTGGTGACTAAGAATATCTGTGTGATCACCTGCAGGAGCCTCTTATGAGCTACAGATCCACCAAAAAGGAATGTCATGGCTCAAGAGGTCCCCCGACCAGGCTGCAGATTTAACATAAGCAAATGTCTAAAATGTTTATCTGGAAATATTTAATGTTAATGGTGGAGGTTGTTTTTATTGTCAGGATTCATTTGAAAATGACTGTTAGCCCTGGCTAGTGTGGCTCAGTTGTTTGGAGTGCTGTCCCATACACCAAAAGTTTGCAGGTTTGATTCCCAGGCATGTGGTTGTGGGTTCTATCTCTGACCTTGGGCACAGGCGGGAGGCAGCCAATCAGTGTTTCTCTCTCTCCCTCTCCCATCCTTTCTCTCTCAAATCAATAAAAACATATCCTCAGGTGAGGATTTAAAAAGATTACTCTTGATGTGACTTTTCCTTATGGCTCTCTGTCTCTTGAGAACTTTAATTCAATCCAGTAGTGTCAGATCATTTTCATGTCATTAGTATTCCAGTGTCAGACTTCCCAGAGCTTAGTAAATTCCCCGTGACACACCTGTGAATCTTAATACTTCATGTCACATATAATATTAGGTCAGTGGGTATTCTGGTTTATTAAATCTGAAGCAGATTTTAATGCTAGGCCTATTCACAGTATCACGTTCTGGATTTTTTTAATTATTATTTTCACATATTCTGACCCATTCTTGAAGAGTTTCAGAGCATAGTATGAGCCTTTATATTTCCATTAGCACCTTGCACAGTGGTAAGAACTTAATAGTTTCTTAATAAAAAAAGTAATTAATAACTAAATGTTGACAGAATTACTTCCATGTGCAAAAAATATTCCAGTTCATGTCACACATCTAAATTCCAATCCCTTCAAATTCCTAAGTATGATTCCACAGGCCTTTCTCAGACAAATGTTTAGAGAAGAATCAAAAAATGTAATGAGTTTTTTACTACAAATACAGACATTCAACATCTTTGTGGTAATTTTCATCTAGATATATAATTAGACCCTAATTTCCAAAGGCATCAGGTAATTTCCCAAGAGAAATCTTTAAATTGTGTCCAAGTTTGAACACAGAAAAAGTCCTATTGAATTTCTTTTAGATGTGTGCAGGTAAAGAACTAATTTCCAGAGGTATAAATGATTATGTCATAAAAAGGAAAAGCCCACAGAAACGTGGCAGAGACTACTGCTTCCTCCTTCCATTTTAATAGGATCATGTCTGGGACACGCGGCTAGACCACAGTTCCCAGTCTCTACTGCAGTTAGTCAAATGTTTTCTCCAAGGAATCCAAGCGCAAATGGTGTGCACCACTTCTGGGCAGGGCTTTTAAGAGCTGATGCTCTATTCAGCTAGTTCCAAGTTTTAACCAGCAGGCAGCAGTGACATTGGTAGAAAGGAACCGAGATTCCTAAATCACTGTATGTAGAAAGCCACTGACTAACCATCAACACCAGCCTTGGCGACGAGCAAGATTAAACTTCTGTTGTGTGTGAGTTACTATACATTCGGTGATTTATTTGCTATGGCAGTTCAGTCTATACAATGTTTTCTAAAGAGCTAAAGAAATAACAGTAGGGACAAAAGAATTACAGCAATTGGGACAGACTAAAAACCTTGGGCCAATTTGCAAGCCATTATAAAATACCATCCACTACTAAAACTTACAAGTCTATTGTGTATTAACAATGTAATGTTATTGTCATAATTAGCTAGTTAATATTAATAAAGGGAAGAAAACAAAGCAAGTCAGACATTGTAAGCATGGTCTCCTGGGAAGCTTCACCAGAAGGCTACTGCTTCACATAGCATTGTTCCTCCAATTGTCCCTCTTGTTCCATGACCCACACTCACCCTGCACTTGCTCATTCTCTCTCCATAGTCATGTGGCCTTAAGCAGTCATGTGGCCCATGGCCATGGGGACGCCACACACAATGGACTGCAGCTGGGAATACAAACTAAGTTAGGCAGATGTTGGGTTGGACTGTGCTTTTATATGGAACAGAAATTCTGGGCAGTGCCCTTCGTTCTGGCCCTGCTGCAGACAAGATTGAACTTCTTCCACGGTGAGACAGACAGACAGGAAACCTTGGAGGGGAACCCCCTTAATTTCACATCATCAATAAAGCTTTCCAGGAAAACCCATCCCCCTAGAGGGTTCAGGAAATTCTTTTCCAAGCAGCACCCCAAGAGCTCCACTTCAATGGGTTACAGAACGATCAGTTCAGAAAGGGGAGTCACCACCCACTGGAGGATCTGGCGTCGCAGGCTTCGCTCACTTGTCACGCTAAAGCAAATGTAATTAGTGTTTCATTGCAGAGCTGAGTGTTTTTGACTTTGACTAAGTAAACACTGTAAAATATAGATGTTGTCCTTCTTAACATAAATGCGATGATTTTCTTTCCAAACTACATTGTAAGACACCTAAGTATTATTTTACGTGAACCTAATAGGAATAGATATGCAGAACAAACCCATTTTCTGCAAGTACCCATTCAGAGACAAAGCTATTCATTCCAATGAAACAGCACTTATCTGAAGTGATCTTCACGAGAAGACTAAGTTCTAAGAAGACCTTTTCTGAGGAGTCAACGCTTCCTCGCCAGGAGGGCCGCTTTCGCTAAGTGATACGCCTGGCAGTTCACTAGTCAGAACTTCTTTGCCCTTTCCTCTCGTGTCTCTCCTTGTAGCTATCAGGTCTTTCTTTTCCTTGCGTCTGCTTGCTGGGCACTTAATTGGGTGTAAATGTTAAGTACGAAGAGACAGAAAAATACTCAGACCTTCCATATTTTCCAGAGAAAAGGAATAAAGACATGAAAACTATGCTCTGCCAAAATGTGGGAAAGACAGAAAGTATTGCTTCTCCAATAGTCTATGCCCCTTATCAAAGATGTTGTGTATGGACTTAGTGAACTGGGGAGAGAAGAGGGGATATTGGGCAGGAAGCCCATTGAAACACTCCCACTTCTAGACTCTTGGTTCCATAATAAACTAAAAAAAAAAAAAAAAAGAAGAGAGAAGTGCTGTACCGATGAAAGAAAAATGGTTTTTAATTGTAAAGAAATAACTTTTTCTGAATTTGAAGACAGGAAACAGACTTAGATACCTTGGAATTAAGAAGAAAACATCTATTTTTTATTGTTAAAAGTATTACAAATAGTAGTACGTATGTCTCCTCCCCCCACCCCCATTGACCTCCCCCTGGCTTCCCCACCCCCTGGCAGATGCCCTCACCCTCCTAGTGTCTGTGTCCAATGGTTATGCTTATGTGCATTCATACAAGTCCTTTGGAAACATCTATTCTTAAAAGCTGTTCTGGGGCAGGTACTGATTTGCAAAGACATCAAAAATAGAATATGC
>NW_006285040.1:2986664-2997235 GCF_000327345.1 Myotis davidii
TGGGGGGGTGAAGGAAGTCATACAGGGGTTTGGTTATTGGGGAGTTAGATGGGATCAGTCAGTTTAAGGTTATGGTCCTGGGGTGGGAAGATGGTCGACAAAGAGGAGACGAGCCAGATGGTCAGGATGTGAGCAAGACAGACGGAATGTACGAGTCACCCATAGAGCAGTCCTTCCCCCTGAACCCAAGAGTGGGAACTAAAAGTGGGGAGATGAGGGCAAAACCGGACTGGCTGGTGCTTTTTTGAAAGAGCCAATAGAGGGCAAGAGCAGGAAATATAAACCTCTAGACTAGTGAGCTTCTGCAGTAACCCTTTTCAGGACCCCTCTTGCATGCTGAGAGCTTGGTTTCTTTCACTGTAATAACCTTCACTTCCCTTTTCTAACCCCCACCCCTTGTCCGTGAATTCATTCATGGATTTCTTGAGACAACGAGCCCAATAGCTCACATTCACAACTCCTTATTCTTAGAGAAAAGCAAAAATAACAACCCAGAGATTTACAGTATTTCTTTTACATATTTTAAGAATATGTAAGAAAGCAATTTCAGAATAACCAAAAATACAAAATTCACAGAATGATAATGATGTCCACATCTGCCATGAGGGAAGAGAAAAGAAAGCTAGGAAAACTGCCTCAAAAAGCCCAGAAAAGAAACTAGTGTTTTGCTTTTTTTGTTTGTTTTTTCATTATCTCTTGTTCTCCTATTAAACTGTGAGCTCCAGGAGGCCTGCACTGCATCTTATTTCTTCTAGTATTCTCTTGCTTAGCTTGGTATCTGGGACAGCCTTAGAATTCAATAAATGCTTGTAAATTTAGTGAATGAAGGAATCAAGTGAATTAATTACCCAAAGATCTTAAAGAAAGTAGGACTTACATTTGTGTTAAAGATGTATGATGACTTTCACTTTCAGGCAGAAGGAATAGATGTATTTTTCCCTATGATTCTTACAAAGTACAATTAAAAATACCTATAACCTATGAATATAACCTAATAGGGAAACTGCAAAAAGTAAAGAGAAGACAGATCCTAGAGACCCCAGGGACCAAGGGAAAGTCTCAGTGGTGATTTCCTGTTTTGTTTTGTTTTTGTTTTTGTTTGTATGTTTTTTCCTCATATATCCCAAACATGGAGCTGAAGAAGCCAAACAGAAGAAGCCAAATGACAACTAATACAGACTTTTTTTAAAAAAAAAAGGTCCCAATAAAACTTGCTCTTTGGAGCCAGAAGACCAGCCTGGCAATACAAAAGCCTTTTAGATAATAACTATTCTACTCTACTCAAACACCACAGACAATGTGGGTCCCAATGCACACGCAGGCCAGAAAAGGCCAAGTAAGGTGCCCAGGTTCTCTCACCAGGCCACAATGAAGCATCCCATGGCCCCTGCCAGGCTGGTATTCAAGAAGGTTGAACCTCCAACCCTGCCCAGCAGTTATAAGCTGTCCATCCAATTCCCTGCTTGGGCAGTATCAGAGGCCTAATGAGGAACGAAGGACTTTCCTCACTGTCTAGTGGCCGTGAGGGTGCCCCATCCCGTGCTCCCTGTGGTCTGCGGAGGCCATGTGGGCAACAAGGCACTCCTTCCTCTCAGCAAAGGAGGTGTTGGCAAACCAGTGGGGAGCCTGCACTCCTAACCCCACCCTGAAGTAAGGAGAAACTGGATCACTCACATAGTGCTGGTGGGAATAACAAACAATATAGGCACTATGAAAAACAGTTTGATAGTTTAAACACAATCACTGAATACACAGCTACTATACAGTAAAGCAATTGCGTTCCTCATCAGTTAGCGCATAGAAATGAAAAGTTATGTTCAAGCAAAAACCTGTACATGAATGTTTTAACAGCTTTCTTTATAATAGCTAAAAAACCTGAAAACAATCTAGATGCCCATCAGTGGGCAAATTAAACATTCTGATTTACACTCATAATATGGATTACAACTCAATAAAAAAGAGAATGGACTACTGGTACAGAAAACAACCTGGGTGATTTTTGAGAAAGAAAGATACTTAGTAAAAAAAAAAAATCCTATTCCAAAAGGTTACATATGGCATGACTCCATTTATATAACATTCTTGAAATGACAAAATTACAGAGATGGAGAAAAGATTAGTGATTTGCAATGGTTAAAGAGGGGGAGGGGCAAGAGTGAAATATATGTGTCTATAGGAGGGATCCTGGTGGGGATGGGAATGTTTTAGATCTTAATGCATCAGTGTCGATATCTGATCATGATATTGTACTATATTTAATTTTACAAGGTGTAACATTGTAGGATGCTGGGAAAAGGGTATCCTTTTCCTGGGATCTGTATTTCTTAGACCTGCATGTGAACCTATGATTACCTTAAAACTAAAACTTGAATGAAAAAAAAAATTATACTTTCTTACATAATAAAAAAAATGAGGTCATGTTAACTAGAAAATTCATGGCCAAACTCATACAGAAACCACATATTCCTTTACATTCAGTGTGCCTTCTACAGATCTGGGTGGGTTTTTTAAAACCATCTTGTCCTTCACCACACACAATATGTCATCATGATTCCTTTTGATATTTTTGTTTTACAAAAACTTTAAGATTACTGTTAATATTTTCTCAGTTTTAGAAGAAAAAAAGAGATGAAGATTACATGTATAAAGTCTATATTAACTGAAAGGGAGCTATAATCAAGATTTACAGCAGAGTCAGCACAGAAGACTGACAAACAGTAAGATATAAAATGCCAAAAACCTTGTGCGAGGAGCATTAAAATCTACTGTAAATCAATTTTTCAATCCAAGATACAACAGTTTTCAACTATTAAAATCTCAAGTCTATACCTCTGTTAAATGGTCTCCTGAATGAGACTGGGGTTTCTATTAAATTCTTTCATTGAGTTCATAGGGCCATGTGGATTTTCTGACAGCTAGAATCCTGGTCTAGGAAGCAAAATTCTTGAAGTTTTTACTCTAGGATCAGACACAGACTTATGGGTAACTTTGAACAAGATATAGCTTATCTAGGATTTGCTTTTCCTTTCAAATTTATAAGAATCACATGTGCAAAGTTTCCGTAGCATCTTTTTTTGACTCTTTTTAAAAAATATATTTTTATTGATTTTAGAGAGGAAGGGAGAGGGAGAGAGAGAGAAACATCAATGATGAGAGAGAATCATTGATTGGCTGCTTCCTGCCCTCCCCCTACTGGGGATCGAGCCACAACCTTGGCATGTGCCCTCGAACACAAGACCGTCAGTCCACAGGCCAACGCCCTAGCCACTGAGCAAAACCAGCGAGGGATTTTTTTAATTTTTATCCTCCTCTTGGCCAAGCTTATGAACAAATTGGAGGACACAAGCCAGAGTCATGGCCTTGGCTGATGTAGAAATAACACAACACACACCTAATGGGAAAATCAAGCCACAGCCATCATTACAATAGAAGACATATGTCTCCCTTCTGTAAAATCAAATCAACTTCAATTTCTGCCTTCTCCCGTTCCTTTAGCTTCCCTCCTTTGACATAAAGTCCTGAGGTTACAAGGTACCTTACAAACCTGCTTATACAAAGGGAGGTAAACTCAGCAGCCCGTTTGCTCTGGAGCTTTAGAAGGAAATAGGAGACATCCCTGGACTCACTTTTCATCTGCTCACCATTTTATATGGGAGAAAAGAGGAGAGGCAGAAGGATAGGTCTGTTTACTATTTTACTCTATTGAACCCACTGTTAGCTCTCTGATGAAAACATCTCTAAGATCATCAAAACAGGAACTGCCTATTCAGTGAAGCAATGCTTTGCCTTACACACACTCTATGAGAAGTCTCAGACCATTGCCTAAGAAACAGGTTAGCAGCTCCCTGTAATCTGCAGATGTGTTTAGGGCTGTCCAGGTTCATGCCACACTTGGCTGAAGGAGGCATCAGACTATCCCTAGCTGTGAATTACCCCAAGGCAATGGTGACCGGGGACTTGGCTCTGCTTTCCTTGTGCAGTAGAAATCAGCAGGACTTTAGAAAGTTTGGAGCTCAAGACGCTATTAGATGCCTACAAATAGAACCATTTTTAAAACCGGGGGATTTGAATTTGAATCATTACTTCACAGAACCAAACAAGACTCCGGTAAGAAATAAAGCTTATGAAGAACTATATCCTATTCTCCATTTACCAGGGCTTATCTATTCCAGACGATAACTAGGCATCAAGTCTTAGGGATGGAAGAAGGTAACTTCACATCATGTGCTCTGTCCTAGGGATGAAGACCAGGGGTACGTGATACATGCTATAAAAGGGGATAAACTCTTTAATTTCTACATTGTTATATATTATATGTATATATTATGTATATTATAAGTATTATATATATTATATGTTATATATATCATATATTATATCTTACATAAATTACACTAGAGGCCTGGCACATGAAATTCATGCGGGGAGAGAGGGGTTGTGGAATCGGGCCTAAACGGGGAGTCGGGCATCCCTCTCACAATCCAGGACTGCTGGCTCCCAACTGTTCACCTGCCTTCCTGCCTGATTGCCCCTAACCGCTTCTGCCTGCCTGCCTGCCAGATCACCCCATAACCACTCCCCTGCCAGCCTGATCGATGCCTAACTGCTCCCCTGCTGGAATGATTGCCCCTAACTGCCCTCCCCTGCTGGCCTGGGCATCCCCTGCTGGCCTGGTCCCCCTCAACTGTCCTCCCCTCTCCCCTGCTAGCCTGGTCCCTCCCAACTGCCCTCCCCTGCTGGCCTGGTCCCCCTCAACTGCCCTCCCCTGCAGGCCTGGTCCCTCCCAACTGCCCTCCCCTGCTGGCCATCTTGTGGCAGCCATCTTTGACCACATGGGCGTGGCCATCTTTGTGTTGGAGTGATGGTCAATTTGCATATTACCTCTTTATTATATAGGATATAGTACATATATTATGTAGAAACACATGTGCATGAATATGAGAGAAGGAAAAAAGAGACTGATATGTGTTCCTGACCATATTTAGTCAGGAAACTGCCAATAAAAATTATCATTATCTTAGAGTCATCTTGTCAGAATCACCTGAAGCACAGGTTATGCGTTCCAAGTTCCAGGGCCCTCATCCAAATCACTAAATCAGAGCCTCTGAACCAGGGCCCAGCAATCTGCCTTGTAGAGAAGCTGCTGCAGAGGTTGCTATTTCACTAACACTAGGCAAATGACATCTTCAAGGTTTTACCTTTTCTATTGATTTCACTCAAGTCTCATCTGTCAGTCTTTGAAGGTAAATACAGTATTTGCCTTCTAGAGAGACAGAACTCTTGTTGGTATTCCCCTAATTAATACCAATCCAGAAATATTTACAATAAGCAGAACTATATTGAAACATATTAAATTATAACATTTACACTCAAATTTCCCATAATCCTCTGTACAATTATTAGTGAACTATAATGAAAATCTGTCAAAAAATATAGACTTCTAGCGAGACACTTACCTATATTCTTGAAAGAAACCTTGACTTTTCCTTAGCCCCTGCTTTGTGAGCCATTTTAATTGACTTGACTAGATAAGGTTGAAAAGTAACGAACAAATTTATTTCCATCAATCACATAATTTCTAAGACAACCTGACCATGTGTAGCTAGCAAAGCCTTCACAAATGGGATAAGTAGACTAACTGCATCATGACAATTATCTTTTGAGCACCTAGATTTGAAAAAAAGTCAATAATTTTGCAAATGTCAAGCTCTGCCTTCCCCAGCTTATAGTAAGACAGGTGTGAATGCCTTAGAAGCATGATTTGCAGGTTAAAGTTCTCTTTAAATAAGTGGAATTTCAAGTTAGAGAAAAGGCCATGTGGCTGTTACACAATATTGTCTGCCCTACACGCCCTGCCATAGTTTAAGCTGCTTTGATTTACATTCTGAATTGCATTGGCACACAGAATTGGAATTTGTAAGAGTTCAGTCTAAATCAGTCAACTTCAAGGTTTGTTTGGGGGGAAAGGAGAGATTCTTGAAAATTTCTTGCCAGTGAAAACATTTGAGGAGGTACATCCCTACTAACATTTTAGATGAGAAAATTTTCAAAGATATAAATCATTGGTGAATCTATGAGGATTTGATTCTAAAGAATTTGAATCGGGCCCTGGCTGATGTGGTACAGTTGGTTGAGAGTTGTCCCACACCAAAAGGTTGCCCATTTGATTCCTAGTTTTAGCACATTCCCAGGCTACTGGCTCGATCCCTAGTAGGGTGTATGCAAGAGGCAACTGATCAATGTTTTTCAATGTCCCTTCTCTCTCTGAAAATCAATGAAAATTTATTTTTTAAAAAGAAGTTGAATCAAAGGATTTGTATCTTTGAAATATTCTCCTCTTAACTGTTAGTAGAGGTATGGTAAATTCCTGTAAAATAAGAAACATATAAAATTAAAAAAATAAATACACACCATTAATACGCACAGGTGAGAAAACAGAGGTGACTAAGGTGGCACTTTTGACACGTGAAGATTCTCTGCACTTGGAATAGAAAAGCACATAGGTACTTGTCACATTTCTGATAAGTAATACAAAAGTTCGATCTTCCCTGGACAATGTCAGTCTCTTTGTCATAAAAAACAACTATGAGTTTTGAAAATACGTTGAGTTTATAGCCCAGCCGTGTTGTCTTTATGAGTTTGAGAAAGTTTCCAACTTTGAAAAATTAATAATAGACTAAAATGTAGCTTCTGTAAGCACTAAACATTTCCTTTTTGATGGGTAATGTTGAAAATACAATTGGCTATATTTATATAAGGTGGTTTGATTTATCATTACTTATTTTTGCTTTTTGGCTTAGTCAGTTAGGAATAGAGTAATTGAACCTCTGTTACTGGATCTTGAGTGAGAATTTCTCCCAAGAGCATAAACGTTATTTCAACAATTATATTCAGAGAAGAAAACATATGAACTTAAATGCCACAAATAGAGGGTGTGCCAAAAAAATGTATGCACACATTTTGAATAATTATAAAGGCAGTGTTTATTAAAATACATTTCATTTTCAAAATTAAGCTACTAAAGTATGTATACATTTTGGGGGGACACCCTGTATAATTACCTTATTAACCACATGCAATCAAATAAAGCTGTCAATCCTTGTATATAATTTCTTTTCTCTCTCATCACTTAAAAGGGTGAATGTAGAACTTTGCTTCCGTAAACAAATGGTACAATCATGGAAAGCCTGTATATTATCCAGGCCTAAGGCATCATTTGACAGTACTAAACCTTCCATGGAGGTATTTGAAAGCTGCCCAGTAGCTGAACGCAGTCTGACCCACTTGCAAGGGTGGTTTCAGTGCTCTTGTCCTGCATCCGGCGAGCAAGTGGCTGTGGTGACACACCAGCATGCAAGTGCACCGCACAGTCAGGTTTTAACTTTGAGAATTTGTTACATTTTTCAATATGCAAGGGCTTACTTTCATTGGTTTATGATTTCACTTTTCCCCAGGGGACAGGGAAGCTTCTAAGAAGAGCAATATTTATGCAGAAGAATTCAGGAGTGAAGCTCTCACGGAATGAAATATGTATGTTGGCCAGTGAAAAGGAAACTGTTTGTCTTCCCAAGACTCATGAATAATCCCTGCTTACCCCATAATAGCTGTGGATTTATCAAATATGC
Source organism: Myotis davidii (assembly GCF_000327345.1). Classification (NCBI taxonomy): domain Eukaryota; kingdom Metazoa; phylum Chordata; class Mammalia; order Chiroptera; family Vespertilionidae; genus Myotis; species Myotis davidii. Next base: position 2,994,290 of record NW_006285040.1, read on the forward strand.
AATCTCTCTGTCTCCTCTCTCTCTCTGTCCGTCTCTCTCTCTCTCTCTGTTTCTATCTCTCTCTCCCAGTGAAAAGGAAACTGTTTGTCTTCCCAAGACTCATGAATAATCCCTGCTTACCCCATAATAGCTGTGGATTTATCAAATATGCAATCTCTCTGTCTCTCTCTCTCTCTCTCTCTCTGTTTCTATCTCTCTCTCTCTCTCTCTCTCACACACACACACACACACACTTGCAGATACCATGATTGAGGAACCCAGTGGTACCTTTTTTTTTTGAAACATTAAATATGATTTATGTTCCAAAACACTGTTTGATAGCCTAGAATTATCAGAATTGAGGATGGTAATAATCTGGTAATTAACAGCAATTTCTTTTATCACTACAGAAATGGCGTGATACAAACAGAAGTGACCTGCAATTTCTCTTACATGAGATTTGCATATATTATCCTTATATTTGTAATTATCCCAGCAGTCACCCAAAATATTGCTTATCATTTGCTCATAAGATGTCAGGGATGTTCAAGTAGACTGGATGCCCTTATTTTCCAGAACTCCTGGTCAAAAGGTCACAGCAAAAGGGAGTGCTAAATACCATGTGACACCTACAGCAAAAAGGTAATTACACCGTTATCTCTTTTTACTAACTCTTGGGTAATAACAAATGTGTACTTATATATAATGTTTCAAGGGCAAATGTATTTTATTTTTTGTTGTTTCTACAGGAATTAAAACTGGAATTAAATAGCAGAGGGTTAAGAAGCTAAAGGAAATAAACAGTAACCGAAATGGAACAGAGTTTCATTTCTCTTGGATCTATGCCTGGAGCTTCCACGGGTGTGGAGGTGATTTGTGAATGGACACCTTGCTGCCAGGGAACCCTTCATCGAACAGCCAGGTTTCAAACTTCTCCAAAGACATTGCACTCCCTGGTTTCTTATTAAATAGCCATTTGGGCCCTCTTCCTGTGGAATAACCAACAGAGGAGAGGACCGCTGGATCTTCAGGCACAGCTTGGAGCCTGATTTGCCACATTCATGTTCTATGTGTATCTCCAGAGCATCCATCCTACTGCCATTAAAGAGAGTATCAGTCCCACCTCCTTATGCTGAAATCGAACATCACAATTTGTGAAGCCCCTTCATATATTTTCTCTCACATTTGACAAATAGGACACATGAATCCCAAAAGGTAGCAGGGGTGTTACACGCCCACGTTAGAGGCCAGGAAGCCTGAAACTCAACCCATATGATGTGCATAAGACAACAGAGCCAGCCATAGGTAAGCCTTGGATGCAAGTGGACTCCCTGCTTCTATACATGAACAGCCACTTCCATCTTATGGCTTTTATTTCTCCACATAGTTCTTGTACCAGACAATGAATTTTAAAAAAAGGGAATGTGACTGGGTGAGATTCTTTGTCATGATGAACATAACACGATATCCCACACAAAACACACACACATATATCACATTCACAGAAAATGAATGAAAAACAAGATTTAAAAAAATTGGGTGTATTTACCTTGCATTTGCTCACATGCCTAAGGTAACAAATGCAGAACATAATGTGTTTATATTTTACTGGATAGTTGTCAGTTGGTTTCCTCTTAAAAAATATTTTACATGGCTAAACAAATCAAATATAAAAAAGCAAAACAAAAGTAAATCTTCTATCCTTGTTCCCACTCTCATCAGAGCAACACCTATTATCAGTTACTTAAATACTAAGACATACAGTACAAGAATGAAACAGAAATTGACACATTAACTTCACTGGGACAAAAAAATAGTATGTGCATATTGTTAGTAAAATCATTTTAAAAAAGAAAAAAACCTTTCTCTGCCACAGACATCCCCCCATAGACCTTCTCTAAAAACCTAACCACTATTATTAGTTTTTTATAATTCCTTCTAAGTGTAAGGAATAGAGAGACATACATAAATAATCTATGTAGATGTGTTTATGTATAAATGTGTGTGTGTGTGTGTGTGTGTGTGTGTATATATATATATATATTCAAACTCAACCAAACTAAAAATATATAGTCTATAATTTTCTGTACCTCACACTTACATGTAAGAATGTAGTTTAAAGATGTTTTCATACCAGCACCCACACAACTACTTCATTTTTTTAAAATATTTATGTAAAGATGTATCTGGTACATCCTATATAATAAAAGGGTAACATGCAAATCAACCAAACAACAGAATGACCAGTCGCTATGATGCACACTGACTACCAGGGGGCAGATGCTCAATGCAGGAGCTGCACCCTGGTGGTCAGTGTGCTCCCACAGGGGGAGCTCTGCTCAGCCAGAAGCCGGGCTCACAGTTGGCAAGTGCAGCAGCGGCAGTGGAAGCCTCTCCCACCTCCGCAGCAGCACTAAGGATGTCCAACTGCCATGGGGAGCGAGCCTAAGCCGTCATTTGGACATCCCCTGAGGGCTCCCAGACTGTGAAAGGGTGCAAACTGGGCTAAGCGACACCCAAGTGCACAAACCTTGTGCACCAGGCCACTAGTCTTTACATAAATAGTAAAGCATAATTCATTCATCCAGTTCTCTCTAAAGAACACTAATTATACCAGTCTTATTGATACTCTATTCTTTGATGAGCATTGTTCACTGGGTTTATTTTTGCAATATGTCCATGGGGTAAATTCCTAACAGTTGTATTAATATGTACATTTTTATTTTTAATAAAAACAAAAAAAAATGTTTTTACCAATTTATACTCCTGACAATGAAATATGAACATACACATTTCTCCAAATACTCACTAGTACCTGGCATCATCGAATTATGCACTTTTTGTAAAGGAAATTAAATGACATTTAATTCTTTTGTTCATTTGCAATTAATTATGAATGAGCTTCGGGTTAGTCTTTTCCCCTCTCCCCCGCCCCCCCAATTGCCAGTTCAAACCTCTCACAACCAT
>NW_006285040.1:2997429-3007772 GCF_000327345.1 Myotis davidii
AATCCCCCTCTGCCTCTGCTGCAGATACTTCATTTCCAGGCTGACAGGGGGAATAACTATGTGTCACTCTCCAGGCTCTCTTACCCTGCTGCGAAGACTGAAGAAAAGCTCTGTTACAGTTGATGATGTTAGGAACTATGGGAATCAACATGAGATCAAATCCCCAAGAGACTGCCTCACACTGAGCTCCGTACCCTTCCATCGGCCCATGATCAACCTGAAGCATAACCAAGAAAGAAACCTCACTGTGTCCCAGGATCTCGGGATTAATTTACTACCCAACCTACTCCAATTAACACGCTCTATATTTTATTTGATTTATTTCTCTCATAATATCAAATATAGTTGTCATCATTATTTTTTTTAACTATCCTTTAGGGTTATTCTCCTCTTACTATTTTTTCTCAGAAATTTTCTAGCTGACCTTGCATATTATACTTTAAGATGAATTTTTGCATTGTTTCAAGTTCTAGAAAAAATAAACTGGATATTCTCATAGGGAATGGATGAATATAGAGATTAATTTAGACATCATTGATACTGTTAATAGAATGTAAAGCCCTTTTCTGCATAGGCTCTTCACAATTTAAGTTTACATCTAGCTATTTCAGTTTATTGGTTATTTTTAAAACTAGATCTTTGGGTTATTTTCTCTCACTAATTATTATTTGTATATTGAATCGGCTACTTGACTGAATTCTCTTAATCTTTTAGTTTCCCACTCAATTCTTTGGATTTTCTATGTAGATAATATTATCTCTGCAAATAATCCTTTCTTTTCTTTCTCTAACAACATTTTCCACAACAATGGTAAAAAATAGTGGTACTGGAAACAAACTCAAAGGAAGGGCATACAAAACTGGAAAACAAAAGGAAAGAAGGGACAAAGGAAAACTACATATGAAAAAAAAAATTGTTAGCATGGGAATGTGCTGAAAAAATAAGGACTTGATTTAAAACCAAAAGAAACAGCTTCAGGATCATGAATTCTTCAAGTAATGGACAGTTTATTTATAATTGACACACACTGAAAAAGAAAAGGTAAAAAGTTGCCAAAAACTAGAATCAGTATAAAACCAAAGGATAAAATTGGTGCTGTTGCTATTAATGCATTTCTAATAAAACCATTTTTTAAAAATTCTGTTTAACTCATGTGATCAAAATTATAGAATAATGTCTGTAACTTCTCTCCTTAGCTCCTGACTCTGCTGCGCTGTGTCCCCTTGTTTGTCCATCTTCCTCTCCCTTTGCTTTCTCTATAATTTCTACTTGCCTACAATTAGCTGCCTTTTCCTCAACATTCTTCTTGCCTTTTGGGGCAAGAAGAGTCCCTGCTTTTATTATTTTCTAAGGCTTCCACATTGAAACTTTGAGTAATGTGGTTTTAGGCAGACTATATGCTCAGATTTGCCCTTGCATCATGACAGAGAGCATTTCAGGCCTAGCCAGTGGTGTGCCCATGGAAACTGGGAGTCATTGTGTCCTAGGAAACTATGGCAACCAACAGAGACAAACTGAAAACAGGCCCATTGTCATCATTTTTAACGAGTAAGAGATGTGAGTATCCTCTACAATGAATCCAACTACCATTTGCCAAGGAAAAGATGCAATTCAAGTCAGCCCTAGTAATTAGAACAAATAAGTATTTGAAAGCATACATATATGATCTATTTTATCCTTATTGCTTTAGAACAAGGAACACTTATTAAGTTGGTTCCTAAAATAACCAAGAAAAATGAACAGATATAATCAGCAATTATAAGCAACTTCTAATACAGTATTATTAAATATATTGCATGCTCTATGTTCTAGCAATTTTTCCAAGGACACAGATAAGTGTTTGTTATCACAGAACAAAGATGTCCAGAGATAATTCTGATTTCTTCTATGGCTCTATAAGTCTGCAATTATTTGAATGATGAATTTAGATTCTTACCCACTCAGTCCTGTTCTATCCACATGCATATGACACTTAGCCCCAATTTTATTTACAATCTTCCTCAGACTCTACTAAATAGTTTAGCTGCCTGATCAAAGCAAGTTAATGAGAGGCCATACAGGTCATCCTTGTCAACATAGCATCTAGTATTGTGACAAATGAGTTTACAGCATGATAGCAGAACTCCCACTGTATGGTGGCTTGTTTTCCATTGACTTTGCCTATCATACAACGTATGCTTCTAAAACTTCTCTCCCCAAGAAGAAAATCAGGGTTGTACCCTTCACTTTTCCTTACAAAAACAGAACCGATAAAATAATGCTTACAAGAAGTCTCCCTCAGTGTAGGTGTGTGCATGGGCACACATGTGTTTATCATTTTTGCCTAACCATTTTTTCTTTACATGTTGCATAACATCTATTACGATCTAGCAACTCCCAGAAAATAAAGGGCCGTGAATTGAGTGGCAAATAAGTGACAGTGCTTTGCAATCGTAAGGGCATACCCCACAAATACAGTGCTTCACGAATGGAAAACCACACACACCAAAAGTCCTTAGTAGAAGCTAATGACAGCAAACAATTATGTGCAGACGCTCACAGATTTGATAAAATCTGGCTTATTCCTTGGTTCAAGCAGAAAACCAGAAAAGTAAAGCTGGTCAGCATTTCAACTTAAAAAAAAAAAACCACATAAAAAAGTAATTCACAACTATTGATATAGGACCAAGCCTTTTCCTTTGATAATGAGCCCACTGATTAAAGCTCTCTATCTTCTTACTTGGAATAATTATATTATCTGTAATCTCAAGTTTTAGTTCTTTAAGAAACATTTAAAAATTCATTATCTTTGCAAAACAATATATCTATATATATAAAAGGCTAATATGCAAAGTGTCCCCTCGGGAGGTCAACCTAGAGAATAGGAGTTTGATCGCTTGCTATGATGTGTGCTGACCATCAGGGGGTGGCACAGAACATGGCGGGCAGCCATCGATGGCAGGGGTGCTGAGGGAGCGAGGGGAGGACATGGGGAGGTGGGGAGGCAAGGGGAACTGCATGGTGGTAGCAGCGTCGGCAGTGAGGGAAGGAGGAGGCAGGGAGGCAGGGAACCTTATCACCAACCAGGCCTAGGGACCCAACCCATGCATGAATTTCATGCACCGGGCCTGTAGTATATATATAAAAGGCTAAGTGATTATCAGACCGCCTGACCAGCACATATGATGCGCACTGACCACCAGGGGGCAGACACTCAGGAGCTGCCGAGCTGTGGTAACTTGGCAGCGGTGGTTCTCAGGTGACACACCCTGGAACCAGAGAGGTTAATTTCCTTTCAATGTATATGAATTCGTGCACTGGGCCACTAGGGTAAGTATAAAATCTACAGATGTTTACATGTTCCAATCTTTTATAGTTTCCTTGCTGATACCTATCTTGACAGCATTACTTATTAGTAATTTACCTTTCCAAACATACAGCTCATGGAAAATGTTTTCTTTATTTTCTGGCATATTTGTTAGTTTATGTAATATTCAATTACATTACATAATTTGAATCACAAGGAACTGAAATAAACAGGTTTGGGAATAAGCACAACTAATTATTAGTAACTATAATCACCAGGTGGGAGCAGAATTACACAGACAAACTAGGGAGTAGCCTATTACTCAAGAATACTCAGAGCACTACAAGCAATCGTGTGTATCTTTTAGAGAGGAAATCAAAGGTGTGAGTTGTGTTGACACTAAGAAAACAAAATTCTACTGTATACACTCGATTTTGGAGTGGGAGGGAGCAGGCTGTGTAGGTTGTACCTCAGAGCTGCATAGGTTTCCAACTTAGCCAGAAACTGTGCACATCAATCTACTCTCTGTGTGCTTAATATGTTTAGGAGACCATCATCAACACAACAGGGGTATCCACACACGCTTTGTGCTGAAAAACACCAAATATTGTTCAAATATAGTACAAAAACAAAAAAGAAACAATATTCTAAAGATTCAAAGGGTGCCTTTGAAAAATGGTCTGCAGCATGAAGATGAAAATTTCAAGAAACATGCATGCTCACAATAATGCAAAAGAATGAACGAAAGAAAGCTGAGGGGAAACTGTAAGAGATGTGATAGATAAATGAGCAAAGAATGCTTTCCAAAGGAATATTTTTTCTTAAAAGAAAAATATTTTTTAAAATTTTTGGAGTCAGCAAAGAGAGCGTGATTGCCTGAAAAATCAAAGCCAACACATAAAGGTAAAACTCCAAGTAAATTTCCCAAGTGAAGAAAATAATGAGAAAGAAGTTTAGGGATATGAAAAACAGAGAATTAGAATTAAACATATGAATAATTTGTGCTCCTGAAAAACAGAATGGAACAGGCAGAACAAAAATAATATTCACAGATATAATAGAAGATATTTTTCCAGAGCTGACTAAAAGACCTGTGAATAAAGAGTAAAATGCTCATTACATCTTTGGGAAAACTATGTTAATAAATATTGTCTTTGCCCTTTTCCACCTTATCCTATTCCATGTATAGTTCTAGGATTTGTTCATATCCATATCTCTTCTGTGAAAACTTTTCAAAAATAATTTTCTATAATTCACTGCAGCCAGACTAAATTACTCTCTCCACCTATCAGGATTTAAAGTCTTTTCCTTAGCTTTAGGGGATAGGAAATTTAATTTTATAATTAATCATTTTTATTATCAGTATACATATTTGGTACCATTTTAAAAGAAAATAAAGATTATTTCCATTATCTTAAGACATTATAAAATGAAATCTCAATAAATACCTAGTAGTAAAAACAGAAGATGCCATGTTTCTTAATAAAAACAGAATGCAATGATGATAATCATATAAATCATGGTAAATAAATTTAAAATTATGATAAAAAATCTTTCAAAACCATTACTTTAAATAATTATTAAGCCAAAGGGGAAATTAAAGCTTTAATAAACAGACTGTTCAGGTACTTCCATGTTAACTCCCAAAATGAACTTATAAGGTATGGGCGAATCCAAGCTCAGAAAAAAAATAAACAGGCTTAAATTAGCATGAGCCTTGAGGTTTTTGGAAAAGGTCTATAATAGTAACCTAAAGAAATAAGAAAGAACACAATTAATAAAAAATCCAATAATAATAATTGGTATTTTTTTATTGCTAAACATGCTCCAACACTGTGTAAAGCTGCTTATCTTTACTGTCTTATAAAAATGTTATGACAACTATGAGGCCTCAACTTTCAGTTGAGAAAGTTAAGTCTTAGGAAATTTACAAAAATAGAATTGATAAACAAAGCTCAAAGATGGGTCTTTGGAAAATATACTTTAAAAAAAGATAAATCCTGGCAAACTATATCAAGGTCAAATAAGAAAAAGAAATGAGAGCCCTAGGCAGGTAGCTCAGTAGTTTAGAGGGTCATCCAGATACCAACAAATAGATGTGTTTCTCTCCCTCCCTCTCTCTCTCTCTCTCTCTCTCTCTCCACCCCCCATCAATCAATAAATAAAATAGACCTAAATCTGAACCTAACTTGAGTGTTGCCAGAATTAAATGATATAATCATGCAAAATTCTTTGTCATAGTACTTGGCATCTAGAGTTAAACAGATTAACTATTATTAATATTTATAATTTCTTATACACTAACAATAATTAGTTGGAAATATGGGGGGAGGATCTCACTTATAAACAACAAGCCTTATAAAATGAGACATATTAAGAAATTTTTGGTATAAAAGTTGGGTTTATTCATAAATAAACTACCCACATTCCTGAATAGAAAGACATTGTTTTAAATATGGGAAGAGAGAAACCAAAGAAATTGTATGCATACATGCATAACCCATGGAGTCAGATAACAGAGCGGTGAAGGCCTGGCTTGGGATGGGTTGGGGTGGGGTGAGGCAGGCTCAAAGAGGTCCATGCGGGGGGATGGGGGGGACATATGTAATACTTTCAACAATAAAGATATATATATCTTCACTAAAGCAATCTAAAGTTTAATAGCATCACAACTGAAATTCCAATCACAATTTCTGAAGAACTGAACAGATGATTGGGATGATCATCTAAATATATATATACTAGAGGCCCAGTGCACAAAAATTTGTGCACTCGGGGGGGAGGGCGGTCCCTCAGCCCGGCCTGTGCCCTCTTGCAGTCTGGGACCCCTCAGGGGATGACCACCTGATGGCTTAGGCCCGCTCCCCAGGGGATTGGGCCTAAGATGGCAATCAGACATCCCTCTGGCAGCCCGGCAGCCCTGCTCCCTGCTCCCCTTGGGGAGTGGGCCTAAGCCACAGTCTGGCCTCCCTTTGTGGGAGTCAACCAGGCTGATCAGGGGAAGGCCGCAGCCCCATCACTGCACTGTTGCAGCCAGTGCCAGTCATGGCAGCCACCAAGATGTTTTCATCAACACGGACTCCAGTCCCTTTACCATGAAAAAGTCCATCCATCCATTCTTCCATCCTCTCATCATCCTTCCTCCCTCCCTCCCGTCCTCCCTCTCTCCCTTCCTTCCTTCCTTCCTTCCTCCTTCTCCTCTCCTGAGGATATGTTTCCATTGATTTTTAGAGAATGTGGAAGGGAAAGGGAAAGACAGAGAGAAACATCAAAGTGAGGGGAACACTTTGATTGGTTGCCTCCTGCATGAGCCCTGACCTGGGCCTGGACCAGGGAGGAACCTGCAACCTAGGTACATGCCCTTGGTCAGAATTGAACCCAGAATCTGCGTTGGGCAGGCCGAGGCATTACCCACTGAGCCAAACCAGCTAGGGCAGGATATGACATTTCTTAACCCTCCAGCAGCAGACCTTCCTTTTTTTCTCCAGGAGTGTAGTAAAAAAACCCTAGGTCACCTATTTGGACTCTCATTACCGAAGTTACTAAGAATATTACCAGTGGCATACAGGGAGCTTAGCCAGTCAGCAGTCAGAAAAGGTGTTTCCTCTGTAGTTCACACCAATTGCCCGTATGGTCCCTGCCCGGGCCTAACGCCTCTGGCGAGTCATTAGCCCTGGGCCGGGGCACCCCCAGCTCCCCCCTGCTGCCACCATCAACGATCGCTGGCTGGCTCCTCCTTGGCCCAAGCTTAAAGCCTCAGGCTGAGGTGTTAGGCCTGGGCCAGACCCTCCCCATGCTCCCCACCATCAACGATCTCTGGCTGGCTCCTCCCTGACCCAGGCCTAACGCCTCAGGCTGAGGGTTTAGGCCTGGGCCGGGGCACCCCCAGCTCCCCCCTGCTGCCACCATCAACGATCGCTGGCTGGCTCCTCCTTGGCCCAAGCTTAAAGCCTCAGGCTGAGGTGTTAGGCCTGGGCCAGACCCTCCCCATGCTCCCCACCATCAACGATCTCTGGCTGGCTCCTCCCTGACCCAGGCCTAACGCCTCAGGCTGAGGGTTTAGGCCTGGGCCGGGGCACCCCCAGCTCCCCCCTGCTGCCACCATCAACGATCGCTGGCTGGCTCCTCCTTGGCCCAAGCTTAAAGCCTCAGGCTGAGGTGTTAGGCCTGGGCCAGACCCTCCCCATGCTCCCCACCATCAACGATCTCTGGCTGGCTCCTCCCTGACCCAGGCCTAACGCCTCAGGCTGAGGGTTTAGGCCTGGTCCGGGGCACCCCCAGCTCCCTGCAGCATCCGCCATCAACAATCGCTGGCTGGTTCCTCCCTCAGTGCTCCCCACCATCAATTATCTCTGTCTGGCTCCTCCCTGACCCAGGCCTAACGCCTCAGGCTGAGGGTTTAGGCCTGGGCCGGGGCACCCCCAGCTCCCTGCAGCCGCCGCCATCAACAATCGCTGGCTGGTTCCTCCCTGGCCAAAGCCTAAAGCCTCTGGCCAAGGCTTTATGCCTGGACTGGGGCACCCCCAGCTCCCCACCACCGTTCCCCCGCTGCAACTGCCATCAGGGATCCCTGGCTGGCTGGACGGAGCACCCCCAGCTCCCTGCCGCTGCCGCCATCAAGCATAGCTGGCTCGCTCTGCCTGGTTCCACCCCCCATCAATGATTGCTGGATGGTTCTGCCCAGGCCCCAGCCTAAAGCCTCAGTCTGAGGCTTGGGGCTGACAGATGCAAATTAGCCGCCATCTTGGCTGTTGACTAATTTGCATATCTCGCTGATTAGCCAATGAAAAGGGTAGCAGTCGTACACCAATTACCATGTTTCTCTTTTATTAGTGTAGATGTGTGTGTGTGTGTGTGTGTGTGTGTATGTGTAATAACAATATCTGCTTTACTATTTACAAAGCATTCTCAAATGCATTAACTCATTTATCCTTCTGGACAACATTCTGGTCGAAGCCGGGGAATGAGGGCTGAGGCAAGCCACCAAGGCTGTGAGGGCCCAGCCCCTAGTATGAATTTCATGCATTGGGTATGAATAAACCAGACTTTTTTTCCTTTGAAGATGAGTAAGGAGATAATTATCACATTGGTTAAAACACATTATAAAGCTATAGTAATTAAAACTTAGTGGCACTATTAAAGAAAAAAAAGATCAATGGATCAGAATGAAAAATCCACAAATGGACCCAAAGTAAGTATATGATAAAGGTAATACCTCAGACAGAAAAAGAAAAAATGGATTTAATAAATTATGTTATAAAACTGTCTAATCATCTGGGGGGTTGGGGGGGGGAGATTATCTACTTTAAATTGTATTCTAAATTCCAGGTAGATTAAAGATATAAGTATGTAAAGATAAACTATGAAATATGCTTAAAAACATACAGCTTTAATATTTATAAATATTTACTGAGGAAGTTTTCTTCTTACCTAAAAATGTGGCCATAAGCAGAAACCACAAATGGGGGGAGGGGGGAAGGAGAAAGATTGGTTTGACTATACAAAACTAACAATACATATACAGAGTTCCATTTCCACTTAGAATATACAAAGCTATAAGCGATCATCACTCCCAACCTGCCGAGAAGAAAAAGATAGTCTACAAAATCAATTTTTCTAGAGCTGAACATGCTAGGCAACCAAGTGAACAAAATTCCAAAGACTGGCCAGCCCTTCCTGGAGGAACAGAGCATAACAACTGTTCCACCTTTGACAGAGCGTGGGAGGAAAAAGTAACCTCCATGCAAGCAATTAAGAAGGTATGTTTTTATTGTAATTATAAAATCAGATGTAAATAAACAAAAATGATTTCAGGCGCATAATATAGTTCTTGTCTTGAAAACATGAAGCAGAAATAATGCGCAAATCTGGACATGTATATAATTTAAGCAAATAACAAACTGTGCGTGAATTTTCTGCAGAATACTTAGAGTCTCTGTATTAACTCTCACCATTATTAGCATCCTAAGTATAACCAGTAATTGTTTTTCCTCTTAAGTTTCCAATGCTAATAGTCACACATTATAGCAGATTTTCCCAGGTTAGACACAATGGCCCTGTTGACAGAGACCTTTGATTGTTATAAAGTAGGCTAATGACTCCACACCTGGGGGACCCTTTGGATTCCATCACTAAGCATTTCCCAGGCATTCTGTCTACCGTGTCTGTGGGCCAAAATTAATTCAAAACTTTCTTAGTGTTGCCTTCTGATAAACACTACACAGGTGGAAAGTGCATGAATATCCTCGGAAAACAAAACTCTAGAAGCCTGAAAGAATGGAGCAACTTGCAAAGACCCTTATCTTTGCATCAGGATGCAACTTCAGTGGAAGCAGAGCAGCTCAAGACACTGTGTCCAGCGTGGCCAGGTGTAGGCAGGTCTTGATGTTGACAATGTCAAAACAATATTACAAGGTTAAATGTAGGTGGAAGTAAGGTAACTGGTGAAGGTAGGTAAGGAGCGTGATGATTCTGGGCCACCAGGTGCAAAGTACAAATCAACACTCTGGGACAGGGAAGGTCTGTGGCCTGGAGGTGATGGCATGGCTGAGACTCATCTCAGGCACACCATCTGCCTGATGCAGAACAGTTTAATCTGCAGTCCTGACTCAGGGAGGCCTGTAGCTGCTGCCCTGCCGAAGGTAAGCATGGGAGGAAGAGAGGTTCATCTTTGGTCAGCAGAGGGAGGGAGGCAAAAGTGATCTCTTTTAGAAGGGGCAAAGGAAGGCAAAAATTGATTCTATAAATGATATAAAGGTAGATAAAACAGATCCCTGTCAACAAGGTGTTTATAATCTAACTGGAGGCCTGGTGCACAGATTAGTGCACTGGTGGGGCCATGGCCTGCAAGGACTGGGCAGCTGTGGGAGCAGCCACTCATCCTGGTCAGCCGAGCAGCTGTGGACCCGCCCTCTGAGCAGCTGCTCCTGCTGTGGGAGCACACTAACCACCAGGGGGCAGCTCCTGCATTGAGTGTTTGTCCCCTGGTGGTCAGTGCACGTCATAGCAACTGGTAAACCGGTCGTTCTCGTCATTCTGCCATTCAGTCTCTGGAGAT
>NW_006285040.1:3008174-3017055 GCF_000327345.1 Myotis davidii
GACAGAGAAGTTACTTTAAAGCATTTTATTCCTTGTTCTAAGAATAAGGGGATACAAAGAACCACAAGGAAAATTCTCTAGAGTAAAGCTAACCCAAGAATGAGTTAACTACATATGATTAGAGTAATTATTCAAAGAACCAACCACTGGACCTCACAAAATGAAACGCCACTTAACATTTCTCACTTGAGTTTCTCCCGAATTTTTCATCTTAAAGAACCATAAACTCATCTCTGCATTGTATGTTGCATCTGATGATGATCACCCATCTACTCCCTGACTTCCTTCTCTTATTCTGGGATTATGTTCATCCTCCTCTTCATTTGAATTATCTTCAGATTCCCAGACTTGTTCTGTCCTATGCATAGGACACTTGAGGATCTCATTGTTCTAAGTAAGCAATTTTCAACCAGTGTGCAGCAAGAATTTTTGAAACACACAATATCTGACTATTTAGCGAGGGGTACTGACCTTTTTCCCCAAATTTAAAAAATGACAACAGCCAAAACAACAATAGCCACCCAGTGTGAATACCCTCTGTAGAACCATAAATATATATAGGTCATATAGATTGCGTTGCATCTTATTGGTCATGTTGCATAATAGGTTGCATCGATTGGTTAGTTTCTGGTACCAGAAACCCTTATATACAAGTATAGGCACCTGACATTTTTACAAGTCACTCTGAAGCAAAAAGTATAGGCAATTACTATTATTTCTTTGTAAATCAATCAAAATTTTACCTTTTTTGTCAGATCGGAAAAATACATTTTTCAGTATGCTGCAGAATTTTAGTAACTAGTTTATACATGCCATGAGATTAAAGAAAAGGTTGAAAATCTCTAAGTAGTAGCAACAATATTGTCAGGATGACAATAGAAACAGTCATCAGTAATGACAGCATTCTGTACACACTCTATCTCTGCATCACTAATTGCAACATGACCACAAAGCTCTGGGGCCTGGGGGAGAAGAGACACAATGAGGTCATCCAGAGCATTAGTCAGTCTCTAATTGCAACATGCAGTTCCAGGGTTTCCAGTAGAAACACTACTTTTCAGGATTTTATGACTTGGGACTTCGGGTCCACTGTCAACTTAGACCTGACATGAAAGGCCCCAGGCGTAGGAACACAATCAGCTCATTCTGAGTTATATTAAAAGGGAGGTGGGGAGACAAACATACACTCCAATCACTCACAAACAGCTCTGCTTAAAAATGACATTTTACAAGGGGCCATTCCTCAGGTGACCACTCCGCCATCGGTGCCGTGGCCATCGCCATCCATCACCCACAGCGATTCTGGAAGGCAGGAGCCGCACACAGTCAAACAGCCTCCCGGGCTGTTGGGGAGCATGTTATTCTAGTCCAGATGTCTATTGTTTCAAGCACATGAAAACGGTCTGCATATTAAGGATTTTATTACTATTTGATTTTTTAAAATGTGTATTTGTACCAAAATGTGATTTAAAATGCGTTTTGCAGTGGTTTCAGCACTTTTCTTTCCCGTCAGCACCGGTCTCCTGGTAATGGCTGGAGGCCACAATTAACCAACCAGCTGCCCGTGGCTATCCTCTGCTCTGGGTGTTCAAAACCCATTAGACGATTCTCCACATGTCATTATTATTGCTAAGCAACAACTGGCTAGAACTGACCCTGACTGAGTGAAGCAAATGGTGTTTCTGAATTCTACAGAAAAGAATCATCGTGGAAAGACCTAGCTGACCACCTGGGGAAATACATAATAATAAAACAATGCTGATGAAAATAATGACAGTGTTTATTTTAGGGCATGCATAGGAATAAGAGTCCTCAACTCCCCCCTACCATGTACCAACCAAGCTGACCTGGGCAGACTTTCTTAACCGACACATAATTATTAGTCATTTTATATACATTCAGAATTGTGAAAATTCAGAATATAATTCCAATCTACAGGGGCTTATGACCTAATTATAAAGATACTAATATACATAAAATCTGCGGAAACATCCACACAATTATAAACGCTGATTTGTGAGAGCTGAGAGAAAAGATGATGGAGACTGGAATACTAAGGGAGGCCTTGATGAGTAGTAGGAGTCTGATGCACGGAGAAAAGAGAAAACACGTTCCAAATAAAAGCCTCATGTCAGAAAGGTTAGGGATTGAATACCTGTGAGGTGGGATGAAACTTCAAGTCTACATAGCCTCTAAGCAACACACCCCACTGTCACACCAAGGGCTACTGTATTCTCATACCTGAGAGCCAGTTAGAAATGGACTCTCCGGTCCCAGCCCAGACCTGCTGAATCACAGTCTGCCTTTTCACAGTCACCTGGGGGTTCCTACAAGTATTGAAGTCCAGTAAGTCCCACTACAGATCTAAGGGAAGACAAGAGGGGCGGGGTACGTTCACCACCCAGTCCAGTCACTTATTTGTAGGAAGAACTTGGCAACTCATTAACCTTAATATGGCCTTATTAAACTTAAAGATATACTAGACATGTTCATCAAAATTCAATAACAGAAGAATGCTTTCTGTGAATTAAAATATTACATGAAAGCTGAGCATGTCAGACAGATACAGGTAAGTGGCCTGTAAAACCGATTTTAAGGCCAAAATGAGAGGCTATGTGAGATGTTGAAAAGTACCATTTTTCTCTTAGAATTCTTTTGCTAACCAGTGAGAAGTGGATACAGAACAAACAGTAGAGGAAATGCCAGGCACTAACTGTCTTCTTTCTGTGTTAGGGTCCCTCCAGCCACATCTTCCACCTGGCAGTGGCCACTGGCTTCATTATCCACTTCAGAGCAACTAATGTTTGACTTCTCATTTTGTTAACACCCTAGGAGGGAGTTAACATAATATTAAAGTACACATACACACACACGCGCGCGCGCGTTTTAGAATGTAGCTGGTCTAAACAGGTTTGGTGGTTAATACTTTCCATGAATTATTTTGCTTAGCTTATCAGCTACCTACAGGGAGATGCTGTTGTCATCATTTTAAAAAGCAGGACATCAAGACACAGTGGTAAACTATTTTTCTCAAATTCACACAGATAGGATTTGATGGGGACAGCTGTGGATCCCAAATCTCAGTCTCTCCCTCTCCCTCTCCCTCTCCCTCCCCCTCTCCCTTTCCTTCTCCCCCTCCCTCCTTCCCTCCCTCCTTCCCTCCTTGCAGGTCTTTTCCTTAGTCCCAAATTCATGTGGATGCCAATGAACCTAGCCATCGAAGAGGAGAAGACTGCACATTTCCCCACCACCAGGGAATGATCACTGCCTCCAAGAATTCTTTCTAAATCAGGGGCTCACACCTGACTGTACATTAGAACCATTTGAGGAGCCTTTTAAAATCCCAACGGCAGGACTAAACCCCAGGCCAATTAAATGGGACTCTCCCTTGACTCTCCTGTTTGAACAAAGCCTGGGTTTAATGATGTGAAAGCTCTAGGACAGGTGACATGGACGCTGAGAATCGAAAAAAGTAGTTCACTTTCCAACCAGGAAAACTTTTCTAGGAAAAGCTTTGCCATGGTCACTGACAAAGTAGACAGTTACATATGCCTTGGGGATGTGGCATGCTAGGAAATCCACACTTCTAATTTAGGTCTTCAGACCAAAACGTTACATTTTAAAAACGCTTTCTAAGACTTAATTCCAATACAAATTTCTTGTGCTCTTAACTAGGCAAAGAAAAACCATGATGTCTGGGAGCTGTTTGGCTGAGACTCACTGGAAAAGCAATTTCAAAATCAACTGAGTCCCCTCCAGCTGTTGCCACATCGGCTTTATCCTCTTTATTCCCTTGGTAGCTGCCACCAATACACACATTCGGGGTCCGAGGTCGAGAGGGTGCCCGTGGGATTCTTAAATGTCAAGCAGAGGGACGAGAGGATGAAGAGCAGAGGCGATTCTACTCTCTAAAACTTGAGCACTTTCAAAACATGGTATTTTTAAATCTGTAATGCCGAGTGATGCTCTAATTAAGACTTTCCCAAGAAAGTCTCAGACTGGGACTGGGGACAATCCAACAAATATATCTATTTTAAACTAGCATCCTGAAAAAGACACTTCTGTCCTGTTGCTTTGATTCTGTGAGGACCACTGGTTCCAACTCCACCACGGTGAGCACAGCGCTGTCAATTCAGCCTTCTGGTTCTCCTGATCTGCTCACATCACACCACTCCTTCAGCAGCCTACCCTCCCCGCCACACACAGCTGATTTAGAGGCATAGAACCATATTTTATAAATTATGTTTTATCACTTAAACTACTTTTTTAAATAATAGTCCTAGGATTTCTCATTGATTCCTGTAATTGTATTTGTAATAGTTTCTCTAAACTTGACACTGGTTTCGATGAAATGTGCCAGTCTTTTTACACTTGATGTTGAGCGCCTTTGTTTCCTTTCTCTTTGGGTCAGCTGGTCCACCTTCAAGTACCCTTCCTGGAATGGATGCACAGTGCTACACCCTTCAAGCCCCGCCTGACTGAGGCCTTGGCACAGGCATACCGTCTATGGAGATTCTAGCCAGGCTCCTCTTTGTTTTTCTAGTACCAGCAAGATTTATTCTCATTTCTCCAAACAGTAACTTTGAAAAGAGTTGCCAGTTTCCAACAAGAGCCTCCGAAGGGGCTCTTGCTGCATCTCAGGTGAACTATGAGTGTGGCATTTCCAAATTCAGGGAAAAGGGAATTTTTCAACCATTAAACAAGAAAGCAGGCATACTGACCTAAGTCTGATGCACACTTTGTCCTAAGAGTCTCAAATAACTCCTCTCAGAACCCCACCAGTTCATGTCCTGGCTCTAAAATCTACCAGTTAAGTGGCCCTTGCAAGCTATCAATGATCTTTGAAGCTGTTGTTTCATTTTAAAATGGGGATGTACATTCTAGGAATATATCCTAAGAAACCCAAAACACCAATCAGAATATACGCACCCCTATGTTCACAGCAGTGCAATTTACAATAGGTAAGATTTGGAAACAGCCCAAGTGCCCATCAGCAGATGAGTGGATAAAATAGTGATGGTACATTTATACAATGGAATACTACACAGCTGTAAAAAAAGAAAGAACTCTTACCATTTGCAACAGCATGGATGGACCTGGAGAGTATTATGCTAAGCAAAATAAGCCAGGCAGAGAAAGGTAAGTATCACATGATCTCACTCATACCTGGAATCTAATGAACAAAATAAACTGATGGACAAAATAGATCCAGAAGCATAGAAGCATGGAACAGACTGACGAATTTCAGAAGGAAGGTGGGGGTGTAGTGATTAACCGAGGAATTTATATGCACGTATGCATAGCCCATGGACACAGACAATAGAGTGGTGAAGGCCTGGGAGGGGCAGGTGTGGATGGAGGTGGTTGATGGGAAAAAAACAGATAAACTAACAAAGGGGACGTCTATATTACTTTGAACAATAGAGATAAATTAAAAATAAATAAAATAGGGCTGTAATAGCTCCTACCTTATAGGGTTGCTTTGAAGAATAAATGAGATAGTGTTTAGAACAAGGACTGATATGTGGTGTATTCACAATAAATGGCAGCTACTGCTTCTACTTCTACTACTACTGTCATTATTATTATTATTATTATTATTATTATTATTATTATTTTACTACTACTATTGGTAAGTTTCAAATAATTCACCTCTGGGTCTAGTCTAGATAAGGATGAGAAGTTACAGTACCAGTGGCCTACCTCTTCCCAGTTGTTCTTGGAAGCTAGTGAAGCAGTTATTTCTTAAGAAAAAAAAATCACTAAATTGAATATAGCTTTGTTGGAGGGGAAAAAAAATCAAACAAAAGAAATGAACCAGACAGACAGTCCTCGTGTGGGGGGGTGTCTTGGACAGCCTCTAACGTGCAGCATGACACAAGCAAAAGTGATCTTGAGCTTTGTGCACTCTTGCCACAGGCGTATGCTCTCCCTTCACCCCCATTCTTCTCTCTGTAAGCCGATTTCTCAGGCCAAATTGATGGATATGTTCAAACAAGAGCAGCAAGGGAGGGTTAAACCATGGCACAGACATGCTTTCAACCAGCGGCATTCATATATTTGATGAGCCTTCAGAGCTTTCTCAAAGATTTTGAGGTTTTTACAAAAGTGTTTGATGGAAAAATGAATACATGTGCTGGGTCAGATATTGGGTTACTGGCCTTCAGTGATGAAACAACGTTCTTATTTTGTTTCTCTTATCAAAGAATTTACAGCAATAAAAATCAATTTAGTCTTGCGTTTGAGTATTAGATAGAAATGATGTAAAATAGTAGAACAATCACCTAATTGATGGATGCTCTGGCCAAGTAATATTCCTGTTACTGTTTTTCAAGAGCATCCATAGTTAATAGACAAAAGAAGCACAAGTAGATCACTAACTTGTCATTAAAAAGTCATCTTTTATAAAACACATTCAGATAAATCCCATAGCCTAATGGGAGGCAGTCATGTACTGATTAGTTATGGTGACCTGGATTGAAATTTCAGCTCTGCCACCTACTGCCATCCTATTTGACCTTAGGCAAGTTAATGAATCTCTTTGTGGCCTCTCTAAAGTGGAGATGATAATTCTAGCACTACATGAAATTGTTTTGAAATTAAGCAGATTACTATGTTTGAAAGAATTAGTATACTCAAAGCACTTACAATGGTGTTTAGTGCATAATTAACGCTATTTACACATTGGCTACTGTTTCATAAATATCTGAGTCAGTCTTTTTTGAAGGTAAATGTTGCTGTGGTATTGGGTTCCTGCCTAAGGTATAAATAACCAGAGTCCCCACTCAGGTTGAAAGTCACCATCAGGTTTTCTTCTCTCAGCTCCTACAGCATTTGGAAGATGTACTTTTCCATCTATCATTTGTTGCTCTGTACGTTTTTAGTTCTTCAAAATTTAGATATCAAAGACACCCAAGCTTTAGAAAACAAGCATGATTTTTTTGTTTTTCTGACTCATTTATATCTATGACTTAGTAAGTGTTCAGTGAATCTTTGGATAACTGAAAGAATGAGAGTATCTATTGCTATGTAAAGTATTTGTGGACAATTTGGATGAGTCAATGTGTTCATTATTCTTCTATTAATTGATGGCCTAAGATTGTTTGCTTCCTGAGGACAATTTAGACCACTTAGAGGACACAGGTCCTTGACAGGTACATGGGAAGGTTCATGATCAATCAACTCTCTACTCTCTAGCCTTCATTATCAGCACTGTAATCTTAGTAAAGATAAATTGCTGATACTTTCCTAACTATAGAGGGACTGTTTACATTTCTGTACTTTTAATCTCATGGTTTCCTTTGACTTTTATGAATAACTCACTCATCCTCTGCCTCAAAATAAATAACTATATATATAAGAAGGTCTTATAAAAATGACCTTCTTATCACTGTAAGAAGCTTTCCCTAAAACTCAAATAGGTGCCCCAGCTATCTATTTCAGCATAACAAATTCCCTACAAAAATTAGTGATTTAAAACAAGATTTTTTCTTTATTATTTCTCATGGTTCTATGGGTTGACTGGGCTTAATTGACTGGTTCTTATGTAAAATGTCCCATAAAGCTGGAATCAGGTGTCAGCTGGGCTGGATACCCAAAATGGCTTTCTCAAGGCTAAAAGATGGTTCTTCCTCTCTGGTGGGAGTTGATGGGACATCTACATAGGGTTTCAACCAGGTGAGATTCTCACAACACATCATTACAAATGGGTTACCCAGAGGGAATACTCATTCCAAGAGACAGAAAGTGGAAGCTGCAAGTACCTTAAGGCCTGGACATACAAATTAGCACAACCTCACTTCTGCTATATCCTCTTAATCAAAGTAGTCCCAGAGCCCCACCAGAACCAATGGCAGGAATGTCAATTCGTGACTGTCTTTTCTCTGCCACAATGGTCATACATGCTCCTTTAACAAGCCGCATCACCTGTTTAAAAAGTATATTATGTTATAATTGGAATAGACTCTCTATAAGCTCCTTTATATCATGCTGTGACTAGCACTGTGCTAATTATAAATTGGACGCCAAGTACATGTAAATTAAACTAACAAATTTGAGGAGGAAAGAAATATTTTGGGAGATTCGGGATTTTTAAATCTCTAGAGATTAATATGGACCAAAATCCACTTTAATGTATAATCATAGAATATTTTGTGCTCTTCTTATAACAATGGTTTAAGTACTGATTTAAGTATTGAATGAAGACTTGTAGTTGACAGCCTTAAACTTAATTATATTTATAAAATTTACTTATATCTCTCATGACCAACATAATAAATTCTATTTTCCTTCTCAGATACCACATTTTCTTTGTTCATGTGTTTCCCCAAAAATTTCCTCTGACCCATGCCTACCCTAGCACACTTCCAACAGCCAGCTTCCGCATCTCTAAAGGAGGGTGGTGCCTGAGCACTGCCAAAGGTAGTCCTTACTCAATGACTGACAGATGTGGGGTCTAAGTACCTCAGTTCTTTGCTCCACTGCAGGATAATTCTTAGGCTTGGGTTTGCGCTACTTTCAGAGTTTCTCCATGTAATTAAGCTACCCACGATGGTAGGCAGCTTAATAATTGACCTGCATTTTCTGTCTTCCCTTCCCTATGCCAGTTCCCCTTTCCCATGCCAGTGTTCCTTAATGCTTACAGTGACTGGAAAAATAAAACAGATGAGCATAAAAGCCAAAGTTCAGGATTTTTAAATAATATTACAAATTAAAATAATAGAAAAGGGCCCCCTAGAGTCTGCAAGCTTTTTCATTACTGCCTCTACCACAATGGCTCCATGAGAACCTGCATAGGACAATGTATCTGTGAAAATTCTTTATATGATATGGCCAGGATATCCCAAGGCTGTCAGAGTATTTAATATGGTTTGTTTGGGTG
>NW_006285040.1:3018296-3037696 GCF_000327345.1 Myotis davidii
GTCAAAATTGCTTCTATTCTTTAAGATTTTATGAATTTGGATTAAGTACTTTCTATTTATTCCCTTTTAGAATAGGACTTTCCCCTCCCATGCACCATGGTGAAAGGAATACTTTCAAATGAAACAGAGCGGTCTCAAAAACCACTTGAAATAACTGAGTAAAGCATAGAACCAAAGTAAACAATATTTTTTTCGCTTAACTGTAGTAATCAGAGATAAATAAATAAGTCAAACTTATCACTATGTCTGGGCATTATACTTGGAGATTTTATGGACACACATGGCTAAGTCCTGTGCAATCTTGCCTTTGTAAGCTAATTCCCATGTCACACACTCACCAGATAGCATCTTTCTATTGGGAAGCTCACACAAAGCAGACAAATGCAGGGTCAAAACCCTAAAATCACAAGAAGTTCTTTAAAGAGGAGGGATTAGGGAGTCTCTGGCAGATGTCATTCAATTCTCAGAAAAAGCTTCAGTTCTGGCTCTTCTCCCAATGGAAATACAGCAAATGCTTTTTATTACTTATTATTGGGCAGGAAAAATACTGGATATCCAGTATGGTTCCTACCAAACCAAGGTGCCCAACATGGCATGCTGGATGCCACAATGGAATGTGTTTAATGAGTCCCCTTTGGGAGTCACTTTTTCACTGGGGCACATTTTGGTACCTATCTCCGCAGGAAGGAGCAGTTGTTCCCATCTGCTGATCAGGATTTATTCCTCTTTAACCAGAGAAAATAAAAAACTTCCAAAATAAACAACAATCACTTCCCAAGCTTGATGCTTGATGTTGGGATGCAAAGCAATTATTTGTAATTTCAAGAAAAGGCTTCAAAAGCATCAAAAATGAAATGCAGTGAGTTTGTTCCTGTGCATTTCACTTCAAACTTGGAGGAAAAGATAAACATGAAATGTATTTCCTCTCCTTTTTATGCCTAGCTTTACTTATTCATGGGGCTTAATTTTGATGAATGGATTAAATTTCTCTCCAGTTCTACCTTGTCTCTTTTTCTTTGCTTGGAGCTTACTTCAGTCAAATAGTTTAGAGATGTAGGTTCTGATTGTCCTCAGCACTTGAACAAATTATATTAAATGCTTATGAATAGTCAAGGAAAACACAAAAACCTGCCTTTTCACTTTGCTCATTTGATGCTCTCTCATCCATTCTGGTATGTGTATATCAGTCTGGTTTTTCTTTTTGCAGAAATTTCATAAGCCCTACTTATTGTGATAAACATCTATGGAAACTTATCTTTATAAGAAAAAAACACACCAGACTTCTATTGTTAAATATAACAGATCTAAATACCATTATAAAGAAGACAATGGTACAAACACACCATTTGATAGAGGTAATTGTATGGATGTACCTAAAATAAATCCTCATTCTTGAAAAAAGTAAATCTCTCACCAAAATTGCCATCTAAACTCTTATTACAGATGGTTGGTGTAAGAGAGCTGACCACAGGCCTGTCTATATTCAGTGAATGAAGCAGATAATGTACTCGCTGGGTATGAAATAGGTAAACTCCAAAAGATTCCCACATAGAAAACTTTTTGTTTCCAATCTTTCTTTGCAATCCTGAGGGTACCTTTAATTAGTACAGAAAATAAACAAGAGACTCATCAAAAACCTAACGTTTAATTACGCTACTTGAATACACAGAATCTGTAATCCATATTCAGTTCAAAACAGCCATCAGTTACTGATATCCCTTCCAATTTTCTGATAAAACAGCTATAAAAATATTGAAAGAAGTGAAATTCATAACACTGGAGGAGGGGGTGGGGGACTTAAAAATTAGGAAAGCTAAAAAACCTATGGAGTGAATTTGGATTAATTATTGATGATTAACACACACTTTGTGGCAGAAACCATCATGTCTCCTTTTATCTGGGTAGATAGAATTCCTGTATATAAGTCAAAAGAATTCAAAAGGGAGGAGGTTTTTAAAAAAAATTAAAAAGCTTATTCCTATGCTCAAAGCAGTACACTCTTGAGATTACATATTTTCACATACTTTGCTGGATCAGACTGTCAAGAGCTGGGATTAACAGAGGAAAGTTTTTACTGTGTCTGTTGGCAAACACTGGGTCTGCAGACATCGGCCCTTATTCCCAGATGAGTAAGCGAGAAAACAGCAAAAAGAAAAGGCAAGATCCTTATGAAAATCAACATTAGGACAATGAGAGAAATGCCATCCTGAAAACTCGGGAGATTATAATGGGTATTTGTTTAGTTTGACACTCAAAGATCTACCCCTCTTCCTGAGACCTCCCCTTTATATTTAATGAATGGCTACCTTCCTAGTAGAGATGTAGTTGGGACCCTACTTGTCCCGAGCCAAGAGACAGTTATCTGATTCAATGAAGATAAATTGGATAGTCTTGCCTGATATTTTGATCTTTAAGGGGTGTTAGGGTTTCCATCCCAGCCACCAGTGGATGGCTCCTGACATCAGCCTGTTATTGTGATGCCTTCCAGTCCCAAGGCTTGTGTGAGCCACTTACCTGCATTGAATGTATTTATTTTCCCTTAACTTAGCAAGAATCTATTTCTGTTGAGTGCACCAAAAGAACCCATCTGACACAAAGAGCACTCTGAGAATTATTTCTGAGGGCAACCAGAATCAAATGTTATTAGTTTTTGTGTTTTTTTTAACAGGCATGTAAAGTAACCTTCTAAATCACTGCAACAACCTTAAAACAATCTTTAGCACTTTCTTATACAGTTAACATTGTTCTGTGACTCATGATTCCCTCCTAAGTAACGACCCAAGAGAAACAAAGAATCAAGTCCTCAAAAAGACTTGTATAAGAATGTTTACAGCAGCTTTTTTTTTTCTAATAGCAAAAAATTGGAAACAACCCAAATGTCTATCACTAGGAGATTGTATAAGCACTTTGTGGTACAGTCATATAAAGGAATACCACTCGGCAACAAAAAGCAGCAAACTACTTACGCACACCACAATATGGATGATTCATGAAAACATTAAGCAAAAGCCCTAACAGAATGAATACTGACTGCATGATTCTACGTATGTCAAGTTCAAAAACACAAAACTAAACTAGTATTTTCAGTTCAAATGTAATTATAAAGTTTCCCTCGTAAAATTAAAGCTGAAAAGTGCCACCATATGTTATTTCATTACATTTTTTCCTGTTAATTTAAAACCAACTGAACACCTGATTCAAACACAGAATCGAAGGGAGGGCTTACTTAGCAGGGTCCCATGTTTGGTTTAATGCTTGGCTGTTACTATCTTGAAATTCTTCATTTTGCACAAGGCCCTGAGCATTATGTAAGATGAGAACTCAAAGACAGAAATGCTTTCCCCCAAGAATGCATTTTTAAAAAGTTCAGACCCTGACATCTCAGGAAAAGATTCATTTGTTTGATTTCAAAGGAAGTTCCCTGCTAGTATCTTGTCTGCTACATGGAGAAGGCAAGAAAGGTGACAGAAAAAGAATGGATAATTCCCTTTCCACTTTTGAAAAATAGATAATTCAGTTCTGTTTCTGGTAAAAACCATCAGGAATAGTCAGCTTGATTAGGTAAGAGGGACTTTTCTTCCTCCCCTCTAAATGATTTCCCTAATAAGCTGAATGGAGGACGAGGAGGGAACATGATCCTGCTGCGAGGAGGAGGGAAGGAGGCTGACCTTTTATTTAGCAAGGCTTTGGAGTATGTATAGTGATGCCGTCGGTTACACATGGACAATATTACATCATCCTCATAACTGAGTTTTTAAGTACTAAATATCCAAAGTGCTGAGCCATTAGCTCAATTTTAACACATTGGAGGCAGAGCACGAGCATTCTCGTGTTTTCATATTTTACAGTGTTTTACATAAATATTAAAGGCACACCTTAAAATTAAATACCCATTGCATTTTGCAGTTATTTATTACGTGTTCTTACAAGCTAATATATTTTTAAAGTATGATACTTTGTAAAACATTTTTTGTACTCATTCAATAGAAACTTATCTAGCCACTGGGTAAAGCTAGCAATAAAACTACTGGTGCACAATGTATTAATAGACTAAGATAGGAATCCTAAAATCATGATCACAAAGCCATCCTTGGACATTTAGTTAGGATTGTAGAGGAGCAAGTCATGGGGCATCAAAGGAGATGTTATGTAAGATCAGCAGAGTGAAAATAGGTTAAAATAGTAATAGCAATAACCCATCCATCCTTCCCATTCCTTATCCTGCCCTTTTTAACATATTTTATTACATAACCTCCAAAAAGGCAGAAATCTTTATTCACTCAAGTGTCCTGAGCTCCTAGAACAATGCTTGTCACATAGTTGGTGCTCAATAAAACATTGGTTGAATGAGTGACCTGGGAGGATTTTCAATCGTACTTGCCTCACAAACCATAAAAATGTTCCTGCTGGTGAAGCAGCTGCAAAGCAAAAGCTTAGCAAGGAAAACCAGGCTGTAACAGGAAGAGAGCAGTGACTGAGAATTATACTATAAAACCCCAACGAGTCTGAGCTAGGTTAGAAGATGAGAAGGATGACAGGAATTCCAGGAACCTTCTCTGATATTCATCATCTGTGCTCCCAAGCTCTTTTTAAAATGTTGAAACCTAACACATGTAACCACAAAGCCTGCTTTCCACTTACAGTTAACTGGTATGGGTCATTAGTTACAGTAAAACTATCTTCTAAAAGCCAACTACTTCTAAGCTAACAGGTTAGCTAATGGTGCTTAATCCTTGCCGAATGCCTCAAGCTTACGTATGGCTTTGTTGGCTTATTTGTGACTACTCCTCACATTCGGGTCCCAATTACCTCTGAAGTGCTTCCTGTCATCCTTTCCAGGGCTGAGGGCTCTTCATAGATCTCAGCCTGAGCCATTCTCTGTCCTCCTCCAATTCCCCTCCCTCTCCCCACCCACCCCATCAGCACCCTTTCTCACTGTCTGGCCTGAATTTCGTCACAGAATGCACTTGTCCCATTATTCCTGCTCAGAACCTTCTAGGCTGAAAGAGCTCCCATAACTCAGGCCCTGCTGGGGTTGATTTGTTTTGCTTTGGGTGTTTGTTTTACACAACAGAATAGTACTGAGCAGAGGGCACTGGGAATCCAGAGCTCCCATCATTCTCTCTAAAGTTCAGTGTCTTCGTATGTCAAGTATAGGTTAAAGCTTCTGCCTGGAGTGCTTCAAAGTTCAATGGCCCAGGCAAGGCTGGAATGAGATAATATGGTGAAAATGCTTGCGGGTTACAAAGTGCTGAATAGCAGGGACCTGGTGTGAGCCTTGCTCTTCTAGATATGACCAGGGAGCCTATGGTTTAGGTCTGCTATCAGGTGGGACTCTTCCATGACAATGTCAACCAACTCGGTCTTACATAAGCAAAAAACTGGGAATTTTTCACATTCCTGATGAGAAACAAAGAGCCAAAATGCAGGCCTCGGGCTGAACCAGGAAGTGGACAGCTTTGGGGTCATGCTTTCTTTCTCCTACCTACAAATCCACTGTATTCTTTTCTCTCTCCGCACACATACTTCCTTTGCTCCGCAGCATACTCCATGAATTGTGGCCATACCCACTTCTGAATTTGTCAGTGACCACTCCATCTGCACATTACCCTGGGTTCCAAACACCACCACCTCAGGCTGATGGCTAAGTGTGAGTCAGGTGTCTAACTCTAGACTTACCTACTAAGGCAAGAGTAAATGAACGTGGCTGGTAGGTACCCATCTCCTGTGCAGACACCTGGAGTCCATCACAGGTTCCAGGAGAGTCCTTGAGGGGAGAACAAACAATAAAAAACCTCGAACCGAAAGGACGAGAATACTGGGGCACATTGTGTGTTTCAAGGTCAAGGCATCAGCATCTGATTGAGGACTGATCTGTTTTTGTCATGACAAAGGTCCCGAACCCAATCCCCAGGAACTGATAGAGGAATCTTATCTTAGAGTGAGCAGGTAGAAATGAAGTCAAAGTGCATTGGTTTTGCTGTCCTAGGGCTGCCATAACAAATCACCATAAATCCAGCAGCTTAAAACAACAGAAATTGATTTTCTCGGTTCTGGAGGCCAGAAGTCTGAAATGAAGGTGTCAGCAGTGGCAGCCCCTCCAAAGGCTCTCAGGGAGACCCTTCCCTGACTCTTTAACTCTGACGGCTCCAGATATCTATTCCTCAGTTTGTGGCTGAAAAATTCTAATCCCTTCCTCTCTTTGTACAAGACAGTCCACTCTTTTGTCTGTGTCTTTCCCTCTCCTGTCTCTTATATGGACATTCGTCATTGAATGTAGGGCCCACTTGGAGAATTTAGAATGGTCTATTTCAAGGCCCTTAACTTAATCGACAAGAATCACGAAGTCACAGGTTCTGGGAGTCAGAACACAGACCTTTCTTTTAGAGGGGCCACCACTCAACTCACTCAGTATCTGTTTCACTGAAGGGGCATGTTCCAAAGCTCAGGACCTACACCCCAGTGAGGAGTAAGAGGAT
This sequence comes from Myotis davidii, assembly GCF_000327345.1. Lineage (NCBI taxonomy): Eukaryota > Metazoa > Chordata > Mammalia > Chiroptera > Vespertilionidae > Myotis > Myotis davidii. The sequence goes on from NW_006285040.1 coordinate 3,024,776, forward strand.
GCTGCTGCTTAGAGCTTTAGACGGGAGCACGTGAAAACGCGGACTGACCACCTCCAACGATGGGAGATGCACGGCTCCTGGGCCTCAGAGAGCCTCACTGGTTCCAGGAACAGCACACACAGCATGAGCAGCAGCAGGACCAAGTGCCATGAGGACACATGGGCAGAAGAGGGATGCCTGGGGAACCCCAAAATCATCGACAACAAAGTTGACAAGCCAAGGGACTCGCCAAAACAACCAAAACAAAACAAAAAACAACAACAACACAGTTTTATTGTGATTGTTACTGGTCTATTAGTAACCTCAGATGCTGGTGTGTTCTGAGGCAAACCATTTTTGAATACACGTATACATGAAATTCATGTACCGTATATGAAATTACGGTCTCCAGTTGCATTTTCTTCTAAATAGCTTGACATCACAAACAAAATCACTGTAGCTTTAGAAAGGACATAAGTTTTATGCACTGTATCAGTCCCCTAATACCTCAATGTAGAGGGTATGGCAAAAGTAGGTTTACAGTTGTGAGTACATGAAACAGAGTTTATCCTTGTATTATTTATTATTGTATTATTTTCAATACAAACAACTGTAAGCCTATCCTTGCCCCACTCTACATATTAGTTACAGTGCATGAATTTTTTCATGAATAGCAGTAAAAGTGAAATCAATAGGCAAGAGATAAGCAGGCGTCCATGGGGCCATCATTTATTGCTAGCACCTCTCTCTCTCTCCAAATGAAAAAGTACAAAGAACCAAATCCATTAACGTTGATCTACAGCATTCCCACCCTGCTGAAATATATTTGCATCTGAGGGAAAGATGAATCTCACAGTGGCATGAAAAGCAGAAGAGTGGGATGCCTAGCAAACAGAGATTGCCTCTTTCACAATTTTGCTCAGAATCAAGTTTTATTGGTTAAGCTATTCAATATATAAAATATAACCAACAATATTTCTTGATATGATGAGACTAGAGATCTAGAATAATTATATTGCTCTCTTCATGGAGGGGAAACATTCTTAACAGAAGACAATGAAAATTTTAAGTTTTCAGCTCAATACTTTCTTTTGCATTATCTGTACACACAGCATTGTGGATATTTTTAGTGTTTTTATGTAAATCCACTAAATGTATGCAAACACCTGCCTATAAACCTCCAAATGAACTCAGTCTAACTGTTCTCACTTCTTCTTCTCTGAGGTTCTGTGATGGGGAAATGCTCTCTTCTTGCATCACAGACAGCATTTAGTCACAACTCCTTCTCTAATGGCCATGCTATTAAAAATAAAACCTCTCATTTCTCTAACACCTTATCATTTTTAAAGTGCATTCCCTCACAAAATCTCATCTAACATGAGGAGGCAATTTCCAACATTCCTTCTCATTGGAATGCCTGGGCTTAGAAATCTGGGAGTCACAGCTCATTATCTGGGATTGAAGTCTATATTCCCAGTAGAACAGTTGGAATTCGTTCAGCTGCCGAATCTCATCACACAGAGGACCAGGAAGGGGACTGTATAATGAGTGATGGAGATGGGAGCAGCTAGGGTTGAGTAGTAGTGGAGAACGTATTAGGAATGCACTGTATAGCCTAACAGGAAGTCCTGTTGGGCAGGCAGGTACCAGAAAGATGATTCAAATAGCCAAAGAGATTCCTATCAAGCAGTGGTCCTCTAGGATGCCCAGCATTGTAATAGAGGCAATGTTATGTGTTCAAAACATTTTCTTTTTCCTCCTGAGCACAGAAGAAAACTATGTTTTGTTATCTATCTGCATCATATCTAGGCAGACTACTTTACACAACGGATAGAGAGAGAAGTGAAATTTGCCCCTTCCAGGTCTGGCTCCTAAAATATCCCAAAGGATCCCCCATGATCTCCTGGTCCAAGATGCTGCAATCACATAATCAAAGGCAGCAACACAGAGATCTCAAAGTAGGCACTTGGAGAATAATGCCTCAGAAGACCTCCAATCCACTTCCAGCTGTGACTTCAGCAAAAACAAATATTTTTAATTGTATGGGTGGGTATGTTCCTCTCTTACAATAGTTAAAATTACATACACAAATATAGAACCAGAGAAGGGGAAAGAGCATTGTGCTCCTTGCATGAGCCTTATCAAAGAAACAGGTAAAGAACACAGGGAGAAGGTAAGGACTGTGGTGGCTTCTGCTGATCTGTGAGCTGTTTGCCCCTTCCATGACTTATCAGGCAATCAGCAGCACCCTCCATCTCAGACATCCATTCTGTTAGTGATGAATCTTTAAGCCAGAGACAGGGTAGCTCCTCTCTGGCCCCTCTAAGAATATCACAGACCCGTGATTTAGATACTGTATAACAACAAAGAGAAGAATAAATCTTAGGAAACTTATTTAGTTTCCTTCTAGGACAGTATGACAACCTCCATAAACAATATGTGTAGTCTAATTTTACATCTCATATGATCCTCTCTATCACAAAATAGGTAAAGACGGTCAAACTACAATCTTGTTGGTATAATTAACTGACCTGAGGCTTACACTAAAGTTAAATCCAAGGCAAGAAGATCTGCCTGGGTTTGTCCCAGGTGCATGAACCCTATCAGCAATTTTGCTCCCCAGGGGACATTTGACTTCAAATATATTAAGTAAAGAATAGTACAAGAGGTATGTGAATCTAGCAAAAAAGTCCTGAAGATGTTCCACATGAATGACTACAATAGAGACAACAATGTATTCCACATCATCAAAAGATAAAGAATTTTCTCATAAAATTTCCAGACATTTGAATAATTGGTATAGTTAAAATGCTGTAACGACAGAAAATATTTTAAATGGCAATAACAATTGAAGAATTTCAATATGAACAGGTGACAAGTAACACCTAAGGACAAACATCCACAGTGCACATAGAAGACTAGGAAATAAATGCTACATAGAAGTACAGGTGAACAAGATCTGGCGGGTCATAGTGGACTTAAATACCAGCAACAGTGGGAGGAAGAATGGCTACTCAACCATCCTGTATGGGGATGGTAACAAAGCTCATTTTAGATCCCTTTGCTCCAGCCTTGTAAAAGGAAACATTGATGCCTAAGGCAAGGATTCAAAGTTGTGGACAGAGATTTTAGGTCACCAAGGGCACTGAAGAGCAACGAGAACTAGAAATCCATGTGTGGTCCTGGGAACTATTTTTCTTACCTTTTCCAAGACAGGTTGGAGGCAGGGAGCAGAAAGGCGGCAGCCAGTGACATGTGGTTGAGGACACCATCAGGACATTGGTAGAGGCAGCATAAAGATGGTGGAAAACCAATCCCAGAGAAGTCCCAGCAGTTGCCATCATGTCCCCATGTGTGTGAAACCACCAACTGACTAATTTTCAGAAGGTGAGAGCTGAGGACCTACCATGTTTGCTAAGACCCTCCTCCTAAAAGTAATGCTGGCAAGTGAGCAAAGACATGAGACAGAAATTCACCCCACAGAAGGGAGCTGACTGCCATGGTAATGGCGGTGATGGGGAGAGCAATGAACAGGGATAGAACACTTTCCCTGCTGGTAGACAAAAAAGGGGGAAAGCTATAAAATGCCTGCCTCCCCTGCTCATGAGGAGTCTAATGGTTCCATCTGGATAAAACAGAGTTACCAGTGAGTCATAGTCATCCTCATGAGATATACTAGTAGATGTTTATAAAAGGAAAAAGTGGGCCTTTCTTTATAATATTCTAACAATGGTTCCCCCATGTAATTTGTGTATCCATTATGAAGTATTAATGGGATTTTTCAGTCAATTAAATACTATATGCAAATGCCATCAAAATGTGATTAGCAGTAAATTAAAGTGGCCACGAAATCTAAATTGGTATGAGAGTAACCTATCCCCTGCTGATCAGTAATAGCTACCATTTGTTGAGTACTTACTATGTACCAGGCAGTGTGCCAAGGATTTAGTCATGATCTTACAGCATTTAGTCTTCGACAACCACATACATAGACACTAGTGCCCCCCAATTTAAATGTAGAAGTTGAGGCACAGAGAAATCCAAGTAACCTGTTCCAAATCAGTCAGCCCAGCGCAGGCTCCTCTGGCCCCAAAGCCAGGTATTTAACCACTGACCCAGCTGCCAACCCCAGTCCTGCCACCATGGCAGGGAGAGAGGCCTCTTACTTTCTCTCTTGGATGGGCTCTAGACTATACTTAGAAAAGGCACATGCTAATGGAAAAAACGTGGGCCTTTAGTAAATAAACCCTATAGTAACTTCCACAGCAGCTGAGCACAGTAGTTAGAAGTACAGGTCTACCATAACCTGAGGAAAAGTAATTTTTTGGTCTTCCACTCTATTTCATGTAAAATAGGGATGTGAGGAAAGTACTTACCTCATAGGTTGTTGAGATAATTGGAAGATTCTATGCATATATAACTTAGGACAGCACCTGTCACACATAAAGCACTCAGGAAGTTGTTTTCAATAATCAAACCAATGCTTATTGCTACTCAAGCATATAGACCAGCGGTTCTCAACCTGTGGGTCGTGACCCCTTTGGCGGTCGAATGACCCTTTCACAGGGGTCGCCTAAGACCAGCCTGCATATCAGATATTTACATTACGATTCATAACAGTAGCAACATTACAGTTATGAAGTAGCAACGAAAATAATTTTATGGTTGGGTCACAACATGAGGAACTGTATTTAAAGGGCCAGAAGGTTTCGAACCACTGATATAGACTCTACTCAGCTGGTATGTAATTCCTGGGGCCCCAACCTAGAAAGTTTTCAAAAGTGCCTTTCACTCAATACTAATACTTTCCCACCCCCTTAGTCAGAAAAAGTCTAACCATATAATCCTTTGTCTTTGTGTCTCTGAGCAGCCCTTCTCAAATACAACCTTACCCCTTTCTAACATTTCCTGGGGCTTCTCCCTGCACCCAAACTCAGATCAGGCACTCTAAATCACCCGGACATCGCCACGGGATTTAAAAGAAGCACATGTTGCAACCTCATATCTTCATTTTAAATCTCAAGTTAGCTCCCAAGAAACCAGCTCACATACAGCACCCACCCCCTCTCACCTGCCCCCCCTGCTCATCCATCGCTCCCCACTGCATTTGTTCCCTTGAATAAGTCAACCTCACCCACTAAGCGGGGCATGTTATATATCATTCACCTTTGTTCTTCCACCATTACTCTGTCTGCTCACTCCAAAAGATATCCCACAGGCAGTATTTGCTCAACGAATGATTTTTTAAATTACTAAGTGACACTATTTCAAGGCCCCCAAGACCACCTCCAGGTTCAGTGACTTGCTGCAGGACTCACAGGACCCAGCACATGGACATCAGTGAAATAATACAAAGGGAAATAAGCAAAGGGAACAGGCACATGGGGTTCAAGTCCAGAGGAAACCAGATGCAGGCTTCCAAGAAGCACACAAGATGCACTTCATCCCTCCATCAATAAATTATGACTCCACTGTCAAGTGTTGTCTACCAAGTAAGCTCAATAGAGTGGCAGCATCCACGGTTTTGTTGGAAAGCTGGCCACAAAGGCACCCTCTATCTAGCACATGTCAAAATTTCAGACTCCTAGAAAGAAAGATGTTCTGCATAAACCATATTGTTTGCACAGTTTAGACACACTGAGCCATTCTTATCATTTATAAAAAGCTTCATATCAATGTAGGGAATGATTTATCAGCAAATTCCCAGATGCCACCTAAGGGCCAACCTTACAAACAGACCTTTCTAAGAATAGCATTCTCAGGCCTGGCTATATGTTAACCTCTTTCAGCACAGGCAGAATGAAAGGTGAAATCCACAATGTTTCTTTCAGTTTCATAGAGTCCTCCTTATCAGCAGTTATTTATGTGAGGGGATCATAATGATCATTATAATACCAAGATTTGCCTGGCCTGTGTGGTTCAGTGGTTGAGCATGGATTTATGAACTAAGAGGTCATGTTTCAATTCCCAGGCATGTCCAATCCCCAGTAGGGGGGAGTGCAGGAGGCAGCTAATCAATAATTCTCTCTTATCATTGATGTCTTTCTTTTTCCCTCTCCCTTTCTTTCTGAAATCAATAAAAAAAAATTTATAAAAAACAAACCAAAATTCACTTATATAACTTAATGAGAATTCAAAGCCATCCTAGAATGATGGCACTTTACTTGCTTTCTGCTAAAATTTCTTGTATATAAGAGAGAGGTTTAGGGACAATCAATGCCATTGGATTTGCACTGGGAAAATCATCACATTTTTGTTTGCTACAGAAAAGATTTAAAAGTCTGATCTAGTCAAGTTTCCCAATTAAAAAATTTGGAAACTGAGACCCAATAAATGCTTTTCTCATTCTCAGGAGGCAGCCAGCTAATAAGTAACAGGTAGCACCAGGGATGCTGCCTATGGACCTTACTGTAGTTTCTGATCTCTAGATCTTCCTTTATTTTTATTACAACGAATGGCTGCTTTGCTTGTTTTCTTCTTTCACAATCTCTTGATGATGACTTTCCAGAACCTTTTTAGGTCAATTAATATTTGACAAGGGAGCCAAGAATACTCAGTGGAGAAAAGGAGAGCCTTTTCAATATATGGTGTTGAAAAAACTGGATAACCACATGCAGAAAAATAAAATTGGACTCCTGTCTTACTCACACAGAGGGAACCAAAGGAAACTCCAGATGGCCCCCAGGAGCAACAAGCAACCAAGCAAAGGTACCTGCTAAGTGCTTGAGCTCATTGATTTCTGCCTCTGGAGGTGGTGGGTAAGTCTCTTTCAGATTCTAGCTCCGTGGTTTGTGTTATGAGCTTTAAGAGTCTGAGCATTTCTTTTTCCAGACCAGTGCCAGAAACCAGCCAGGGCCAGACCAGCTCCAGCTCCAGCTCCAGGCCCAGGCCCAGGCCCAGGCCCACTTAAGCTGGATTCACTTCATTGTGTTGTTGGAAGGCTAAACAACAGGTTAACCTTACCAAAGATAATCTTGGATAAACCGTGGCTTAATCTTGGCCACAGTGGAGAAGATTTAACCTAGGTAAGTTTATCCATTTACAAGGTGCCCTAGAGAAAAAGGGGTCTCAGCTAAACACTCAACATAAAAGATAGAGGGAACATTATGTTTCCTTCTCTACAGCTTCTAAAGACCAGAATGAGACCTGCTAGGACACCTAACTCACTCAAGAGCCGGCAGGTAGAATCCTGGGAGCACTGGCAGAAGCTGGCAAAGGGCGAGTTCTTATCAAAGTCAGCTCTCTCAGATCTGTCTGTGGAGCCTGGTGGAGAGAGGAAGGTAACATTTCACAATGTCCCTTCCTTTCCAAATTCTGATTGGCAGGCAAAAACAAAACAAAAAAACACACATTAAGAATTAGGCACATGCCCAGGTGGCAGGCTCAGTCCCCAGTAAGGGGAGTGCAGGAGGCAGCCAATCAATGATTCTCTCTCATTGATGGTTCCATCTCTTTCTCCCTCTCCCTTCCTCTCTGAAATCAATAAAAATGTATTTTTTTAAAAAAAAAACAACACTGAGAATTACATCTTTCAATTATGATTTGTGAATGTGTATTTGGGCACCCATTAGTTGTCTATCCATTCTCTCTCAGGCACAGCTATTGCCTTCTCATTTCTTTTACTTTGTGTCATTAACTGGAGTCCCAAACTATGACCAGAGACAAATGTGGGATTCACTTCATTTGTAACTAAGGTCCTACGTAGTTGCCAACTCTTGGAGGAATTGGCCAAGTCCTTCTTTCTTTTGGTTATTTTTGGAAGTGGCTGTGGATCTTGAGAGAGTAGTATCTTTTGTATCTTCTTCTTTGGGGATGCCTCTTGCATCCATGGGACTGTTCAGTACGACCAGGAATATTTACTGTTTGTCCCACCTGAAACCTGACAAAATATTCGAAAGGACTTTTTAGAAAGTGGAACTAGGGTCAGAAATTAGCCACATTGAAAGCTAATATTTATGGCCTCCAAAATTTAATTGTAAGGAAAATGTGGTTAATTCTTAAGTCTTCAATGAATGAGGGGGAGTGGGGGGGGAAAGAACCTAGAGAAAGAAAGGAAAGAATGGAAATGAGTGGGGATAGGAAAATAGGAGAGAGTCACCTGGTATTTAGAATTCTCTGGAAAAGAGGATTAGATGAGAATGTTATTAATCAAGGACTAAGAAAAAGAACCATAACCAACTGCTCTTCTTAGCAAAGCTACTGGCCTCTCTTTCTTCTGTGGTCCCCTAGCACTTTGTCTATTTACCTGTGGACACAAGAAGAATGCATTATAAGTCCATCTTCTGTATACTCACACATACAGGGACCTGGCCCTTGTAAGGTTGGGTCTCCCAGGTACTAACACTGAGCCTGCAGAGAGGAAGAAACAACCATGGCTCTCATTCAACACCTGCTAAAATGACAAAATGAATGAATAAATATATAAATAATGCAGATGGATAAATGAAGAAATGGAACGCTGCTCTTTAAAAAATGGCTTGGATGATGTTTTCAATCTAACACCAATTCTCTGCTCTGAAGGATAAGTCATTGTAAAAATTGCTGCCAGAGAAACTTCTGGAGCTTTCTCCCACCTGTACTAGACTTCTTTCTTTTAGCCTCAATTGTTCCCTTTATTTATCTCTATTAGAAATATTTCCACTTGAGTATTTTATTATTATTATTGATTTTTTTAAGAAAGAGAGGAAGGGAGGGAGGGAGAGAGACAGACAGAGAAAGAGAGAGAAATATCAATTTATTGTTCCACTTTTTTATGCATTCGTTGGTTGATTCATGCATATATCCTGAGTAGGGGTCAAACCTACAACCTTGCCATATCAGGACAACGCTCTAACCAACTGAGCTACCTGGCCAGGGCCCCATTTGTTGTTGTTGTTTGTTTTTTGTTTTGTTTTGTTTTTAAATATATTTTATGGATTTATTTTTACAGAGAGGAAGGGAGAGAGATAGTTAGAAACATCAATGAGAGAGAAACATTGATCAGCTGACTCCTGCACACCCCCTATTGGGGATGTGCCTGCAACCAAGGTACATGCCCTTGACCGGAATCGAACCTGGGACCTTTCAGTCTGCAGGCCAACGCTCTATCCACTGAGCCAAACCGGTTAGGGCAGTTGTTGAGTTTGGTTGTTTTTTTTTAACTCTAATTCTAAATCCATATAACACTCTGCGTGTGTGTGACTGTGTGTGTGTGTATGTGTGTGTAAAAACATGAATGAATGTGTGTAGGCGTATATGTCTGCACATGTGCTAAAGCCTCATTTTATTTCTGGATTATTAGGGCTGGTTATGCTAATCAGAAAAACAGTTGTTTTTAAGCTCAAGTCCCAAGAGAAAGCACCTCCTACAGCTAAAAATTCATTCCAACCAACATCCAGAGGTCTCCTCTAAATAACCATGCATCTGTCTGCAAACAGTTCTAAATCATGAGACAAACTTGTACCTTCTGCCCCTTGTCTGATGGAAAGTCATATTTAATATTATTTCTCTCTGAGCTTCAATTACAAATGAATCTGTTTTAATTTCAAGTACTGAAAAAATAAGCAAAGCAGCTGGGCTTGCAATAAATCACTAGATAAATGTGCAGAAACTGTTTAGACCAAGCGAGCAGACAGGCACAGCTGCCATCATTGGGACATTCCATTCTCCACCAACGAGACTGACCTGAGACCCCACCTCACAATGAACCGTGCTTCTTAGCTCACTGAATCCTGAAAGATCTACTCACACAGCCAAAAACAGATCCGAGGAAATTTGATATTCTGAAAATAAAATGTCAGCAACTGTTGGAAGTTTCTCTGGCTTACTTAGCCCCTACTTCAAATCTTTAGTTATCATAAAACATAAGAGAATACAATCTTTCTGGGCTTTTAGCAGTCATTAGTATGATGAAGGCAACAAATCTGGGAAAAAAACACACACACACACATAAAAATGACCTAAAACAGGTTCACTGGGTTCCTATAACTGGAACCCACAAGGATGCCCTTAGGGACAGGCTAAGACCCTGCAGACCTGAGCTCTTTCCACACTCCAGTACTTCCCGTAAACTGGGCTCAGCACAGTTGGTTGTTGCCATTAACGTTTAGGTGGACAGCCCCGAGTCACACTGGGCTTCTCTTGGACGCCAGTGGGAGATAAAGGGCACAGCAAAGGGAGAGGTAGGGCTGCTGGGTCTTATCCCCTCTTCTATTTCAATCACCTTCAAAGCTATTGTGAGTTGGCATTTCCTTACTGGTATTTCTGTCAATCTGCTTAAGCTAACATTGTCTTCCTATAGTAAAAGGGGGTACTGCACGATTAGGATAAACATGTAAGATAGAGGGGAGAGGTATTTCATTCCAAAGTTATTAAAAAGCCATATATTCCACACGTAAATGTCTTTCATGCCATATTCTACCTCATCTGACCCGAGTCAGATTATAAACATAAGGCGGTTTGCAGATAAAATTAGGAAAGTTGTCAAAATCCACATATGCTTCCCACACAGAGAATATACTAAAAGTCAAAATATCAGTTCAATGAAATATTTGGTTTGAAATATGATGTTTAAATTCCCATCAACGTGATACTTGGTAAGATGTGAACCTTTAATAAATATGAGATGGTTAAAGCAGACCAGGTCTGTGTTATCAAGAGGAAATAAGACATTATTTATTACATCTGATTAACAGTCAACTGGAATAATTAAAACCAGGAGCACACACATACCCTCTTTTCCTCAACAGCTTTAACTCTTTCAGACTAAGAAACCACAGACACAAAACTGGAGCCATGTGCCAAATTGTGGCTCTGAGTGGCTGAGAGATTAAAGCTGCTTCTTCACTAACTCAAAGTGTTTTAGGCACTGAGGAGCACCGGCTCTTTAAGTAGCTTTTATAAATTATTGGTATGCTAATTTTGAAATAAATCCTCTATTTTTCTTCCACATTCATGTATGTTTTGCATTTGCCTTCCTGCATGCAGTTAGTGGCTCAAATCCTGAGTGACACACCAGAGCATCTTAAGACCTCAGAGAGCTGTCACAGCCACAGCTGGGTGAGAGCAACTATGCAAAAGAGAGAAAAAAGACTGGATGAGAAACTTCAAACAACTAAGCATCCCTTTAAGAGTGTCTGTAGCTAGAAATAAGTCAAGCTCCAAACAGCATTAAAGAAATATCAAGCCGACAGTCAGGGGGAAGCTGTCTCTTCATATTTCTTAACAGTGCTAAATTAATTCTTTTAAAATAAAAGCTGGTATTAATACTTACCTAGACCGAAAGTCAAGCTCTTTGACATTAACTGTATTTCCTACCCAGTGAGCCATTTTATTTTTGGGCTATAGTCTAGAACAGGGGTGGGCAAACTTTTTGACTCGAGGGCCACAATGGGTTCTTAAACTGGACCGGAGGGCCGGAACAAAAGCATGGATGGAGTGTTTGTGTGAACTAATATAAATTCAAAGTAAACATCATTACATAGAAGGGTATGCTCTTTTTTTTCAATAGTTTTATTCATTTCAAACTGGCCGGATCTGGCCCGCGGGACGTAGTTTGCCCACGGCTGGTCTAGAACCATTGCGCTCATGAGCCGATTTATTTTTCTTACTGTACTGTCCAGCCCCAAGAACTTTCATTCAACCCAGAGTAGCCACAGAAAATCTTTCATGTGACTTCCCTTTTTACTCGAGCTTGGATGAGTTCCTTTTAATACATAATTTTCTCAAGAGCAGTGTTTAGTTTCCTAAATGTTCAGTAAAGAGGGAGCTCTGACACTTACTGAGAGGCAACACACATGATCTCAACATGATTTAAAGGAAGAAAGACAGCAAACAACACATTCACAACTTGAACTGCATCAAATAGAGACAAGGAAAATACTGGTAACGTGTATTAATATTCTTTTTTAAAATATTTTTGTTTTGTTTTTGTGTGTTTTTTTATTGATTTCCGAGAAGAAGGGAGAGATAGAAACATCAATGATGAGAGAGAATCATTGATCCATTGATCGGCTGCCTCCTTCACAACCCCTACTGAGGATCAAGCCCATAACCCGGGCATGTGCTCTTTACTGGGAATCAAATCATGATCTCCTAGTTCAGTGGTTGGCAAACTGCGGCTTGGCAAACCGTGGCTCGGAGCCACATGCAGCTCTTTGGCCCCTTGAGTGTGGCTCTTCCACAAAATACCAACTTCTGCGCATGGGCCACGAAGTTTCTATCACACTATATGTGCGCGCCCACACGTGGTATTTTATGGAAGAGCCACACTCAAGGGGCCAAAGAGCCACATGTGGCTCACAAGTCGCAGTGCATAGGTCCATGCTCAACCACTGAGCCACACTGCCAGAGCTTGTGTTCTCTTTTTAAGTCAGATTATGATGACATGATTCCAGCTAAATTCTAGGAGAAAGATGATGGGGATTGAGACAGGGGTTCAGTTTCTATTCAGGAGAAAGTCAAGCTCAGACCCTATTCCCCTCACTATACATAATGTGATGACAAGAAGTTTGGGGAGCAAACATTTAGTCTTCCTCCCATGTGTTGCTTATACATTGACAATAATTAATAGGACTTATTAACCCTGATTTCTACAATGCAATCTCAAAGTTTGATTATTGGAAAGTTACAACAAGGCCAAAACTGTCACCACCCCTCATGCTGGTGATTTGGAGTTGGAGAAGGCCTTGCAGCCTTGAAATCAGTGGTTTTCAACCTTCCTAATGCCGCGACCCTTTAATACAGTTCCTCATGTTGTGGTGACCCCCAACCATAAAATTATTTTCGTTACTACTTCATAACTGTAATTTTGCTACTGTTATGAATCGTAATGTAAATATCTGACATGCAGGATGTATTTTCATTGTTACGAATTGAACATAATTAAAGCATAGTGATTAATCTCAAAAAAATATGTAATTATATATGTGTTTTCCGATGGTCTTAGGCGACCCCTGTGAAAGG
>NW_006285040.1:3038475-3074259 GCF_000327345.1 Myotis davidii
CAAAGGGGTCGCGACCCACGGGTTGGCAACCCACAGATAGAGAACCGCTGCTTTAAATTAATAAGCAAAAGAGTTCCTATCTCTTATGTGTTATATTTCATATTATTATAGCCTTTTCAAGTATCATACAGAAAACAGAACACACTGTTGAAGCAATGCTTTATGTTTAAATACTTAGAAGGACAAGTTTATAGTAAATCTCAGGAATATATAATCAAAATTATGATGACATTCTAGTTTATGGAAGCTGATGCTTAAAACTGACATTGAAAGGTTTATCAATGCTTTATAATTAATATGGAAAAGAAAGAAAGATATATATGTAGTATACATGTATATGTGTATGCATATTTATATTTTATATGTATATATACACATATGCATATGTGTGTGTGTGCGTGTGTGTATAGTTGGTAAGGAATGGACTTCAACATCAACTTTCAAGTAACTGTCAGTAATGAACTAAATCCTCTCCTTTGAAAAAGCAAATTAAGAATCAAGAGAATAAAGAAGACAGATTTTTAAAAGTGAAATAGTCTTAGAACAGTAGTGGGTCTGACTTTCTAGGGAAAAAAAAGAGCAATAATGTTATGGGTTAACTTTAAAAATTAAAATATGCTACTAGTACGTTTATAGTTAGAGACTTAGTAAAATATACATTAGTGAGCTTCCATAAAAACTATTTGAAAGAGAAATTGTATGGAGCTTATATCTGTGCCATATACAATTCTCTTTCATTTCACTGAAGTCATTTGAATTTGGGGAGAAATTTAATCTAAATGTTGTGATTCATTTCCACACAAATCATGAAAAAAAAAACTGTTGAGCGTTTGATGTAGTTTCAGGACTGTTTTTATACCTTTATAGTTTTTATTCTTCTTCCTTCAACCTCAGGATGTGGCACCTTGCCAAAAGAACAAGAACTTATATATGGTTTCTTTAACTACTACTCACCTACTCAGGGGGTAGGAAGCCTGTGGGCTACTAAAGAAGGGTGGCTTGAGGAATAATAATGAAGCTATGGATACACTTTGAAGTTTGCAGCATTGTGAGCTCATGGGACTAATGGTGTTGAAAATCTAATAGTATAAATAAAATTATACTGGTTGGTTCCTGTATAATAATGTATACCAAGGTGACCAAAGTATATAAAAGGAAATACTTTACCCATGAGAAGTAACTGACCTCATTTTCTGAATTACTTTTTTTCCACTTGAAATTAATGACGCCTTTGTTATAGGTCGGTTTTCATTTCATTCTTTTAAGTGAGACTTTTATTCCTGGAGGGAATGTATCTCCCCCCTCCCCCTCAGAAGAGGTCTACCCAAGGTCAGGGTAGACCTTAAGAGTGGGAGAGCCATCTGCAAAAAGTTCAACAAGAAAAATGATGGTCTAGAATCCTCCTAATATCCTCACTAACCCTCAATAATCTTCTACTTGGAACTAAATTAACCAATTCCACTCTTCTCTCCATAGACTACTAGTACCTATTCCATTGACCTGCATATTCAGAAGTAGAGAAAGTCAAAAGCAGCAGTCCCTAATCCTTAAGGCTTACACAGATTGGCCTGACCAAATAGCAATGAGTCTGGCCCTCATATTTTACATTATAATATCCTCCAACACCTGGTTGAAATACTGCTGAGGGTGGAGAAAGGAGGAAAGGTGTCCTGTGATCAATGACAGAATAAGGTGAGGTTGAAATAGATGCACCAAATAAAATCATACCAATTATAATCATCGCAATTTGGTATTTGAATTAAACTTCAATACTGAACATATCTATTCTAAAAGAATACAAAATTCAACAGCAACTAAAACATGGCCCTCTGCTCCAGATTTTTAAACTAGGATCCAGTGCCCCTTTCAATACTTAGGGAGAACAAGAGAGGTCCTCATTGACTTAGTGAGAAGGCAAGAGGGAATGCAGCCTGGATGGTGGTCAGGGTCAGAAAGGAGAAACCCAGGGACTCCTGGGCGCTCCTTGCCAGGCAGCACTAGCCTGTCTGGGAAATTGGGGGCCTTATTTCAGACTGAATCATGGAGTCAGAGCTGGGAGAGGCATGGTTGGGAGGATTCCAAACTGAGGGATCAGCATATGGACTAATCCTTGAACTCAGGAGGTCTCTATACTTTTTAAAATGATTGAGGCTCCTCAAAGAGCATTTTTACATAGGTGTATCTCTCAACATTTGCCATATTTGAAATTAAAACTAATTTTAATTTTTTTATATATTTGAAGTAATGATAATAAACCTAACCTATGTTATCACAAGTAAGATTTTTTAAGGAAAAATAACTATGTATCGCAAAATGATGAAATTTGGTGCAGCATTGCTTTATGTTCGTATTTTTTGTAAATTTCCTCAATGTTCACCTTAATAGAAGATAGCTGTCTTCTATTGTATTCTTATATTTTCTTCTGAATTCAGTCTGTAGCAATACGTTGTTTTGGTTGAAGTATGAAAAAAATGCAGCCTTATAAAAATATATATAGTTGGAAAAAGGAGGGGTATCTTAATAGCCTTTCCAAATAATTGTGTATATTATTTTTTGCTACCCTCACTAAAACCTGGAAAGTTGTCGTTTTTTAAGGTCAGTTGCAATTTGGAAATTTGAAACCATAGAAATGAATTTCTCATGCCATGTTACATGAAAATCCATTGGTCTATCTTGTACTTTGAACATATCTTTTACACATGCTTGCTAGCTTCTTGAAATCAGGCATTAACCATTTGGAAAATACTGGAATCCCTGATTTCAGATGCTGATCTTCCAAAAGTTGCCACATTGTATTATACATTATCAATAGAATCCCATTTGCTAGTATTGCCGCCAATCTCATAGTAAAAGCTTTTAAGTATTTGGGAACTTTTAAATATTTGTCAAGCTCCTAGTGAAAAATTCTAATTTTTACTTGAAAGCTTAAATTTTATCATTGGCAACAAATACTGTCAGTTGTTTTCCTTGAAGTGACAGGTTTATTTCATTTATTTCTTATAAAATTCCTGCCAAATACAAAGGTCTAAATAAGCATAGTTTGTCAGTCATGCTTTCAAATAAAAATGGCATTTTCAGCATCTAAAGAACTGACCTGATGCTTGTTCTCATCCAAACTGTGGCTAGAATAAAATCATAATAAACATCCTATAGTGAACCAGACTTGCATTCCTAGAATGTACACATGGTATTGACTTGGCAGCATCCCTTCCTTTGAGCGACCATCCCCGCCGCTCCCGCCCCCCCGACTCGCCATTTCACATTATTTTAGTGGCACACTCAGTCATTGGCAATGTACAAGGGCACGGAGACAAAGCCTAGAAAACAATAAAGTAGGTTGAAACAGACAGAGGTAAGCATGCAATGCACGAATGTGTCAGAGTTCTTTCCTGGGGTGACTGTCAAACGGCTGAAAAACGATCTCTTGCAATGGCGTTGCTGAGCTGAAGAGACAATGAACCTCAAGTTGCTTTTAGCCATCTTCCCTTCCCCACAGAAGATGGTGTGATCAACTGTTGAAAGATAAGCTCTTGAGCCCTAGCCGGTTTGGGTCAGTGGATAGAGCCTGTGGACGGAAGGGCCCCGGGTTTGATTCTGGCCAAGGGCACACGCCTGAGGTTTGGGCTCGGTCCCCAGTAGCAGGGAGGCAGAAGGCAGCTGATCAATGATTCTCTCTTATCATTGATGTTTATGTTTCTTTCTTTCTCTCTCTCTCTCCCTCTCTTCCTCTATGAAATAAAAATATACTTTAAAAAGAAAAAAAAGATAAGCTCTTGAAAACTTTAATGTGCCTCAGTTTATTTAAGCAGACCAATTCAAATTGGGCAACATCAAAACAAGAGGAGCTATGGGGAGTGTTCACAGAGAAAATATAGAAGCAAAGCAAGGAACTTGATTGGCTGGAGTTTAAGCAGTGCCTTATTTGAGAGTTGACTTGTTGTGATTGGTGTTTCTTGGGTTTCATTTTCTCAGATTCAGATGCACTGACTCTGGCTTAGGCTTTTGTTGGCTGACATAGTAACCAAGGCATTAAACCCACCCAAATAGCCTCCTTGTTTGCTTTCTTTTACACAACACAGAGAGAAGCAGAACTGATTAATAAAAGATAATGACATCGTTAGAGCCTGTGGATACTTTTATGTCTAAAGCCACATTCAAGTCTGGGGCTGCTGAGTCGCCAATATGGCCTCTTGAAGAATTTCAGTTGAATTTTGCACATATAATCACAGAAGTGTAATATAATCTACCTGATTAGAGTTACCTTTTTTTTTCTTAAATTCTATTTGAAATTTTCCTTTTTAGAGTTGTTTTTATCAATATTTATGTGCAAGAGTAATCTATTTTATGTGTGAGTGGGTGGGTTCTGGCCTGGTGAAACAGGGTAAGGTGGGGACAGGAGGGGAGGAGATGGGATGTGAAAGAATCAGACAAAACAAAACCAGAATAGGAGAAATAACATAAGCATCATTTATTGCTTAAAGGTTTGAAAGAATTCTGTGAAATCATACAGGTTCAAATTTTTATGTGTTTATTTTTTAATAGTCTCACCTTTTTCATGATTATTGGTCTAGACAGGTTTAACTTTTCTTGAATTAAATTTAGTAATTCATATTTTTCTAGAAAATGAGTTTTGCACCCACATTTTCTTATTAATTAGCCTATTCTTAGATACTTTTTTTTATATCCTCTCTGTGGTGTATATATTTCACAGTTCTCATTCTTAATTATGTATTTGGGCATTTTCTCTTTATTGATTAGATGAGCTAGTGATTTAAATGGATATTCTTGTTATTGTTTACTTATAAAAATAGTATTGCATGTATTTAATAATTTGCTATTTGTTGTTCTAATTCATTAATTCTCATATTTATACTTGATTCTTCCTGGTTTCCTAAGCTTAATCTGTTTTTCTTGTTCAGTTTCTTTCATGTATGCTTAACTTCCTTTCCTGAGAATGAGCTTTTTGACTCCTTAGAACCCCTCCCCCCCATATAACTTAATATGACTCAGTTCTACCCACTGATATTCCACTAATTCTTTTCTAACTTTTTCTTTAAATACAAAAAAATCGGGTTTTTAGTTGGAACAGGTAATGCTTTCCTCACTATTTTTTACTGTGGTTAGTCAGAAAGAACATTTCTTAATGCTTTTCAGAAAGCTGTTCAGCCAGGCACGAACCTCAACAGAAACACAGATGGATCCAATAGGCCACCTTGGGTATTAACCCTGCATGATCAGGAAAATAGCTCTGAGAAACATACAAATAACTTTCTCAAAGTAGAAGCCAATTTGAGGCTTGGAGAAAAGAGGGAAAGCTAAGACCCCAGCTAAATATCTCACACATCACCTCACTTTGGGTACTGGGTTTAATCCTATGCAATTTATTGAATTAACCTTACTTAATTTCCCTGTAAGGCCAAGTTTTCCAAAATACCCGAATCTGTTAATGGAAAAATTGCACAAACACATCACAAAGAAAAACCAAGGGCCTGTCTGGGGGCAAATTATTTTTATAAGAATTTAATGTAAAGCAGTTTGACCATTTCTGAAAGGCACTCGGCAGTCCCAAAAATGGCTTATGATTTTAGCTATTAAAAGAGAAGATTTATAATAGCTTTGATTTTTCTAATGAAATCCTGCAGGAGATAGATCTCTAATGTAAATTTATAGTACTCTGCAAGTTCAGGTGGGGAGGGGAGGGATATTTCAAGGTGTTATACTATTGTCTGAACCTTGAAATAATTTTTATCAAGATCAAAAGAGTTTTTAATCAGCTAAGTTGGGATTGCTTAATCACAGGGTTTAGATGATTTCGGAAGAACCATTTTCAGGCTATTGTATCATGAATACAAAGGATTAAAGTGTCTTCAAAAGGCCTCTGACTAGACAGACCATAAATGTGTCCAAAAAAGTCATTACCTTCTAGTCCAGTGGTCGGCAAACTGCGGCTCGTGAGCCACATGTGGCGCTTTGGCCCCTTGAGTGTAGCACTTCCACAAAATACCTCGTGCAGGCGCGCACGTACAGTGCGATTGAAACTTCGAGGCCCATGCACAGAAGTCGGTCTTTTGTGGAAGAGCCACACTCAAGGGGCCACAGAGCCACATGTGGCTCGCGAGCCACAGTTTGCCGACCACTGTTCTGTCTTTTGGTGTTTTAGAGGATGAGTGGCTGGGCCCTAAGGATGAGCGGCCACTACATAAAGACCATGACCAAATTGGATTCTTTTTGTAATGGCATGGGTAGGAGTTGTCAATCTGCTTTTGCTGTTTTGAATAAAGGAAAAGAAATTATTCTTCTCTGGAAGAATGTCTACTCACCCCTCTACTCCCCTGTGGTTACAGTTGTACAAAACATTTGTCCTCCCCCTCACAAGCCAAGACTGCTGTCTCCTGGTCTGGGGTATTAAACAGCTGCTACCTGCATCCCCAGCGGAGCAGGCTGCAATTCAGGGATTAATGGGAGCAATTCCCCTAGAAAAAGAAGGACTCGTGTTGGTAAGTCACTCTGCAAGGACCAGATGAGCTTAGTAAATGAGCGCTGGGTACCATTTTACAAACGGTAGAATCTTCAAAGCTTCCCATCAAGGGTTAGTCTTGGTGATATTTGCATTGTGCATTCCCATGGTACATTTGATTCTTAGTAACATTATCATTTCCATTTTATTTTTTTTAAATATATTTTATTGAGTTTTTACAGAAAGGAAGGGAGAGAGATAGTTAGAAACATCGATGAGAGAGAAACATCGATCAGCTGCCTCCTGCACACCTCCTACTGGGGATGTGCCCGCAACCCAGGTACATGCCCTTGACCGGAATCAAACCTGGGACCCTTGAGTCCACAGGCCGACGCTCCATCCACTGAGCCAAACCAGTTTCGGCATCATTTCCACTTTAGATGTAAAAAATCAGAACTCCAGAAGATAAATGAATTGCTCAAGTCACTGATTTTGTTAGTGTCAAGGCCAATAGTAGACTGGCAGACATTAAAGTACATGCTTTTTATTTTTTAAAAAATAGGTTTACTGGGGTGAAACTGTTTAATAAAATTATATAGGTTTCAACTGTACAATCCTATAACACATGATCTGTATACTGCAATGTGTGGCCACCACCAAAATCAAATCATCTTCTCTTACCATACAGGGTGTGGCAAAAGTAGGTTTATAGTTGTGAGTACATAAAACAGTTTATTCTTGTATTATTGTGAATCACTGCCTTATTTTCCACACAAACCTTCATAAACCTACCTTTGCCCCACCCTGTGTATTTGACCCCCTTACCCTTTGCTACCTCCCTGACTCCTCTTCCCTCCGGTAAGCACCATACTGTTGCCTGTGGCTGAGCTTTATGTGTTTTTCCTGTTCATTTGGTGCTTTCAATTTTATATCCACAGATGAGTAAAATCACATGGTTCTTGACTTTTTCAATGATATCAAATAGCAGAACCAGATACTAGTAGAGAAGCAATAGAGAAAACAAACCAAATGGTACAGTCTTTTTGAGTCAGTTCAGAGTTCTGACTTCAAAAATACTGATCTTCTTTGTCTATCCTTCAAATTCAATTAATCTTTCTCCTGGCTCTAGCTTACTCTTCTCTACAAAAGGACATAACTACAAAACATACTTTTCTCTAGTTTTTTCTTGTTTAAATGTGAGCCTATTAGAAGAATGACAAAAAGTTGCATTTATTGAGCCTATAGTATGCTAGGCATTGTTCTAAACATTTTAAATGTATTATCTATTTTAACTTTCCCAGCAGCCCTATTTGATAAGGTACTATTATTACCACCATTTTAAAGGTTGGGAAACTAAGGCAGAAACGTTAAATAACTTGTGATATTCACAAGAAAGGGAAGTGCTAAAGCTAAGACTTGACTTTAGATATGGACTTTCAATTTTTTCTCTTTACCAATGGTTCAATATATCTAATTTTTCAGCATTAGAATTTATAGAGTACATTTAGGACAAGACTAGGTGGAGACAAGAGGAATAGCACTGTCTAATCCAATAATCTATGAAGAAATCTTAGGGAGTTTGAAAATGTATAAATCTAGTTTATTTCCTGTTACCTAAACACAATTTGTCTTTTATTTCTGTGGACTCTATTCCATCTTCAAATACGGAAACTAGAATTCAGATTCTATCAAAAATACAATGATCTAGCTATTGTCTAAAAGGCAAAAGAGGTTTGTGGAAATGAAACTTCCTTTTAGAGAGAACAAAATATATTTTTTTAATATGGAGTTATTTTTTACAAGTGATGACACAAAAAATTAATTACCACCGTCTATAAAAAACAAGAACCACCTAGGAGTGAAGAGAAATACAGGGTGTGTTTTAAAAGCTTGGCAGATGAAAACATAGTAAGATGCATTCTTCCTTGCTTCCAAGCAGGCCACATCCTCATTCCATTTAATTACTTGTATTTAGTTAGAAGCACGAACACACATTCATCTACTCGGCCTGTTTCAGGAGAGGGCAAGGCCAGAGCAAGGCTGGCCGCACAGTGGTGGTGTCCAGCAGCAGCCAGCGCTGGGAGTCCCAACAATTAAGAAGCATGAATCCCGAAAGCTAAGTGATAAGAAGGCCTGGCCCAAAGCAGTTAATCTGATGGGAAAATCGGGCAGCTCCGAGGTCACAAAGATGTCACCTAGATGCTGGCTCAATCCTCTGACCACGATTTCTCAGCATTCCCAATGACTTTCCTTTCCATATCCCTATGGTTTCAAGTTTATTTCTATACAAATCTACATCACACTCCTCCCTTAAAACTTCTGGCTTCTTCTGCCCCTCATCTCTGCTTTGAATCAGATGTAGGCTATTGTCTTAATTCTCTTGCACATAAACACACATGAACACACGTATATACACACACGCAAAAGAAACAACCTAACACTAAAAGCATTTTTGTGAAGCATACATTACTGAAGGCTTGGGGAAACAGATGGATTACTTCCTAGCTATTAAAATAACTTAAAATCTGAACGTTCTCCAGATACCTTATCATGTTTTTCAGTCGTCCAGCTTCCCCATACTCCCAGTAAAACGCTCTTCATCCTTCTGAATTCTGTTCTTAATTTTCATGAATAGCAAATTAGCAATACTATTGTTTCTAATTTATACTCCAAGGGTCTCACCTTACCAATTACAAAATAATCAGATTATTTTCTAAACAGCTCCCCACCTAGTGTTGCAGCCATCCTTATTATTAGTACCATCACCATTCCCATTTATCTATGTCTAAGGTCAAATTGTCTCATTTGCTGAATCCTATTCTTTCTGACTTCCCAATTTCAGAAGGACACAAGGTTCAGTTTTTTATGCCATTGACCATTATACTCTGTTCCAATGTAATCTTATGAAGTCTCAGGACCTTATATGACAAATATACTAGTACCATTGACTTTCAAATTCTGTATCTCCAGCTCTAATCTCTCTCAAACCACAGATATAGATATATAGATATCTACATCTATATATAGATGAGATGTCCCCCGAATGTCAAATGTATATCTAAAACTGAACAAATCCAAAACAGTATTCTTGGTTACATTCCCCACTCCTGTTTTTCTTCCATTGCTGTCCAACCTATAAATAGAACCATTCATTCAGTTGTTCATGACAAAACATAAAAGTCATGTTTAACTCCCCCTTTTTTCCAAAATTTTATCCAACCCACCAGAAAATCCAATAGATTCTGACATTGAAATTCACTGTAATCACTTAAACCTGCTCCCACCACTGAGTGAACCACCATCTTCTCTGCCCTGGAGATTGCAATAGCCTAACTGCCTCGCTCTCTTTCTTCCCTACAGTCTGATTTCCACAAAAAAGCCAGAGTGATTCTCTTCGCAACATAAATGAACATGTCCCACTTCTCCAAATCTTACAATAACATCCCTGTACACAAAGTAAAAACCAAATTCCTTTCCATCTCTCTGAACACCATGGTTTTTGTATACCCTTCTGACTTTCGGGGCCACAATTATCCATGGGATTCTCATATTTCTGCATGTCTTTCATGTGAGGCAGTAACTACACATTGTTCCAGACTATCCTTTTAAAGAGGTTTGTATAGAAAAAAAGCCTTAAAGAATAAAGGCTCTCTCCTCTCCTCTCCTCTCCTCTCCTCCCCTCCCCTCTCCTCCCCTCCTCTCCCCTTCTCTCTCTCTCTCTCTCTCTCTTGCAAAGTACAGGCATGCTTACTTTCCAGAATAAAACATTCTGGTTCCAGAAGCTCACAGTTCCTCTCCTATAACACAACCCATTGTGTGAGGAGGTGTCACCTTTTTCATGTTGCCCTCTGGGAAGAAAAGGTTGGGGGAAACTACCACAAAATCAATGTGATATCCTAGCTAATGCTACTATTATGAGTAATAAATTGTCTTTTGTCTCTGACCCAGGACTGTCTTTAATGAGCATCCTTGAAACTGGCAGCCTAACTTGTTCATGTGCAAGTAAGGAAAATCTCTGACCCTGTCTAAATCTTTCAAATCCATTACTTCACCATCAATAACTTAACCACCCATCCACTTTAAAAAACTGAAAAAAAAAATTTAAAGCAAGAAGGAAGGAAAGAAAAATTAGAACAGAGATAAGTGAAAGAGAGAACTAGGAAACAGAAAATTTAAAAAGTATATATGCTGTACATCTTTAATATAAAATATTGAATGTAAACTAATTGAAAAATAAAATTTTAAAAAATTGGTTATATGAAAATATTTTTAAATTGAAAAAAATTTAGTTAGATTGACTACGAAAAGGGTGAAGGCTCAAATTAAGTTTAAAAATGAAAGTGGGACATTACTATTGACCCTCCAGAAATAAAAAGAAAACACTGAATAATTATGTGCCAACAAATTAGAAAACCTAGATGAAATGGACAAATTCCTATACACAAACATACTGCTAAAACTGTCTCCAAAGATATAGGAAATCTGAATACAACTATAGTAAGTAAAAAGATTAAGAAGTCAAAAACTTCCAATAAAAAAAAGACCTAAATGTAGAAGCTAAAACTATAAGACTCTTAGAAGGAAACATCAATGAATATCTTCACAAACTTGGATTAGGTAACAGCTTCTTAAATATGACACCAAAAACAAAAGCAACAAATGAAAAAATAGATAAATTGGACATTGGAAGTAAACTTTTCTACATCAAAGGGCATTTTTGAGAAAGTGAAAACCTCCAGAATGGGGAAAAATATTTGCAACCATATCTTTGATAAAAGTCTAGAATTCAGAATATACAAAAAGACAGAAAATGGGCAAAAGATTTGAATAAACCTTTCTCCAAAGATGATATACAAATGGCCAATAGGCACATAAAAATGCTCAATATCATTAGGCATCAGGGAAATAAAAACTCAAACCACAATGAAATAGCACTTTACACCCACAGGGAAGATACCAGTGGAAATGTGGACTGGTATAGACGTTGTGAAAAACAAATTGGCAATTCTTCCAAAAATTCAACATAAAGTTACCATAATACCCAGCAATTCTACTCCTCTGTATACTGTATATCCAAGACAATTACAAATATATGTTTATACAAAAAGTGTTCATTAATGCTCACAGCAGCATTATAGTAGCCAAACACTGGAAATGAAACAAATGGTCATCATTAATGAATGGATAAGTAATATGTAGTGTATCCATTCAGTGGAATGTTATGCAGCCATAAAAAGGAATAAAATAAAAAACCCTTAAAACATTATGCTAAGTGAAAGAAAGATACAAAAGACCACCTATTGTATGTGTTCAAATGCGAATACATTGATGAATGAACCGAAGATCCAAAACAGTAGAATAATTTAGAATCAGATGTGCAGACACTGAATGAAATTGTACACGTCAAAGGTAAGTCCTAGGAGACCAGATTAGGGAGGAAGGATGCAGTGGTGTGCTAGTACCACTGCATCCTAAATGCTTAACAATCCGTCCTCTTTGGGGGACTGATTTATAAACACACCACTTTGGCCGTTTTCAGGTCACCTGACAACCTGAAGACGAAGCTGAGGAGAGATGTGCACAGTATTGGTTACTGTGAGCCAGTACAAGTGGGCTCCAACACACCCCTGGAAAAGTTCAAAGTCGGGAGCTGAGAGAGCAGTGCCACCAGCGAGCAGTGGCTGGTGAACTTGCTTCCTAGGGCAGAGGTGTGAGTTCTAAGGAGCAAAGCATCAGGCACGGGCTATTCCTGATTAAGGAATAGGATTTCCTCACAAAGAGGACCTGGGGGGGAAAGAACCTGCTACTGCCTTTGGTCACTGCTGGCCGACACCTACAGACGGCACAGGAAGTCAGTACAAATGAGGGCTCTGCTTTCAGGAGCAGAAGCCCACCGGAGGGAGCACTGGAGGGGCAGGTCAGGTCTGAGGACTCAATGAATGTGTCTGCTGTGCTTTGCAAGTTAATTTTATACCGTGTGTCCCGAGGCAGCGGAGTCAGGCTGCCCATTCCACACCTGCTTGCTTACGGCTCCAGGTGCTTAGGCCTCCAGATGGCCATCGGAAGCAGCTTGGAAAAAGCAGTTTCAATGCCCATATAACATTTGCTGGGTGTATTAAATTATCCGAGAAGGTATTAATTTTAAATCTCATAAATGTCTCTGGAATGTATCAAACCTAAATGGGGAACTATTGGCTCAGAGCAGAAGGGTAACGAGTTTATCCCAGAGCCACCGATTCAATCAGTGGTTTGGGATGATCAGCCTGGGCAGTACAACAGCAGTTCCAAGTGTAATAAGAGATTTGTGGGTAGGGAACAGGTAAGATGACAATATTAACAGTCCCTGCAGCCATCCAAAAACAGACCAACAACAGGAGACACAGTGGGAGAATCTTGCCCGAGCATACTGATCATGAACTCAGCCTGCTGGTGAACTGCAAGGGAAAGCTCCCAATGAAACCAAAACACTGCGTGGGAATGAAGCTTCTCTCCACATACACATCTCACCACCACCACCACCCCCCGCCCCGCCACACACACACTCACAGGGAAGGTGGAAACAAAACTCAGCTTCTGTACATAATGAGATAATGAACACATCTCTCCTTTTTTATAGAAAGAAGACCACAAACACTGCAGGTTCTTAAATACAGCAAAACTGTTCCTTATTTATTAACAAACTTGACAACAGGGTAGAATGTGAAGGAGGACGATGATTAGCCAGAAGGCATGTTAATTAATGGCGTGTCTTCCTCAGGATGTACTGCTTTTCTGCATCAACATCTTAAATAATTGAGCAACTTCTGGAGGCAGTCTCTGGAGGCTGTTTTTAACAGCAACAGTTTTTAAAAACAATTAGTTTGAGCAGTTCTAGTCACTGGAATGGTGTGAAATAGACTTTGAAGATACAAATAGTGTTTTCAACGAGGTGAGTAGGATTTTCTGACCCACATGTGCAAGAAGACAAATCATGCTTACTTAGTCCCGTGTTGTAGCAGAAAAAGCAAGGGCTTAACTTAGGCCAGCATTTCCCATCCCATTCTCCCCGCAAAATATATATATAAAAATAAATAATCACTCTTCCTCAAAAGCTACTTTTCGGTTAAATACATTTGGAAAATATTCCATGCTACAATTGCTTGTTGTAAAGCTCTGAGGGATCCTACAGAATAATTTTTAAAAGGGATAGCCTTTATCCCATTATTTACCAAACTGTTTATAATTTTTTTAAAAGTCACATCTAAAGGTTACTAGCATTTCTAAGAAGACAGGTTGAAGAACCCTGGTATAAGACATCTTTCGAAGCAGTCACAATGGTATGTTTTTCTAACCTACTGCAAATGTATTTTAAATGTAGCTCCTCCATGCTCATACCCCAGGAAATGCAGTAAAATACTCAGCCAATGAGTGCTCCCAAAACTCCAGAAAAGCTCCCAGTGTCCCACAGAGACAAATTGTATTTCTATTCTTGCTCTTTTCCGTGTGGACAGTGACCACAGAAATGTTCCATACCCTATGCAGGCAAACTTCTGTTAAGCCCCAGATAGTATGTATTTCAGGCTGGAGGCTGTGGGGCGCGGCTACAGTGTTTTGGCCAGGTTCAAGCCTTGGACTAATGAAAGGACAGTGTCCTCTCATTGCCACGTGCAAATCCCAGCTGGAGGGCAGGGCCCCCCCAGCACAATTATAGCCAACGGCTGTGGTTGTAAGCTTGAACCTATGGTCCAAACACGTAACCCCACGCGCCTTGTGCTAGAGTTCAGGTGCCTGTAGTTGAGTAGGGTTGGAGCTCAGGAGAATGCTGTAAACGTAATCATGCCCCCTGCTTTGCCTCGTGACATCTGCTATAAAATAAAGACACATCTTGTGGGCGTTGTCGTTGTCTCCTCATCAGGGAGGCAGCGTCCCACTGAGACCCAGCTATTATTCTCTTGTCTGTCTTTCCTTAATCCTTTCACCCCCCCCCCCAACTCTGCATCACCCTTGGTCATGCAGCCACAAATGGCTGAAGACCAGGGACTGACTTTGGAAGCCACAGGGCCGGGGAGGGGGCATATAGTCTTTGTAGCATAAAAGCAATCATAGATAACATGTAAATAAGTGTGGCTGTGCTTTGATAAACTTTTATTTCTAAAAACAGATGGTAGGCCTTATTTGGCCTGTAGATCATAGTTTGCCATGGAGTGATTTTTATTCTTTCACCCACCATGCCCCACTCCAATTCATACACTGAAGCCCTAACACCCAATGTGATGGTGTTAAGAGAAGGGACCTTGGGGGAGAATGAAGTGATGAGGATGGTCATGATGGGATTAGTACCATTATAAGAAGAAACAATAGGTTTTTCTTTCCTCTCTCTGCCAAGTGAGGATACAACCACAAATCTGCTGGTGATTTCATCATGGACTTCCCAGCCTCCAGAACTGTGAGCGAGTAACTCCTGTTTTGAAGCCACTAGTCGATGGTAGTTGTTATGGCAGCCTGAGCTAGCAGAGCTTCCATGTTGAGAAACCATCAATTCTGCTTATCAGTAGACCTTCTTGTTTACTGTTTTTACTCACGTAAAATGGTAGTGAACTGCCTAACGGAGACTTAGAATTAAATGTCTGGCAGGTGTGGTCATTGCACAGGGCTAGTGGTGATGAAAGGGAGTGAGAATTGGATGATTCAGAAGACAATAATATCAGGAATTCCACTTGCAAAACTTAGAATGCCCTTTAATTTTCTATTAAATGTAATAGAATGTACATATTATATAGTATACAGAGAGAAGATGCCTTTTTGATTGATGGATAATAAGTTTCCTAAGAACTGAGCCATCCACAAGCATATTATTTTAGTTACTTAAATAATAAAAACTCAGTAATTTCCACCTGAGGAGTGCCCAATGGTGTTGTATATAACCATTTGCAATAGGGATCTTTCTTTTCAATTAAGACTCCTACCTAAAAGTTATGCTTCCTGCACACTGCACATCCTATCTCTTACCCTAGTAATAGGAGAGAGACCACATGAGGATAAAGAGATCATAGGCAGGACAGGACATTCAGACAAGAGAGGAAGCTTTGAGATCAGGTAACCAGCAAAAGCCATTCCTGGAGTTGATCTAAAAACAAGCAAACAAAAACACAAAGCAATTAATGCTCTCAAAGTGTGGTCCAGGGACCATATGCATTGAAATGTGTTAAAAACAGTCATTTGGGCTCCAGCCCAGACCTATTAAATCTGCACCTCTGAGGCTTTCTTTATCTTTAACCAAGATTCTAAATCATCCTAAGGAACACTATCATTTGATTTCTACCAAACAAGAAGGCAGTAACAAAAACCCCACATCATCTTATGGGATAGCATGGAGCAACAATGGCCTGAGCCACAGAAGGAGAAACCCAGATCTATGGCAAAAAGGAAAGCGGTATACGTTACAGGAAAGCGGCAACTGTGTTTATTGCCACCTTAGCTAGAGGTTTCTAAAGTCTTTCTGTTAAGTAGAATCTAAAGCTGATCAACCCCACCACAGTGTGTGCACATGAAATGGTAATTAAATGCACATTATGCTTACATTGCTGCCCTGTGCAATACACAAAGTTTGGACCCTCTTAATAATTCCTTCGTCATCTTCAAAAAGTTCTGAACAAAGGCAAACCATTATGGTCCCACTATTGATATACTGTACTCTGGATGCCAGTACAAAGGGCCTGGCTGAGAGTGCAGAGTCTCCTGCGGGAGTGGGATCACCGGCAAGCACCGGCAGCGCTACACGGAGAAGCTGAAACTCAGAGGAGAAGGGTCGGCCGGGGCACGTGTCTCTCTGCAGAGGCCTGCCTGGCTCAGGACCACGTTGGGCCACATTGGAGGTGGGCGCCAGGAGAGGAACTCACCCACCTGTTGCTCCCTTTCCATAAGGCACGTGTGAGAGCGGGCTTGCAGGTGGTAGACAAGCAGCCTGGCCAGGCACCTGCTTCGCAGGGAGGTATTTGGGAACACCAGCTGTTAGCACTTGGTGAATAGATGGTGTGAAGTTGGATCTAGCTGCAGTCCCTTCCATGCAGGTACAGAAAGCTTCTTGTCCTGTGGAAAGCTGAGTGAAGGTGTAGCCCCTCCCTGAAAGTTGGGGTGAGCCGTTTCCTGGAAACTCATAACCTGACACATGGAGAGAGGCGAGCCTTCATTCCCCTGCCTTTGATCAATTGGTCAACTGATCACTCTCTCCATGGGGAAAAGTCCAATAGATGAACTCTTGTAGAATGCTAAGCAAGAAATAATTCCATCTCAAGGGTAGATACATGTTCAGAAGCATACACATATGTGTGCTTACACACACATACACACACTCCTTTCCGGGTTTATCTGTATAAAACACTGCACATCTTTCCTCAATTTTCACTTTTGTTGCTGTGTTTTGAATGGATTTGGTTGATATGACTTGGTTGGCAAAGTTTAAGATGTGGTGCTAGCTGTGCCTTCAACAGGGAGAAGCATGACCCCCAGGTCAAGAGACCAAAATGAGTATTCAGCTCAAAACTTCACTGCACCAGCCTCAGGGCTTGTAGGCAAATGACTTTGCTGGCTCTTACTGTTGTTTCCTCATCTGGAATAGGGATGATGGGATGTGTGCTAAGAATTAATTAATGTTTACAAAGCATTTTGAGATCCACTGATGAAAGGGACAAAGTATTATTTTTCTCAGCACAGGCAAACACTTGGTACAAATCCAGCCAAACCACTCGGTGTTAATTACCTGCAAGACTTGCAACGGTTGCCTCAACTCTATTTTGTACTTTCCTGCCCTAGGCAGATTCAGTACCTGTTGTGTTTTACTCTAAATCACCAAAAGAAGTTAGCAGACAAATTGGGTCAAAGGATAAGATGGGGGTTCATGTAGACTCCCACTTCCCTGTGATAACTATTTGTGGAGCAACAAAAGAACCACATTTGCAACAGATGATTAATGTTGGGTTATATAGGCAACCTGCAGAAACCAACAGTAAGCCTATTATTTCAAATAATGAATAAACACAAAGATGTCAAACCATAAAAAATGCAACTGTAGGCATATCGTTCACTTGCTTATCCCAAAGATTATTAGGTTGTTAACTTTAAAACATTTCTTAAAAGTCCCAGACCAGCAAGGCATTTGATACAACAACCACAACTTCTTGAGTAAGGGGGACCTCTATTTCACCTTCCAAAGAGGTGGCTGCCTTTGAGTAAAACTATTTAAATATCATATGTGAGCCAGAGTTCAAGCAACACCAAGAAAACCCAAGCACAAAAATAAAGTCTGGGGTGGTGGCTAGAAAGGAAGAGTGGCGCTCAGGCCTGCAATAAGTCAAATCACAGTTACCCCTCCAATTAAATTTGGTCCAAGAACACAATTCCAGAGTAAAATATTTTACCAAAATCACTTACCAGCTCAAACAGGACTTCGGTTTGGCCGGACTGAAGGTGGGCAGAAATCTTCAAGACCGTTTGTGTTCCGAGAAGGCTGGTTCTGCGGTAAGAATGTGGGAGAGCCGCAAGCAGAGGAAAACTCGGCGTCTCAGTAGCGCCAAGGGCAGTGGGTTTAAATGTGGGTGGAGCCTGAGCACGGACTCAATATCACCTGAAATCTATTAGGAATGCAAATGTCAGGTCTCACTCCAGACCTACTGAGTCAGAAACTCGGGGAGGGAGGCCTCGAAACCTGTGCGCTCACCAGCCCTCCAGGAGATTCTGACCCGACGTTTAAAAAATTCTGATTTTAACCCGGTGAAGTCTGAGGATCACTGACTAACAACGGCAAATTGGTACCACCCTGAATGTGAGTGAAAAATATTCAATTGATGTAAATCATGGGGAAGCTAAGAAAGTGAGAGCTGTAAGTCAGGCCAGCTGATACTAAGCTGTGGGCCTTGAGATTTCGTGAGTGTGCTCATCTACTGCACAGAATCTGTGGTGAAGACGGGAGAGATGCTTTTTTGCTACTGGAATCATCCTCCCATCAGCATGTAAGAAAACAATAAAAAGCTGTTCCTAGTTAAGGCAGAGTCCTCCGGCTGTCCATTCTCTCCTTGTTTGGGCATAAAACTACATTTCCCAGCCTCTCTTGCAGTTAGCTATGGCGCATGACTGAGCTCTCTCCCTGGGCCTATTACCAGAATGATGTGTGCCACTTCCAGATCTGGCCCATACACCACATCCAAGTGTGTTCCTCCATGGATTTCCCCACAGAGGTTGACGGTGACGGCCACACTCAGGATGACACACATTATGGATGTCAAAGCAGCCAGCAGCCTTGATTTCTGAATCAAAGCATGGAGGAGCGCTTCCCTCGACCTGAATTCCCAGCCTGACCCTTATATGAGAAAGTGAGCAACTTTGTGTTCTTTAAATGTCTGAATTTTAGAGTTGTATTTTTTTAAAACTCAGTTAAACCCCCACCCCCCAAAAAATAATATATTGGCATACTCAGGTCCTTGACATATTTTCTCCACAGCTAATAACAAACATGATTATGTTCTTAAGTTTTAAAAGTATATTCTGAAAGTTTGATACTTTCTTTAATCTTACTCTAGAATACATCGATACACATGCACACACAAAAGCAGAAAAAAAGAAATAGTAAAACAGTAGGGAAGATGTAAATATCACTGGCCTTACTTTAAGTTTATGTATATTCACACTGACATTGGTAAGTCAAGTCATCAAATTCAGGCTAGTATATTCAGACTATAATATAGTATAGTAATATTAAAGAAAATGCTTCAATCATGATGTAAAAGCATCGCTACAAAGAATAGTGTTATATCAGCACCTTCTACATTTACCTTTTCAGAAAATGAAAGCCAGCTATGATT
This sequence comes from Myotis davidii, assembly GCF_000327345.1. Lineage (NCBI taxonomy): Eukaryota > Metazoa > Chordata > Mammalia > Chiroptera > Vespertilionidae > Myotis > Myotis davidii. The sequence goes on from NW_006285040.1 coordinate 3,057,769, forward strand.
ACTCTGCACAACTGATGTAATATTTATTCATCTAATTTTAGTGCACCTTAAAGCACAAAGCTTAAGTTTGTTCAGCATAATTGTTTTTACATATAATTGTTCTTACATGTAGTTTTAACTCCTAAAAATAGGGCCCAACACATTCCTGCCAACTGGATACATTCATATTGTATTTTTGTTTGAAATGGTTTAGCCATGTTCTCATTCAGGTCTGAGAGTGATGGCTGGGTGAATTCAGTGAAGTTACTTAATATGCCATGACACCATGCATTCAGCTATTAAAAGGGGGAAATAGTAGTTAATGGCTACTTATGTCTATGATGTAACCATTAGTGAAATAACTGGTGACTCGAGTTCTGGGTTCCTTGGAAAAGTAGAATTCTAGGCAGAGAGGATTCTGCAACTCTCAAAGACAGGTCTCCCCTTCCACTGACCACTGACTGCCCAGTCTCCCCCAACAAAAACATCACCCCACTTCACAAAGTTAACTATATTCTGCAGTAACTAACAACATCACACCCTCACACAGGTAGGGAGAATTCTGGGCTCATCATGAGTTCAAAGGTCAGACAAGCTTGGGTTTGAATCTTGGTTGCACCACTTAGTAGCTCTGTGGCCCTTGAAGTTTCTTAAGTTCCTAGGGGTTCAGTTTTCCTCTCTATAAATAGACCCCTTCACCTTGCTTAAATCCTTCAGAGCTTCCACATCATCATCAAGAAGTGAAATGTTCTAGAAAACAAGACACTTTATAATCTGACCCCAATTCACCTTTACAACCCATCAAGCCCTGGTCACCTTCAGGCAACAAGGAAAGCATATGTTGCTTCCGGAATATGCAAAGTTCCATTGAGCTTCTTCTTTGCGTCCTGTCATTTCTCCCCTGTCAATCAGAAAACTTCTTATGTTTAACAAAGGAAATGGAAACATCACCTCCTCCAAAAGGCACTTGCAAAGGCCTCCAGGCTGTCAGTTCTGCTTCTGTGCTTTCCTCACACCAGCCACACACCTTCTCATTACTACGTATTACCCTCAACTACAATTACTTATAATTACTTTGTTTGTTTGTTTAGCTTTTTCACCACAAGCCTGTGAACCCCTGGAAAGCAGAGGGTTCATTTTATTGCAGTGTCCTTTCTCCACCTTAAGGCCTTCGCACCATTTGTTCCTTTGACCTGGAACATTCTTTCCCCAGCCATGCACAGGATTTACTCCCTACTTCCTTCACATCTTTGCTCAAACGTCAGCTTCTTGCAAAGGCCTCATCTGAATTCTCCATTCAAATGTGCAGCCTGGCCTTTCTCCTTCCTTGATCCTCCTGGCCAGGCCCCTTAACTTTGGTTTTTCCTTTTCAGTTATTACCTTCTAAAATGCAATATAATTCACTTATTAGTTATCTTGTTTATTGATTATGGTTTGTCTCCCTACCTAGAATGTAAGCTTCTTGAGGGTATAGGATCTGTGACTATTACTTACTGATAAATGATAAGGTCCTAGAACTGTGCCTGGCACATTTGTTGTCCAGGAACTATTTGTTGACTATGTGAATGCATGTATTTTTATATCCCCACAAGCCTAGAAGTTCAATAGCTGTTGATTAAAAGAAAGAATGAATGTCTGTCCCAAAGTTGTTTCATGCACAGGAAAAAAAGAAATCAAATAAATCCATCAGAAAAAGAACTACATCTTGGTTTTATTTTCCTATCTATAAATATACCCATTCACCGTGTGTTTAAATCCTTCAAGCATCCACATCATCTCCAAGAAGTGAAATGTTCTAGAAAACAAGACACTTTACAATCTGAGCCCAATTCACCTTTCCAACCCATCAATCCCTGGTCACTTTCAGGCATGGGCTAAGAGCATGCCCTCTTACAGACAACTGGGTTCATATCCCAGCAGGGACTCTTCCATACTATTTAGCCTCTCTTGACCCATAGTCACCTCAATGTAAAATGGGTTCAGCAATAATATCTAGCTCTTAAGGCTGTTGTTCAGAATCAAGATATTATACTGCAGAAGCACTTAACCACAAGATGTGGCACATTGAAAAGTGCTTTGTAGATAGCAGCTGCTATTATGATTCATTCTCAGTAATAAGGTGCTCTTGTTAGAACACATTTAAATCCCCAAGAACTACCTTTGAGAAGCCTGAGACGAGGGTGGACACAGTCTCACTGCTCCTCAAAGTGTGGACTTGTATCTCTAGAGTTGACCGAACACCTACACACTCTGAGCAGAACAGAAGGAGCTGGTCCTCACATTTCTTCACATCTACTTTCCTGACTGGATTTTTTTTTTTTCATCTAACATACTACATCTAAACAATAACATTATCTGTCTTCCATCCACCACGCCAAATCAAACTAAATCTAATTTTACTCACACGGTGATATTTAGTCATTCATTCTTTCATTCATTAATTTAGTCATCTATTCAACAGAATTTCTAGATGCTGACTCCTATGCTAAGTACTAAGTATATATTAGTAGAAAAATCAGATAAGGCACCTGCCAATTGGGACGGCGGGCAATAAACAAGCATACAAATACAGAATCACAAGCTGTGAGAGGTGCTCTGAAGGATATAAGCAAGGTGGGGTGAAAGATGATAACAGTGAAGATAGACCTAATTAAAGTAGGGTGGAGAAAGGGAGGTTACCTTTAATACAGAGAAATGGAGCATATAACACACTACAAGATTTGCAGCAGACTACTTTAGACCAGTTTCTCTGCTTCTCCACCAGATCGCAAGCTCTTGGATGACAGTGCAGTGTCTTAAATTAGATGTGCAAGTTCTATACTACTTGGCTAGGACTGAACATACCTCAGGTTCATTAAACGGTGTTTACCTAGTTGGTGTTTCCTGTATGTTTAGAAAAGAATGGGAAAATAAAATTCCTTAAATTTGTAATTTTATGAATGATATGAAATTTTAAATTTGGTATCCCACCTAATGATGTTTTAGAAACATCTTAAATTTTTAGCTTAATTATTATATACTAAGGTTGTTTCTCGTGCTGAAAATAAAACCATTTCTTTAACTTTTATAATTGTGGTTAGCTATTAAGAGTGTTAATAGATTGAACAGGGAGGAATATACTCCAAAAGAAATATAAAACTTGTAAGCTTGGAGAAAACTGACCTTAAATGCAGTTGACACAATAAAATAAAGTAATTTTCTAGGGCTGTTATTATTTTACATAATAGATAGACTTGCATTTATAGTTGATGTTTTACAAGAAAGACAGAACTCTTGGCATGGTCTGACAATGTTTTTAAGATGAGATTTTATAAAAAGAAAAGAACAAAGCCCAAGAAATGGCACAATATAACCACTGGCATATTCCTTTTGCTCTCTCCTGAGAATAAAGACAAAGAAATTGGGATCCATTGGAAAGAAAAATTGCCTCACACTGTTCATTCATGAGTTTTCAGCTGTAGTTAAACATCTAATACTCCAGATGGCTGAGTATTCAAAATTAGTACATTTCGGCTTCACTGAAACAGTTTATTTTAAAATGTTCAAAATACTGTTCAGTGGTGCCTGGCTGGTATGACTCAGTGGTTGAGTACTGACCCAGGAACCAAGAGGTTATGGTTCGATTCCCAGTCAGGATCCATGCCCAGGTGTCAGACCTGATCCACAGAAGGGGGTATACAGTTGATTAATGATGTTTCTCTCTCATTAATGTTTCTATATCTCTAGCCCTCGCCCTTCTTCTCTTTCTAAAAATCAATAAAAACATATTTTTTAAAAAGAATGTTGAATTTCCCACTTATGGGAAACTGTTAAAAAAAAAAATACTATCCAGTGGTGCTTAATAACTGAGCTAGGGAATCTTTCAGAACTCTGAAAGGTCTATTAGAATATCTGCCTCATTGAGAAATTCATGATTCCATAATACTTCCTTATCATTTCCTTCTTTTCCCCCTATTGACCTATGTAGTAAAAACATTTTAAAAATTGGATGTGAGTGTGCTTGCCTTGCACAGAACTCCCATGTACTTTAGGATAGAACTTTTGCTAAGTGAGAATTCAGTCTCTTGCTCTCTATAAGCGGGTGTATATTTCCTTGTCTTTTGACTTCGGATCGGGTTGTGTGATTTGTTTTGGCCAATGAGCCATGGGCAGAAGTGCCAGTGTGCCAGTGCCAGGCTTATGCTTTAAGAGCAGCATGTATTTCTGCTTGTACTCTCACATCCTGCAATTGCCACGAAAAGACTGATGCCCCTTCATCCTGGCTACCAGTGAATACACAGGCAACAGAACTGAGCACAACCCATATCAAAAAGTCAAGTGCAGCTGGGCCTTCAGTTTGAAGCAGAGCTGCCTCGCTGGGCTCACCCTTTATCAGCAGACCCCCATTTTGGCAGCAGACACATGAGTAGGAAGAAATAATTTCTTATGTTAAGTCCCTGAGTTCTGGGGTAGTTTGTTAGGCAGTAAATACTATCTAATATACTATGTCATTCACTGCCTCATTCTCTGAGGTTTTGGGGGGAAGGAGACTGAAGGGAGAGAAATTGCAGGCCACATTAACAAATATCAAACATTATTATTTTGAGGATATTTATTATACCACCTCAACTGGATTTTAGACTTCCTGGGTCTAAATGAACTTGTTATTCATCTTTGACACATCAATGGTAACTACTTAAAATTCTACTGACTTGGCTTTATTAAAAAAAAAAAATGGTGCAAGTATCAATATCACCATTAAACCATTAATCAAAGACCCTTAGTTTGACATTTTCCCTGTAAATCCATATCAAGCTAAAAATTTTAGAGAGGGATACTTTTAAATGTTTCTGCTAAATGAAAATTTGGTTTACTTGTATAAACACTGTGATTGTTTTGTCAAAGATTCACTATATATATCCCTTTTCTACTGGACGCTTTGCATAAATTATTTCACTGACTGTTTAGAAAAATAATGTGAGGTAGGCTATTGTCAACTTTCCATTTGGTGAGTGGATTCAGAAAGATTAAATAACATGCTCATGACCACACAGCTAATTGAGTTAGAATTTATACTGACAATCTGATTCCAATTTTCCCCTCAATTACTACTATATCTATCTTCCAATAAACAAAATCATTAACAAAATAATCATATATATATATATATATATGATAATTTCATGTCTGTCTTCCATACCAAAGAGTAAGCTTCATAGGCCAGGGCTGACACAGATAAAAATTTAGTGAATACTTGTTGAATAAAAATAAAATGAGTTGGTTCTGAAAGAGTTCACCTGAATCTCTCCTCTGTCTCAGTTCAATGCCTAACGCCCCGCAGATATGTACACAGTGCTCTACCAAATTCCTTGAGTGAACCTCACCCTGATTTAGGATTTGTTTTCTCTAGTAACTATATTGCACCTCGAAACTGTACCTTGCTTCTTTTTCTATCTAATTAAATTATTCTGATCTGATCATTTTCAACCTCCCAGTCTACACCAGGAAAATGTATTTCACTAAATTCTTGGGACCTGGCCTTCAAACTTATCAACCTTCATTATGGCCTATAAATCTGATAAATTCACATGGGAATCCAAAGAATAAATCACTAAGGAGTTACCATCAGCAAATAGTTGTGTCATAGAAGCAAGTGAAAAGGGGAAAGTGAGAAATCTGAATAGGTAGGTGAGTGAGGTTAAGAGGCCACTTGCCTTTTTGCTTTAAGAATAAAAATTTGGTCCTTGCTGGTTTGGCTCAGTGAATAGAGCGTTGGCCTGTGGACGGCTGGGTCCTGGGTTCGATTCCAGTCAAGGGCACATGGCTGGGTTGCAGGCTCGATCCCCAGTAGGGGGTGTGCAGGAGGCAGCTAATCAATGATTCTCATCATTGATGTTTCTCTCTCTCCCGCTCCCTTCCTCTCTGAAACCAATAAAAATATATTTTAAAAAAAGAATAAAAGTTTGAACTTGAACATGAGGACAGAAAAGGACACTAAAGATTGTTAGATGTGTAGAGCAAAGGCAGAAATTCTTGAATGAAAAGAAGTCTTGGTTGGGTAGTTAGGACCTGCCTGAGGTGAAGAATAGAAGAAAGATGGGAAGAGGAAAACAAGGGTCTGGATGTTAGGGAGAATCCCATGGGGTGCAAGCATTAAATGGAAGAGGGTTCCTGGACAGACACTGAGTGCTCACTGGAACAAGAGGAAGAAAGAGTGGACAAGAATCCAGGATGTTATTACTTTGTCAGTATTATCTACATTGGTTCTTCTGCTCATCTCCCTCTGGGCCTCAACCACTCTGTGACTCTGCCTTGTCTTTCCTCTCTCTGGGTCTGCAGTTTCTCACTATCTCTGCCTCCTTCTGTGGAGATGTGTGTGTGTCTCTCTGGGTAAACCTGTGTAGGGTGGTCACTACAAAGGATGGTCAGGAGGACTACCCGTGAATTATAAGTGATGACAGACGGTGGCAGTCCCTCGGGGATCTGCTTGATATTGGGCTGGGGAACCACAGAAGGGTAGAAAATAAGGTAGACTCCTCTGTGAAAGAGGCATGGATAGGAGAAATATGGAAAAGGATAGATTATGCAGAGCATCACATTAGAAGTTATCTAGCCCAACATCCTCATATTATTGATTATGGAAGGATAAAAGAGGAGCAAATTCTAAATGTAAAACACCACTTTGAAATGTTATTTCTAAAATAATAGCTTGAGACCCTTTGAGTAAATCAATGAATTAAATGCATCTTATATTACTCACTTGGTAGCAGTAAACAATTTTAATTATATTAGGTCAAATTCGATATGGTTTTCTAATAAAGCAGATTTTTGCTTAGAGCGGCTGTACATTAAATCTATTAAATATGTGAGAACGCTGTGCATTTGGGAAAAGTTAATTTGGAAAAATAAAGTTGCTTTCTTCTGTTTGACTTTGACTATTCATTTACATTTAGAAATAGTGCTTCAAGGATGGGTGAGTTCTTACAGTGTTCAGATAATTTAATCTCCAACTATGTTTTAAAAGCAAGATAATCTCATTTGTGTCATTAACAGACTATTGCTTTAAATGTAAACACCTTAGGCTCAAGTCACCAATCAATCTTACAAAAAAAGTCACAGGGAGATGGATTCTTCTCTCTCTGGAAATAAATATTTTACCCTAATACAATCCTTTGTTTAGCACTGCTTTCCACCAGTAAAGGGCCTAAGTATATTATTTTTACTGTGAACTGCTCTAAATCTTCTCTGGGAGTGAGAAGGTATAAACCCATAAATAGAGTCAAAGTGAGTCATATATTAGTCAATAGGGAAATTGTGAAAGGATTGTGCTTATCTATAGGGCCAGAACAGTTCCGCTGCTTAGAATTTGGGAGAAAATGCAAAATCACCACCCACTTCATAGACTGAAAAAAGAACACATACTTTATAACACCTGGTAGCCTCCTAATCTAAAAGAAAAGAAAGCCAATTATGCCTTTCCTATTTAGATTTTCCCACAAAATCTAAAGAGCAGAGTGAACTTACTGGGTCACCCAGGCCTAGTCCCCCACCTGATGCTGGAATGCCCTAAATTCTGTATTTAATCTCTAGCTAAATCTGTCCAGTGATAGCACCCTAAGTCCAACTAAGGCAGTAGGTCCTATCATTGTCTGGCTCTGACTTTACAGGGTCCTTTTGAATAGTGGGTCAAAATCATTCTCTCCTCCATCCTTACCCATTCATAGGGCAAGTGAAATTTCTCGTTTACAACCTAAAATCCAGTGGTGCATGCCTGTATCATACACTTCCACCCTTAGCATGAGTTCTGCCATAAATGATAGGGCAATGAGCTGAATCAGCTATTAACTACCATCAGCTTATGGATACATACTCCTGAGCCTTTTTTTTAAAAAAAAAATTTCTGTTTTCCTCTTACATTTCCAATGCAACAGAACATATTGAGACAGAAAGCATCTATAAATTCTCCCTGATCATTTTTTCAGCTCCTAGTCAAGGAATTAAAGGTTTTTTTCTGTTTAGACCTTGAATTAAAGTCAGACTATATAGACCCGATCTGTTAGAGATGCTCTGTTAATATGGGAGTCACTATCCACACAGGCGCTGTTGAACATTTACAATAGAGTTCGTGTGATTAAAGAATTGAATTTTTAATTTTAACTTTAATTAATTTAAATTTAAAAATTAAAGCAGCCTAACTATGTTTCCATTAAACACTACTTTGTTGTTTTACTGGATTACATTTTACTTTAAACAGTGCACAATGTAAGATGTAATTGTTATATTAGTGTGTGTTTCTGGCCCATGCGTCATTTTTATTATACACATAAATACATGACTAATCTAATAGATGTCAGTGACTTGATTCATTTTGAATGATTTTTTTTCTGTGCACAGATATAACATTGCAGTATGTTTATTTGAATATTTTACATAGACAACAGAAGTTGTGATACCTATGGAAGTAATACTTGATAATTAAATTAAAATATTTATTTTAATAATAAAATTAAATTGTTTCTGGTGCAAAAAAATAAGTGTGCACAAATATTTAAATTTAAAGTGAAGGCATGCTAATGCTGATTCCGTGGAAATTAGAAGCTAGTGTTATGCCCATAACAGTAATGAAAAAAAAGAGAGACTGGAAGATGTCAGAGTTTTTACAAAGAAATGCAATTTCCTGCAGCAGAGAAAGTGAGAAAGGTGCTTCTTTGTGGCATATATATATAAATATATATATACATATATATATATATATATATATATGTAATTAAGTAGGCATCTTTAAGACATATTTTTAGCAAATGCATTATGTATTTGATAAGTTTAAAGAGTCAAAAAGTAATGAATGCAATTAATTTTGGGGAACTAGATTTAATGTCCAATAAAACTTTAACTTTTTTTCAATGGGATCTGAGTTTGTAATTCTGGTTTTGATTCTTATACAAAAATAAACACCATTTTTAGGTGGAGACATGGTATAATAAGTTATTACTTCAGTTATTGAAATATTACTACAATATTATGAGAAAAATTTTAAAAGATGTTTTTCAAAAGTAAAAGATCTTCAGTTAAGCCACAAAGTGATTGCTCATAAAATCCAAGATCTTACTAACAATATTCAAGACTAATTGATTCAAAATTTGAAAAATTACAAGTACTTTCCATTAGTTTTAGTTAAGTTGTATAAGTCACAGATTGATTAGTACTTTGGTTATCTTTTGTCTCAAAGGACTTCCAAAATTACAAAGAAATGTTATCAATTCCCAGGCTAAAAGCAAATTCATGACATGGGTATTTTTTTAATCTTTTAAAGAATTTTTAGCTAGATATAAAAAAAATATTAGTTCCTATTATAACAAACATTATTCTAACTATATTAGGTCCTAATAACCTGGATTTATTAGAATTATAAATAGACTGATGTTCCCTCTATTGTTTTATACTAATGTATGATATATTTTGAAATTTATCTGTGATCAGTTTTCTAAGGCTGATTCCATGATGTAAAGTCCTTAAGATCATTTTGTAAATCACAAATGCTTTGAAAAATCATCCATTTTTAAACTGTTAAAAGAAATAGAAGACAATTTAATGATCTTGTATTCTTTGCAAACGCTTGCCAGTTGAGTTGAGAAGGAGTGCTACAAAGATTTACTATGTTAACTCTAATCTAAGGCTTTCTTGAAACAAAAGAAATGCTTGCCAAATATAAAATAATCAAATACAAAAATTGACAGCATGCTTCATATCACAAAAATGACAGTGTGATTTATGTTTTCTCACTGACGTGACACTGAATATAAAGAAGCTAAATTTGATGCCCTGAGGAAAGTAAAAACTCATTTGTGATCCAGCAATATAGTATGGGAATTTACGTTGAAATAGAAACTTTTCAGCCGAAACCGGTTTTGCTCAGTGGATAGAGCATCGGCCTGCAGACCGAAAGGTCCCGGGTTCGATTCCGGTCAAGGGCATGTACCTGGGTTGTGGGCACATCCCCAGTAGGAGATGTGCAGGAGGCAGCTGATCGATGTTTCTCTCTCATCGATGTTTCTAACTATCTATCTCTCTCCCTTCCTCTCTGTAAAATATCAATAAAATATATTTTTTAAAAAAAGAAAAGAAATAGAAACTTTTCAAAATAAAATTCAATAAGTATTTTGTAATTATTTCTAATACATTTTAATATTTCAAAGATTTTAATTATAACCAACAGTATTATATGAATTGCAGTCACAACTAAGAGAAAAAGCTGAATAATACTTGGTTAATTATAATAAATATAAACAAAGGCTCTTTTCAATTTATACAATACCACTTTGAGTATGATAGCAATAATACTGAGTTCACACAAGAGTAAGTGAATTTACTTAACTTGGACATAGTTTTGAAACTATATCAAATCGATTCTAAAAAACATGAGCCAATTTTGTCAAATGGATGCAGATATTATAGGAAAGTGACTTTTTGGTAATTGCTTCAATTATTGAAAAACTTTGGGATAGATTTAGAATTACTTGGGTATGTGTATCTACTTTTTCAACTGTAAATTTTATAAAATCTAAATACCTATCAAATATTTCTGATGAAAATTTAACATCCAAATTGACATGTAGTATAAGTGAAAATTACATGCCAGATTTTGAAGACTTTCTAGGAAAACAAAGTGAAATATATCTCATAAGTTAATTTTATTAAATAGTCATGAATCTATACTATTATAAATAAATGATGCTTGTATTTCTTTTCAAAAGGTAAATAAATGAAGGAGAATAGATAAATTTCCCACATAGAATGCCAAAAGATTTAGATAGATACTAGAGGCCCGATGCACAGAATTTCAATAAGAGTAGGCCTTCCTTCCCCCAGCTGCCAGCACCACTTCCCTCTGGCACCCAGGACCCAGGCTTCCCTCGCAGTCCTGGCTTCATCTGGAAAGTCATCTAAAAGAACATCTGGTCTAATTAGCATATTATGCTTTTATTATTATAGATTTATATTTTAGCTATATTCAAAAGAGATAAATTGACACCTTATCCCTTGTCTTATGGAGATGTAACTGCACTGGTCATTCTGCTGGTATGGAAATGTACCTTCTCCCAGTCTGTAGCCCTGTGTTTTTTCCATGGACCCCAATTCTAAAAATTCCCTAAATCTGCTTATATTACCCTAAAATTCTTGTTTCACTGCTAGGAAATAGAGCCCAGAGTTTTGTTCCCAGCAGATGGACAATCAATTCCATTTCCAGCAGAACGCTTCAGTGATGACAACATCCCCTCCTGAAATGCGTGGCTTTTTAGCCATCCATCCATCTTTCATTTTGCAGACTCATTCTTTCACTTCAAGAATGTTGTGAGTGACACCTTCTTCTGCATGAATGTCTTTTCATGTGTGCCTGTCATATTTCCAAGTAAGGTGTAAACAATTAAAGACCTGACTTGCTCTTCTGCAATCTTACTCGCTGGCATCTCCTCCCCACTCCAATCACTCCCTGAACACACCTACCACCATCCCTACCAGCAGCCACACTGAAAAGAGGGTGAAACAGGAATTTTAGGGGAATATAGGCAGGTTTAGGGAATTTTAAAAATTAGGGGTCCATGGAAAAAACACAGGGCTACAGATTGGGAGAAGGTGCATCTCCATAACACAAGGAAGCCAGATGCAGTTACATTTGCCTAAGACAAGGAAGCAGCAACAGTATATTTCCATAAGACAAGGGAACTGGAAGTAGCCAAAAAAGGTCTATATTTACAAAATAAAGAAGGAAGAAAGCCCAGAGGGAATAGGAGGACTATGAGGGAGGAGGGCCTCAGGAGGCACTATAGTAACCAATTCAAAAGGGAATATTGACCAATCAGAGGGGATATCAGGACATAGGAATTATAGCCTTTATATACCATGGAGACAGGAAGTCTGTGGGACCCTTCCCCCTCTCCACGTGGAAGTTTATTCTGTGGGACTCTTTCCGTATCCCCATGTGGGAGTCTGTAGTTGTTCTTCAATAAATTTCCACCTTTGCTATACTACCCTCTGTCCGTGGATGCATTCTTCAAACCCGGCGGACAAAGAATCTTGGTTCCAGTCCAAAAATTCCATATCAAGGGAGAATGTGTTTTAAACTGAGTTGCAGATGAAACAGGAATTTTGGGGGGTGAAAAGACAGGTTTTAGGAAATTTTAGAAATTAAGAGGACCATGGAAGAAGCAGAGGGCTGCAGAGCAGCAGAAGGTATATTTCCATAAAATAGGGGAGCTGAAAAGCTGCAACAGGTACATTTCCATAGAATGAGGGAGCTGGGAACAGCAAAAGGTCTACATTTACAAAATAAAGGGAAGGAAGCCCACCATCCAGGCGGCGAAGGAGAAAGCCCAAAGGGAATAGGAAAACAATAAGGAAGGAAGGGGGCAGGGAGAACCTTTCATGTCCCATGTGAGGCTCAACCTTTGAGCCCAGGAGTTACTATAGTAACAGTCTAAGGGAATAGTGACCAATCAGAGGAGATAGCAAGGCACAAGGGACTTTATAAGCCATAGGGACTCTTCCCCCTCCTCACGTGGGAGTTTGTGCTGTGAGATTCTTTGTCCTTCCCCACGTGGGAGTCTGTACTTGTTCTTCAATAAATCTCCACTTTTGCTAAAGCACCTTCTGTTCGTGGATTCATTCTTGGACTCCGGTGGACAAAGAATCCGGGAACTGGTCTGCCCTAGGGCAACACCGCTTGTTCCGGTCCAAAAATTCTGTTTCACAGATAAAGGAAAAAAGGAGTGAACTATATGATCACTTCTTTTTTTTCTTCCTAAAAAGAAAGTTTGAGTCACAGTCTCACCTTCCCCCAGATTCTAGATTACAGAATTGTACTTTTACCATGAAATCCAGTTTTCAGTAATTATGATTAAACTCGGGCTTATCTCTTGGCAATCTGTCCATCTTTATTTGATAAATTGCAGAAGTTTCCCTTGAATATCATCGGAGCCGCCTTTACCGGTCTTGGAAAAGAGAGGTGCATTCTCAACCGCAGGAAATGAGGTTTGTGTGGGGTTTCAAGATCATGCCAGCCAACAGTCGCCAAGGTTTTACACAAGTACGAGGAGGGCCTGGGGTAAGTTCAAGGCGCTGATCCACAAACCTGAACGAGCAGTTGATTTGAGTTTGACACAAACCAGATCTCAGGCACTGAAAGCTATTTAACTTAATGACTCTCCCCGTATGAAGCAAAATGGGAAACTGAGCGCTGTAATCAGTGCCAGTCTTCTTGACTGATCTGGGTGTTAACGCTGCAAAGGAAATCAGTTGTGGTGGGGGGAGGGGTGTTGCTTGGTTTCCTTCCTACTACTTCGCTGTTACTCCAAGGAATGCATTTAATTGTAGAGAACTGGGTTATTTGCTTTCTAGTAGCTGGCTCTCTGTTTAGTTATTCCTACCCGGCGCCATCCCTTTGCTGAAAAAAAACACAAAAAAACAAAGGCCTGTTTACAACTTGACCAGGTCTTTTGGCTTCCCTTCCTCTGCTTTCTCCCACACCAAAGGAAAGCAAGGTAGTGTGATGCAAATAGCCCCACAGTAGGCTACCTCTGCCAACCGGAGACCCGTTCTCAGTTGCATGCAAACTAGAATTCTCCGCAGACCTGTGAACTGTAAATAACTCAGGCTGTGAGAGGGGTCAGCTTGGTTTAATTTAGAGTTCCACAGAGCTTTTCTATAGAAATTCAAACACCGGTGAACAAACCCCTGCGGGGCCTTTAAAAAAAATTCCAGGGCCAGCACCTCTATTTACTCTTTAGACTCCTGCCTGTCTGATGGAGGTCTGCTCTTAAAAGCTAATCAGTTCTTCTAGGGTTGCGGCCCTGGCTCCCAGAGGCAGGCTGCCTCCTCGGCACAACCCCTGCATTGAGCTGCCTGAACACAGTCTCAACTGGAGCCTGGTAGAGGAAGCATTTGCAGAAAAGAAGCCCTGAAGTTCATGCTGAGGCCAGGACGAGGCTGGGGACCCACAGACGGTGGCCGAGCTGAGCGAACCTCATCCATCTGTCACTCAACATAGTTCTCTTCTGCTGCAGCGAAGGGACTCCCAGTCCTGTCCCGTCACACAACTGGTCACCTGAGAAATATCTTCACTGCCTTCTGCTCTTATAAGAACATCCTCAATTCCAGAGTGGCCAGTGTTCACGTAAAAAACATTCAAACCTGTAAAGAATTTTTGTGAGTTTATTTGAGCCAAACTGTCGACAATCGCTGGGAAGCAATATCTCAACGGATTGGGATAATGCCCCAGAGAAAGGCGGGTTTTCCTCTATTTTATACATTTGCAATCAAAGGAGGGACGTAGGTGGGTTACATGGAATCCACTGGTGCTAGACTAGAGAGGCAGGAGAAAGCAAGGCGGGGAAACCTCTGGGATTGGATAAGAAGTAAAATTGATAGTGGGTGCAGGAACAATTAACCTGATAACAATGAAGGAATTTGTGGTATCTGTCCTGGCGCCCAGGCACATTAGGTTGTGCCCCAAGAGGTCCGGAAAAAGGGAAGTTACAAGTTACCCAGACATTTCAAGGATATGTTCCTGTAGGTGCAAAAAGACAGGTAGGCTCATTTAAGGTAAAGGTTGACCTTGTCAGTGAAGATACCAGCCTAGGATGGAACTACCCACCATAACTGCTTTTACTAGTAGTTAAAGTTTAATTTCACACCATCCTTTGTGGTTACTTTAGGTCTGAGTTTGCAAGACCGCCATGCAGGCCGTCCCTGAGCTGGTTAGGTTAGCATGTGGCCCCTTTCGTCCACAGCAGGAAAGTCAAAAGGGATTCTGAGCATCCTCACTCTGCCCCTTCAGAAGGCAGGATCCCAAAGCATCACACAAAAAAGTGGCCCAAAGGCATGGATGTCAGGACCAGAAAGGTTCCCAGGACACTGTCTCCTACGGAAGTCTGCAGACATATTAGCCTCCCTCAAGCTGTAGGAAAGGTTTTAAGTTCTGAATTCTCACGTTAGCCTTGCTCCAAAAAATGGCTTAAGTTGTGGGGAAAAGATCTGAGTTAGCTCTTGGAGGGACTTTTTTGATGGCAGGAATGTGTGGTGTGGAAAACAAAATAAGATTCTTACATGTCTTATGCTGAAGGTATTTGAGAGAGAGCAGAAATTTTGAATTTTCTCCTGAGGTTATAAGAACAATTCTGCTTTGAACCAGATGATTCCTCAAAAGTGGCAAACTTCACAAGATTTATCTGTAACGACAGCTGCCTACTCTGCAAGGAAAATGAAAAATATCCTGGCATACACCATAAAGCAAGTTAATACCCCATTATGATCACAACCTAGAAAAGCTCTCCCATAAAAGAAAGTTAAACTCCTTGGTGTACATGGTCTAATTTCATGATCTTCCTTTAGTGATTTATACTGAGAGAGACACCCCGACAGGTTTCTGGTTCACCCGGGCAGGGCACCAGTCCCGTACAGTTCAGAAGCAGTGTAATCTTCTTGATCAGACACACTCTGCTGGGCTGACTTCAATCATGGACAACTGCACCTTGTGGGGGGATATCAGAGGCCCTGGAAAGTCTGTCTGGCTCACACATCTGTTCTCTCCAACCCCGGTACCACACTACAGCCCAGATTTTTAAAAAGGTCCATTTGACCTGGTGTATCTACAGTTATGTCAATATATTACCTGGAAAGGGAAATGTTTCATCTGTGAGTGTCTATTAATCTATCTACACTTTGCAGGCATGGTGAATACCTACCCTACAGAGTTACCTAGGACTACTAAGAGAAATCAAAGCCTGAGAGCACTAAACTGGGAAGAAGGGTGCATGTGTGTGTGTGTGTGTGTGTGTAAGTGAGGGAGAAGAGAGAGAGAGAGAGAGAGAGAGAGAGAAAGGAAGAAGAAGAAGAAGGAGGAGGAGGAGGTGGAGGAGGAGGAAGAGGAATAAGGAGAAGGAGGAAGATGGGGAGGAGGAGGAAGAGGGAAAACAAGAATTCTGCTGAGGAGCAGGAAGATGTGAGGAAGACTTGATGACTGAGTGAGAAGTGTGGATGTAGAAGAGAACTACAGAAGGCAAACAGCCCATGTTGTCTGTAATTTATTTTTTGCTTTAAATAGTTTTATTGATTTCAGAGAGAGGAAGGGAGAGAGAGCTAGAAACATCAGTGATGACAGAGAATCATCAATTGGCTGCATGGCCCCTACTGGGGATGTGCCTTGACCAGGAATCGAAACATCACTTCCTGTTCATGGCTTTTTAAAATATATATATATTTTATTGATTTTTTACAGAGTGGAAGGGAGAAGGATAGAGAGTTAGAAACATCGATAAGAGAGAAACATCCATCAGCTGCCTCCTGCACGCCCCCTACTGGGGATGTGCCCACAACCCAGGTACATGCCCTTGACCAAAATCGAACCCGGGACCCTTCAATCTGCAGGCCGACGCTCTATCCACTGAGCCAAACCGGTTAGGGCCGTTCATGGCTCTTTGCTCAACCACTGAGCACACCAGCTAAGCTGTAGTTTTGTTTTGTTTAGGGCAATCTTTC
>NW_006285040.1:3074291-3080206 GCF_000327345.1 Myotis davidii
TAGTTGTACTCTGTTCTGCCATGCATTCACTTTGATTTTGACACCTAAAGATGAGGAATTGAGATGCTAGAAGGCAAACCTAGACTGGCAACAAGAACAGTCCTAGCAGTGCAGGCACCCTGGCAGGGTAGGGAGGCAAGGTCAAATGTTTCTCTAAGGAGGACCACAGAAATCTGTCACCAGTGTGAGTGAACCAAAAAGGAAGCTCCGAAAAGCAGCTGTTGTGTTACTATGAACTGCACAGCCCCGCACATATGATGTGAGAGCCTGCCCACACAAAAATGAGTGCACTCACAGGAATGTACACATATGTATGGATATATTTACAGGAATGCACTGAACAAGGATAGCTATGTGAGCAGTCAGTTGGCTCTTTTTCTTATAGAGAACAAAAGAACACACACAGTCAAAAAGAAAAAGACCAGTTCTAAATCGCTTCTGGAAACATCAAATCTCAGTATTTCCATGACTCCTTTCTCGCAGTAAGTTTGACTTCCTTCAGCTGGTTTCACAGCCTCTGGATTTGATTTCTAGATGGTAAAGGCTGCCAAATGCCAACATTTAAGCTCTGTTTGCTTTGGTCTCACTGTATTGGCATCCCACCACCCTGGTGAGAGTTTGAGCCAAGCGGGGAAACCAGACACTCTGAGACCTGGCCCCATTTGCTTTACAGACCCCTAGGAAGAGCTAGTAGCTGCTGCCCAACACGAGCAGGTGAGTCATTCTCATTCAGCAATTAGCTGTGTGCCTGGATTAAGTAACCCCTTGAGGACCCAAGGTAACTAAAAGCCAGATCTCCATGCCTGGTTCTACCCATGAGGCTACTTTGTCGCTCAAGCCTAACCTCACTCACAGCTTGATATGAACCAGGTTCTTTCTTAAATGTCATTTATTTTTAATGAGCATCCCACTCCCAATTTCCTTCTTTCAATATCAATAGCTTAGTACCCTTTGATACCAATCACTGACTAGGCTTGTCTCCATTCTCACGCATGGATGCGGTTCCAGCAAACAGTGTTAGCTCCTCTGCTGAAAGCACTGCCACTTCCAAGTACGTTTCTTTCAGATTCTCCTCCATCTACAGTGCCTTGACCTTGCAGAATTCTTGACCTACAAGATAGGTAACATTCCATCTTTCCCTTCTCTGTTCCTCAGCAAGTACACAGGATAAACTGGAAGAGGAAGGCTCCTCAAGATTATTTGGAAATGTAGAGGAAATAAGGAGGTGTGGCTGAGTGAGGTAAACTTACATAGAATAGAGTAGAAGTGTTAGGGAGAAGGGAGACATGAAGGAAAGCAAGAATGAAATGTAGAAAAGAGTAATCAAGCCCTAGCTGGTTTGGCTCAATGGACAGAATGTTGGTCTGCAGACTGAAGGGTTCCAGGTTTGATTCCAGTTAAGGGCACATGCCTGGGTTGCAGGCTTGATCCTCAGTGGGGGGCGTGCAGGAGGCAGATTATCAATGATTCCCTGTCAGCTAAACCAGCTAAAAGGTTAGGCTAAGATAGGTTACATAAAGGAGGACATGAACAAAACATTGAAGTAAGCAATAATCACTGGATTTATTTAACCCTGGGAAGCCATCATAAAAAAAAAAAAAAAGAGGTGTGGGAATAAAATACTTAGCAAAGAGAGGCTTGAGAGTAATAAAATGTCCTCAGTGCCAAGAAAAAGAGGAAACTAGAGGGTCTGAAGACCATCAGAGGGGAAATCCATGATGAGGAAAGACTGGGAAAATGTTTGGATACATGTCAGATGCAATAGTCATCCAAACTTTCACAGGGCACAGCCCCTCTGCAACAAGCCCTTTGCAGTTCATCCATCACTCATTAAAAGTACAGCAAATGAGCCTTAAGAGAGATCAATGACCTTTCATATTTGTTCATGAATAATGTTAGTGATGGTGTCTTTCATCTTCGCAGAACTGCTCAGGGCCTCAAGTCATTTCCAACCCTCTCTGCCCTTAATACAGAATGAAGTGCAAGGCCCTATGGCAGCGGCACTGAGAATGCTAAGCATCCTCTACTATTTAATTTTATCAGAGTGCCTAGTCCTCACAAATGTGTGTCTACTATAAAATCTCTTTGTTGAATCAGCATGTTGCTAAATTCTTCGCTTAAGCCTTAGCACAGCTGTGGCCCGGACATAAAAATACAGCTTCTTAAATTATAGGAGTAGAGACCACTCTCCTACTGAGGAATAGTTCAAGAGGCTAAGATTTTTTCCTTTGCAGTGTCAGAGTGTCAGTGAAATGAAACATTGGTTACTAAACAAGATTCTTGGAACTTGGTAATGAATAAATGGAATTTTAAAAGTGATGAAAGGACATAACTCAGATGATTATAAAGCTCTGAGCAATATAGTGCGACACAGATCCTAACTATTAACACTGTAATGGAACAAAGTTAATTTTAAGTTCAGATCTCCTAGAATTGGTTCAGGCTATAGTCACTATTCCCCTTCTGATTAGTATTTAGTAAAGTTACTTCCTCTTCCTAATATAAGCAAAAGAGAAGACATAGAAAAGGTTTAGTTGTGGTTAGTTTTTTTCTTTTAAACCACATGTGAAAAGCAAAATATGGACTTGGAACCTCAAATACCCATTATAATTGTTCTTTGTCTTTGTATGCAGATAACACCCTCCTTCCACATTATTGGAGTGCTTATCTGCAGTTTAACAACCCAACAGCATCTGTATTACTAAACTTGCTAGGCTGATAAGATTCCATAAACAAAGTATAGTTTTTGTCACTGACATAGTGTTAAACAGACTGCTCTTGTCAAACATACATTCTAATAAGAAAAGATTTAAATAAGTAAATACATATATTATGCCAACTAGTGCTAAGTACTAAGAAGAAAAATAACACAAAGTAAGAAGAGAAACAGATAGATGAGAGATGGTTTTTTTGGATTTTTTTAAGTGTGGTCAAGGAAGTTCTCTTCTACAAGGTCACCTATGAGCAGAGAAGTGAATAAAGTGGGAAAACTGGTCATGAATATACATAGGTAAAAACCCGTTCAGAAAGAAGAATGGGCAAGTGAAGAGCTCTCAGCCAGAGGCATATGTGGCATAGGTTAGGAAATAGGAAGAAAGCTAGTAGACTCAGCGGAGAAAAAAGAGTGAAGAGGAGAGTGGAAGTAAATAAAGGAGAAAGACGGTGCAGGGCCATATTGTATAGGACTTTGTAGGTGGCTCTGGGAGGGTTTGGAGGGTAAGAATGTTTTTAGAAGGAAGACAAAGGAGGAAGCAGTCAGCAGGTCCTGGCAATAACAGAGGTAAATGAGGATGGAGACTGGCTCTGTGGCAGAACTGGAAAGAGGTGGTTGAAGTCCAGAAACATTTCAAAGTTAGAACAGTCTGGGTTTTCCTAGTGCATTGGATGTGGGATGTGAGAGAAAGATAGCAATTATGAAACCTCTTTGGGTTTTGGCTAAAACAGCTTGAAAAATGGAGTTGTCTGTTAGTGAGATGGGCAATTTAATTCTACACACTCATATGGCAAGAAATATGTGGCCTTCTCCTCAACCTGGACACAAGGTATTCTCTGATAATAGCTCTCCCTTTCAACTATTTTCTTTCTCCTCTCTTACTTTTCTTATCCAGGCCTGCCCTCAAGAGAAACGATTTTACCAGAACCTAACTGACCTGTGAGAAGGGAAGTACCCAATTCAGGCTCACTAAAAGCCTGAGAACCTGGGACTATATATGTTTTCCCTCAACCACTTCTTTCTACCACATCAATATGGTTACTTTATCATGACATTAAGATTAAACCAAAAAAGAATTCCAAGATCCAGATTCTATGAAAGAAAACACAGAAGACAAACCCAAAGTTACTAGGAGAAATTTTAGCCTCTAACATCACAGCGATAGCAAACAATAAACACAGCCTATTTCCTAGCCAGATCATGTCTAGCTTGCAATACAAAATTACAAGACATACTTTTAAGGCAAAAACATAGTCTGGAGAGTCAGAGCAAACATCAGAACTATACACAGATAGGGCAAGTATTTTATACTACAAAGCTATAGTAACCAAAACAGCATGGTACTAGAATAAAAAACATACATCTAGAAAAATAGAACAAAAGAGAGGGCCTAGAAATAAACCCATGTATTTATGTCAATTGATCCTTGACAAAGATGCCAAAACATACAAAAGGGAAAAGGACAGTTTCTTCAATAAATGCTATTGAGAAATTGTTTCTCCATGTGCAGAAGAATAAAATTTGGGCTTTATCTCACTTCATATACAAAAATCAACTCAAAATGGATCAAAAGTTAAATGTAAGACCTGAAACTATAAAATTATTAGAAGAAAACATAGGGGAAAATCTTCTTGACATTGGTCTGGACAATGATTTTTTGCATATGATCCCAAAAGTACAGGCAACAAAAGCAAAAATAGACAAATGGGATTTTATTAAACTAAAAAAATTCTGCAAAGGAAACAATCAACAGAATGTACAGACAAGCCATGGAATGAGAAAATATTTCAAACCATACATCTTTATATATATATATTTTATTGATTTTCTACAGAGAGGAAGGGAGAGGGACAGAGAGCTAGAAACATAGATGAGAGAGAAACATCGACCAGCTGCCCCCTGCACACCCTCCACTGGGGATGTGCCCGCTACCAAGGTACATGCACTTGACCGGAATCGAACCTGGGGCCTTTCAGTCCACAGGCCGATGCTCTATCCACTGAGCCAAACTGGTTATGGCCAAACCATACATCTTATAATGGGTTAGTAATCTAAAATGTATAAGGAACTCAAACAACTCAATAGCAAAAAAAATAGAACCTAATTAAATATGGACAAAGGATCTGAATAGACATATCTTATAATAAAACATATGAATGGTCAACAAATATATGAAAGAATGCTCAACATCACTAAACACCAAGGAAATTCAAATCAAAACCACAATGAGATATCACTTCACACATATCAGAATGGCTGTTATCAAAAAGACAAAAAGTAAGTGGAGATGAGAATGTGGAGAAAAGGGAACACTTGTACACTGTTGGTGGTCATGTAAATTGGTTCAACCTATTTTGAAAACAATACAGGGATCTCTGAAAAAATTAAAAGCAGAATTACCATATGATCCAGCAATCTCATTTATGAGTATTTATCTGAAAGAAATGAAAGCAGTATCTCAAAGAGCTATCTGCACACCCAGATTCATTGCAGCATTATTCATAACAGCAAAACATAGAAACAAAGTGTCGATTGATGAATGATTTCATAAAGAAGATGTTGTTATGATATATACAATATATCATTGTATATTGAAGATGTATACAATAGAATATTATTCAGCCATGAGAAAGGATATCCTGCCATTGAAACAATGTGGAAGAACCTAGAGAATATTATTGAAGTAAAATAAGCTATACAAAGAAAGATAAATACTGTATGATCTTACTTATATGTGTAATCTTAAAAAAAAAAAGTTGAACTCATGGAAGTAGAAAATAAAACAGGTGTTACCAGGAGCTGTGGAGGTGGGGAAATGGGGTGACACTGATCAAAAGGTACATAGGTACAGTTATGCAGGATGAATACATTTAGAGACTTAATGTACACTCATGATAACTATCTTATCTAATAAAAGGAAAACATGCAAATTGACTGTGCCTCTGCTACATTCACAAGCCACGCCCACAAGCCAATCAGAGCAACTATATGCAAATTAACCCAACCAAGATGGTGGCCGGCAGCCACGGAGTAAGGAGGCTTGGTTGCCCAGGCAATGGAGGAAGCAAAGTTTCCTGCCTACCCTGGCTGGCTGTGTCCTCTGCTCAAGGCAACAAAGTTTCAATTATAGAAGATAAATAAATCCCAGATACCTGCTTCCAGCCAGCCTCCACTGGGAGCTTGGGTGGTTGGGGGCTGTTTC
>NW_006285040.1:3080466-3093162 GCF_000327345.1 Myotis davidii
ACAAATACCCATCAGCCCCTCACCCAGAATGACCAGGCACCTAAGCGGGACCCTCCCCCTGATCTGGGACACCCTTCAGGGCAAACCAGCTGGCTCACACCCATGCACCAGGCCTCTATCTATAATAATAAAAGCCTAAGCGACCATCACAACCGAATGGATAACTGAACAGGCGGTGTGGGCGACCAGGCCGGCAGGGGGTTTAGTGAGGGGCGACCAAATGACCGAGCAGCAGGCTGCATGGGGAGACCAGGCCAGTAGGAGGGTTAGTGAGGGGCAACCAAACAACTGAACAGTAGGCTGTGTGGGGCAACCAGGCCGGTAGCAGGGGCAGTAAGGGGCAACCAGGCTGGGGGGGGGCAGTTAGGGGCAACCAGACTGGTGGGAGAGGGCAGTTGGGGGTGACCAGGCCAGCAGTGGGGGCAATTAGGGGTGATCAGTCAGGCAGGCAGGCAGGTGAGCAGTTAGGAGCCAGTGGTCCCGGATTGTGAGAGGGATGTTCGACTGCCAGTTTAGGCCCAATCCCCAGCAGTTGGACATCCCCCAAAGGGTCCCAGATTGGGCTGAGAGGTTGCCCACCCCCCTGCATGAATTTCATGTGCTGAGCCTCTAATAGTTAATAATGCTGTAAGAAAACACTGCAAATATGCTAAGAAAGTAGATTTCAGGTACACCCAACACCAAAAAAAAAAAGATAACTATATGAGAAGATATGTTAACTAGCTTGCTTTGGTAATTCTTTCACTTTGTATATGTATATGAAATCAGATTTTACATCTTAAATGTACCCTTTTTTATTTTAAAATATTATGGAGGTCACAGTTGAAACTAGATATATGTAGCATGGGAGTCAAACACAGGGTGAATTTCAAAGAACTTTCAACAAAGTCAGTTATCTTTCTCTTTGCCAAACTGGTAGGAGCTCAGTGTATCCACTGAAGAAGTAGCAGGGTCCCATAAAGCAAAGAAAGGTGGTCACAGAAGAGTAAAAAAAAAGCACAAATATACAAGTCAAGAGAGAGAATTGAAAAGCACCATTTTAAAGAAGTTTGAGAACAAGGATTCTCCCCAACACACATACCTTATCCATAGGGATTCATAGCCTTAGGCACTAACTACTACACCCAGGTTCTGAAATTTGCCCTTATGGAAATAATGGAGGGAAAGAATGGTTAGTTTTATGCACAACAGCTCAATAGGTGTGGTTTCAAATAAACTGTTAATATAATATATATTTGAGGTAACAATGCTGTCCCATATACCTCATATGTACAGATTGTTGGGTAAGAAATCATTTGCCACTTCAATACATTCTACATGATTAATTACATGAGTCAGTTGTGAAAGCCTATCCTGCCTTAGTTGTTAAGCAAAACTTCAGTGGTGTTCATACTGTCTGAGGTTCAGTGCAGCTGAAAAAGATCAATATAGAAGCAGTCCTAACTACATTGCATGAGCATAAACCCTCAAAGCAATTTGCTCTAACTCCACAATGGGGGTTACATGTTCCCACTCCCCATAGATCACTTTCATTTAATATTTTCTCTACTAAATTCAGACAGGAAATTATACATAAATCAGCTCCATTACACTGCTGAGATCTAGCAATTTAGTAAGATAATGATGAAAAGAATAGCAACACTTATGCAAAATAATTGCACTCCCGACTTTTAATATACAGAAGTTATTCCTTGGTTTAGAAAGAACATTACCATACACAGGACAGAGGAGTCTTTTTTCTTAATAAGGAATAAGATAGCAAGCATAGAGTAGCAGAACAACCTCTGGATTGGGAATAAAAAGATCTTTGTTCTAATCATCAATCCACCACTCATAAACTGTGTTATTGGGGAAGTTGCTCACCTATTTGAGCCTCATTTTCCTCCTTTGTAGGATAAAGATGATTATACCTACCTTGTATATTTCATATTATGCTATTATGATCAACTGAGATCATATTTACAAACATGATTGGGAAACTATAAATGATAATTGGTATTTCTAACATCCCCAATACATTCTGCATCCATTGTTTCACTTAATTATGAAACCACCATGAATATACAAGTTATTACCCAAGTTACTATTTTATATAGTCTTTCACATTGTGAACATGAGTCATGGCAAGATTTCATACATCATATGTGATTGGCAAATAAATTCCCCAGCACATGGAGTACAGTCACTTAAGCTGCATTAATAGAAAATCATATACTGTGTGTGTGTTTTTCAAAGAATACATCCAAAATGGTCTTAGAAAACACAACCAGCAAGGAACAGATAGAGGTGGGACAGTAGAAAAATTGTTGCAGATTTGCACTTCATAGAACTCAAATGGCATGTAGTGAACTCATAAGTAGTGAATATTTTTTCTCAAGCTATCTACGTTGCTATAAAAACAGTGAAATATATCTCTATCTTCTTTCATAGCACTTGGTAAATATTGCTCATATAAAAGGCATTATAAATTACTCATTGCCACATAGGAAAGAAAGCCTTTACAACTATGAAGTAAACGGAGACTATATTTGAAAACTTGGAGGCCATTGTCATAAATATGATTTAACTGAGGACTTTATGGTAAGCTCATGAACAAGTAAAGCAGACTCTTCAGTGATGATCTCTGCAAAGTTCTGGTTTCACAGCCCATCACCCAGAAAAGAGCTGTTATAATTAACCCCCAATATAGACATTTCATAAGCAGCTCATGGATAATAAAAATGATCATGGGTTGCTCATCCTCTGATGTCACTGGGGGATTGGGGGGTGGGGGGGAGGCGCTTTTTAACTTCCTTTTCTTGATCAAATAGCGGCACTGAAATCTTAAAGGGGAGAGAATATCTGAAATAGTGTTGATTCTTTGTAAAGGTAGACTGTGTTTATGTAAGAAAAACTAGTTTTCCAACAAAAATTGTCAAAAGTTATTCATGGAACCTAAATTTAAACAAATTCTTATTCTACTTAGGGCTCTAATATCAAACAAAAAAGTATCTAATAAATATTCTAAAATAATTGTTGGCAAACTTTTTCTATAAAGGTCCAGATAATAGATATTTTAGACTTTATGGGCCTTACCATCTCTGTCTCAACTACTGGACTCTGCTTGTCATAACAGCTCAAAAATAGCCATAAACAATCCTTAAATGAATGAGCATGGCTACGTTCCAATAAAAGAAGTAAAACCAATAGGCCTTTGTTCCATCCTCCTGGGCCACAAGAGGGGAGTCCTTGCCCTCTGAGTTCCACTGCACACATTCAGAATTCTTCTGGACTTGGCCCCCTGCATCTCTCCCCTCAACTGACGTTGACCTTTCCCTGTACGTATTAAACTAGAACTGTGAGTACAACTGATTTCAGTGAGTTCTATGAGTCCTTCTGATGAATTATCAAGATGAGGGTGGTCTTGAGGACCCCCTAAATTTGAAATTGGTGTCAGAAGTAAGGGTGGTACTATAGACTGCTCCATAACTTCACACTCAATGCCCCCTAACAATTGGGGAGACCAGAGAAAGAATCGTCTTTGAATGTAGTTTATGAAACTATCCAGGCTTCCTCAAGACTCTGGCACAGTCCCAGAATCAGAAAAAGAGGGTATCATTGAAAAGCCTTCCCAGGGAGTCCTGATTCTCTGGATTTAAAACCACTTCCATGGGGAATTCTTGATGTTTTCTAAATAAATAACACACCAGAAGACAGCAGGAAGCTGGGCAGGGTTTATACGCTGAATGTTTTATCACTATCTTGCTAAAAAGCCTTCCCTGACCTGCCATTATCTAAGTTATGAATCAAATAAGTTTCACATTCTATATTCTCTGCAATCTAACCCTAAACCAGTGTTCTTTACTGCTGCTGCCTTCCACATTATCCCTGTGGGTCCTATCCCCCAATACTCTGACTTAATGGTTCAGGGTGGGGCTCTGGCATCGATATTTTGAAAGCTTCCCAAAGGATTCTCCTATGGACTCAGGACAAATTCCTAATATTTTATAGCCAAGTAAGATGACTATGTATTATATAAACCTAAGATAATATTGCATTGTTACCTCTAGAAATCCACTTCTGGACGGTCCTGCTCAAAAGACCTATTCTCCAGGGAGCCTTCTCTGTCACACTGGGGCGAAACCCATGTCTATTTCTCTGGGTTCCTCTAGTGTTTTATTTACATCCATCTGTAGGACAGTGATGGCAAACCTTGTGAGCTCGGCGTGTCAGCATTTTGAAAAACCCTAACTTAACTCTGGTGCCGTGTCACATATAGAAATTTTTTGATATTTGCAACCATAGTAAAACAAAGACTTATATTTTTGATATTTATTTTATATATTTAAATGCCATTTAACAAAGAAAAATCAACCAAAAAAATGAGTTCGCGTGTCATAGGTTCACCATCACTGCTGTAGGACATTTTATACTCTGCATTGTAATACACTTAAAGGAGCTGCAATGTAAAAAATATATATCTGGTTCAAATATCAGCTCTGTGATTCTGTGATTTTAGAGAAGTTAATTTTTAGTTTCAAAGCTTTAGATACTTCAGCTGTAAAATTTGAAAAACAAATGGTTATCTTATATTATTATCATAAGTTTTAAATAAGACACTTCTGTGCTCCCCAATCTTCTTCATGCCAGGGTACATAGAGAATGTTTTCTTAACAGCTTAGTGTTGGAGGATGCTTGTGTCTGGAGGTGACAGGCTGGTGTGTGTGTGTTGGGGGGGGTGGGGAGGAGGCAGGCGGTAGGTGTGCCTCACTGGGGCTCCCTTTACTCCAGGCCTTGCCCAAGGGCTCCAAGAGTTAACAAGATCAGTATCTGAACACACCTGTAACCATTCAAGAAATACTGACTGGCTGTCCATTGAAATCACAGTGGAGAGCAATAAAAACTACTGAAGCTTGGGTGTCACCTCCAAGATTATGATTTAACTTTTCTGGAGCAGAGGCTGGAGTATTGGGGATTTTAAAGCCCCACCACCTCCCCGGGTGATTCTCATGTGCATTCGAGTTTGAGGACCACCCCTCATAAAAAATT
Source organism: Myotis davidii (assembly GCF_000327345.1). NCBI lineage: Eukaryota > Metazoa > Chordata > Mammalia > Chiroptera > Vespertilionidae > Myotis > Myotis davidii. Next base: position 3,085,495 of record NW_006285040.1, read on the forward strand.
TGGATCAGAAACTTTAAGTAAACTTCTAGGTTATAAACTTCTTGAGGGTGGAGAATGTGTGTTCACTTCTATAAAACATTACCCAATCCCCAGTCCTTACTAACACTGTCCCTTCAATAGAATACATGTTCAATAAATATTTTTGGAATTCAATTTAATTCAACAAAGAAGTAAAATTAAAAGGTCAAAGAAGGTCATGGAGGTCACTGAAGAAATCATTTCTAAAGTCAGACACTGTTTGAGTGGATTCAGGACCCTCAGGACTCCATCCCCACACACCACCCACCCCTCTGTGCACAGCACCAGCTCTCAGACTTACCGAAGCAGACCCATGTCCTTATGTCTCGATGTCACTCAGTTTCCCAATCTTACTGTGGAGAGTAAAGTAATAACAGGAATGCTGAAGGAAGAAGTTCCATGTATTGCCAGGAACACTTTCAGGCCTAGTTCTTTAAATGCAAAGAAGCTGAACCTCTTCAAGCTGAAGGATGCATGCTTCTCAACTTGTTTATGTTTTCGGGTTTCATGATAAACAGGATTATCTCTTATGGAATTTGCCTCCAATGTTTGGAAACCTTGAAACAGAAAAGAGACTTCTCAGTGATTCTGGTTCTAATTACTGAAATTACTTAATGTAAGGAGCCCATGATTTTTAATTCACCAGAAATTCTAAAGCTCATAATTAATTCCATTTATATTCAAAGTATTCTGAATATATTTCCATAGAGTATTTTCATTTAAGATAATAGGCTCAACTAACCATTGGCCAACCTCACCAATAATAACAGAGGCAATTGATCCCAAATGAAGCATTCCATCTCTGTTCAAAAGCTTGAAATGCATCTATACAGGTCATGTAAAAGATTTTCAGAAAGGTTAAAATATCTACATAAATATTGCTCCTCCCCCCTCCCACTCACATCTTTACACACACACACACACACACACACACACACACACCAGTTATTTTTGTCATATAGTTGATCGGTGTGGTACTTGTGTTTGAGCTCGACTCTTCTAGCTCTTCCATGATATTAAAAGTGTCGTTCAAACATGTTTCTGTGCCTCAGTTTCCATATTCAGATGATGGGGGGTTGGGGTGGGGCTATAACATTATTGATGTCTTTTAAGCCCTGATTATGTTTTCATGAAACTTTTAAAATAAATGAAAAGAAAACTAGTATTTGTTAAGTGCCTGCTTTCAGAAATTAATTAGGTGGTTGCCACAAAGGAAAACATACCTAAATTAGCTGCTTAACGAAAAAGAGACTTTTTGGAAAGTATCAGTAGTATCCAAAGACAGGGATTGCAGTAGTGCCTGATAAGGCATAAGACCAAGAAATGGGCATTCCCAAGCTAATATAACTCTCATAAGATCCTAGTTCACACACGCTGTTGTTGCTAGTTCTCTCAGAGCATTGCCTTTATTTGTTTTCTCTCTGCCAAAATTTTTTGGGGTTGTGGGGGGTGAGAAGTGGCCCAATGGTAAAAATGGCCAGCACACCCAGTGACCTCTCACCTCCAGAGCCCAAAACCAACTTAAGTAGAGTCTCTGTCCCAATTCCTAATGATCAGAAGAGAAGAATCTCATTGGTTTATCTTGAACAGCTACTGACCCATGGTTGAGTTACCTATGGAAGAGAAGGGTCCCATGATTTTTGAATGGGAAGCTGAGGCCCATACCCCAAGGTTTGTGAGTTGTAGCTACTTCTGCAAAAGGTACCTAAAGGTAACTATTCCACCCTGTGGGTGTTAGGCCTTTTTAACCCATTGTCTAAATCGTTGCAACAACCTCCCAACACAGGATTTTATCCCCATTGAAAAAATGAGTGATGCTGAAAGAGTTTGAGTGACTTGCCCAAGACTACATGGCAAGTGACAGTTTTGGAACCCACGTATTTTCCACTAAGAGATAAGCATCCTGGGTAGAAGTTACACAGTTACTTGTATTTGCTATATGGTTTGGTTAAGAAAGCAAAGATTTAAAAATAATATAGTTATTTGACAGCTTTGTTTGTACATTCTAGGCACTCCAAATAATATCTTGAGAATTAATTTTTAATGAGAATTATTGCAAAAGCTGACATTTCACAATTTACAAAGTTTCTTTTCCTTAGTATAGACTTTCTGGGAACTAGCAAATGTTCTGTGTTCAGGAAAAATAATAATAGCTCCACTTATCTAATACCACTGCGTGCCAGGCAGAACACTCTAGCGTGCTGTCCTTGCACATCTCATGGAATCTTCAAAAGAACCAATCGTGTAGCTACTATTATTACCCCCATTACCCAGACGGAAGGAGCTGAGGGCAAGAGAGGCACGCTAACTGGTCAGGTCTCATACTGCACAGGAGCAGACCTAACATTTGCACTCAGGTCCAGCTGACTCCATAGCTCTGAACCACTAAGCTTTGCGGCTTCCCAACCCTAAGCCAATAAGAACATGAGGTTGAAATCTGAGTACATATAAATGATCACTAATACACATATACTGTAAATGTATCTGTATTATTTTACTTTCATTTATATCTATCTCCATAGATCACATATGCAAATATGTAATATAGAACAACATATATTAAACCTATACCTGATATTTGGCATATTTTCAAAAACACTAGAAATAACATTTTGCCAGAAGTTTTTCATCCAATATTTATTGCAGTCTATTATATACCAAATACTCAAGTAATTATTCTATCTTTTTACTTTTTGTACATAGAGTGAATTGATTTTACTAATATAGTGATGATTTCCTAGGAAAAAATTTATAGAACTTTCTAAGGAAAGAAATCTATTTTCTTTTTCCTTGTCTCTGCTAAGAAAAGTAAAGTCGCAATTGTCAGCAGATGTTTCCGGCCTCCTCTGGGACTATAACCGTCTTTGTCCTGCTGCGGAGGCCTCTTAAACTCTTACTTACCTGGCTTCTTTCTTTGGTAATCGCTAGATTAGGGATTCATAAATTAGTTGAAGAGAAGAGGAAGACAACAAATAAATGAACACATTAGTAAAATCCTAATTGAACTTTTGTCACACTTAAAGAAGAGAAATGTAAAATGTTTTACCCATCTGTGTTTTAAATTAAGAAAAGACCATTAAACTGGCATATATTTTAATAAGTATAATTCATCGTGAATTCTATAGAACAGTTCTGTTAAGGTAAAATCAGATCAGAGTAAAGAGGAAAAAAAGAGGGAGAGAGTCCGAGAACATAACACAATAGAAGAGGCTTGCTAGAAATACAGAATAAAGTATAAGAGGGAAAAATTACACTCTCACAGATAGAAACATTAAACTACAAAAGAAATAAAGATAGAGTACTACAGGCAAATTAAAAGATCGAAAAGAGTATTAGAGGGAAAAATAAGTAGACCAAGAGGTTCGTGGGCTTTCGTGTTATTCAGCATGCGGTCAGAGGAACATGAAAACTGCCTGGAGCCCTTGTTAAAGCACCGATTGTAGGAACCCCCCCCCCCAAACCCACAGAGTTGGATTCTCTGAGGGCCTGGGCCCAGAAATCTGTCATTGAAACAATCTCCTCGCTTCGTTCTCAGGCATACTGACGCTTCAGAACTCCCACATGAGGATGGACATGAATGGACACGGCAGGACCAAGATTCCACTCAGTCTCCTGAGCCCAAAGCCAAACCTCTGGTTACTTCAATAACACATGCTTTTATCTTGAATAGGGATGAAGACTCTGATTGTAAAATAGAAGACGCATATGAATTTATAACACAAATATTTTATTCCCACCTAATTTTGAGAGCTTTTAACAGAGAGAAAAATCCCCACTTCCAAAATGGGCAATGTGAAACATTAAATTTCATTTTAACAATTAAGATTGTTTATTTTGTAATCATGTAAAATGATTTCTGTGAACTTCTGAAAAATCATTTGTGAAGTTTTCAGATAACATGTTTATAAATAAAATATTCCTAGGATTTATCAGATTATCAGGCTGTTATTGACTCTCTTCCCAATTAAGAAGCACCTTTTAAAACTTAATACTAAGAGTTTAAAAAGTCATGTTGCATATTTGTAACTATAGTCACAAAGAATATCTTGGTTAATCCAAATGTTTTCTCAACCCATCAGATAAAAATTTCCTCTTCCTTGACTCAAGTAGTAAGATCTGAAAACAAACTTTGATATCGGCAGACTTAGATATGGAAATCTGAGCCTGAAATCAGATAATTTTGCCAGTTTGATTCATCTTCCAACTCTTTGCTTCCTTCTACGTTCCATGTAGCACTTGGTGTCAGTTCACATCTACAGTTGTTTCCTGGTGTAAAGCATTCAAACTCCTTCCCTTCATGTACCCATGTTTACATCACTGTCTAGAATTTTCTTTTATTTGACACTAGGGGAAATGAATATTTTTTAAACCCTCAAAGTCCAATGGCTCACAGCCCATACTATAAAGACAGCCAATTTCCATGTATGTTTAAAGTTCACAGATTTTCCATTCTTAATTCAGATCCAGAAAAGGAAATTTCATCAATTGATCAAGTTCACTGCTCTAGCCAGTCTGATTTCAGAATTTACCTGGCTAAGTAACTTTTACATGGTTTCATTCTTCTGGCAAAAAAATGTATTATTTTTTAAAATATATTTTTATTGATTTCAGAGAGGAAGGGAGAGGGAAAGCGAGAGAGAAACATCAATGATGAGAGAGGATAATTGATTGACTGCCTCTTTCACGGCCCTCACTGGGGACCCAGCTCTGACCAGGAATGAAACCTGTGACCTCCAGGTTCATAGATCAAGGCTCAACCACTGATTCATACCAGCTGGTGCAAAAAATGTATTTTTAAAGCTTTGGCACAAAATGAGGGTGCAAGAAATTGTATATATTAAATATATGCAGTTCTTGGTATATCAATTATACCTCAATAAAGCTGTTTTAAAAGAAAATAAAAAGCTAAGGAAGAAAAAATGACAGCAAGATAACCCAACAGACATACATTTACTCTGCAAATTTGTTTAGGCTGTGAAACAGCATATGACAGAGAACTATCCCTTGTTTTCTTTACCAAGTCTCTCTCTCTCTCTCTCTCTCTCTCTCTCTCTCTCTCTCTCTCTCTCTCACACACACACACACACACACACCTTTTAGTTATAAGAAAACACAGCAAATTATATATTTCAGCCACCTCACAAATTAACCAGAATCCTTACCCAAAAAATAGAAATCAGCCATATTTCATGCTCCTAGAGAACATCCAATTAATCACACAAAGAGACTTTTAATGTGCCTGCCATATCATTGCAACCAACACCTGCTGGAGCCTAAGTTGCCTGAGCACCCTTCACGGAAACCAGCTGTGTCTTAGAACTGACCTTAGCTTAATATATTTTTATAATAAGAATAGTGTCATCAGCCCAGTATGTGTTTTGTGTGTCTTTTATTTACAAGGACAGCCATAATACTTATTTACAGTCTGCTTTTAACAATAGAGAAAACATATTTATTACAGATATAAGCTGTTTCAGAACATTTCATTTCCCTTTTCTTCTCCCTGGGAAGTGAAACTTTACCAACACCTAAGGTTTTATCAACATCGCACTTCTTTCTGTGTCTTCGTGTTGTCAGGGACATGCTCAGATCAATGATTTGACCTCATGATTTGCCACCACTGAAATACCCAAGGATATTGAGTAGGTACTTACACCAGTTGTTTTACATTCTAAAACTAGAATTTATAGCTGTAGCAGAGGCTAGATTCTCATCATTCTAAGATAAATTCGCATGGTAGAAATGGGGATGAAATGTATTAATCGATTAATTAAACTTCAGAATTCTTCTCTCTCTGAGAATCTGGGGCAACTTTTAAAAAAGGTTTGATTCAAACTAACACTAGAAATATGAGCATCTCCAAATACTAAATTCTTCAAGAGTTGGGGGAAAAATTTATTTTGGCACCAGTTAACTTTAGAAATGTTAGATGATGACAGATGTAAATATATGGGTTTTCCCCTTTCATTGGTCAGAGTTCATATATTTTATGTTTCAAAAGCAACCCACAGTTTCAAAAAATAGGAGACAACCTGGAAAACAGTTTAGACCAGCACCGTCCAATAGAATTTTCCATGACAATGGAAATGTCCTATATCTGTGGTGTCCACTATGGTAACTCCTAATCATATGTGGCAGCTGAGCATGTAAAGTGTGGCTAATAAAACTGAGAAAACAAATGTTTAATACTATGTAATTTTAATTAATGTAAATGTAAATGGTCACATGTGGCTACTGTATTGGAGATGTTTCAAACTTATTTGACATAGATCTTATAATGATATGAAATGATATATTTAATTAAATATTCATGAAAAGAGTGAAGTTGCATCAACATAGAAAGTTCCTTATATAGCTAGTCAATAATAAATTAACTGCTGCAGACACTCAGTTTTATAGCAATATGTATTTTTCCAATTTAAAATTTAGACTTTAATTAAACAAGTAGAACATTCTTGTAAACTCAAACAACACAGGTAAATATCAAGCCCCTTCTCCCCCCACACACAGACACTCCAACCCCATCAGCTAATTCCATTCCCCACATCCCAGGGGTATGCATGTGTACCTCATTCTTTTTCATGGCTGTGTAAGAATCCTAAGTGAATTTTTTGTGGTCTATTTGACCATTTTGATCATTCTTTCTTTGCTATACTCTTAGTTTATTTGGAGGTTTTTTTCCCTACTATAAACAATATCACAGTAAATATTCTCTGTGTGAGTCCTTGTGCAAATTTTAACATGTTGCAAAATTTCCCTCTATGGTGACTGTATAATTCATATCCACTATTGTTTCCCCTGATATTATCTAAGGTCTTTCTTGCCAAATTTGATGAGCCAAAAAAGATTCTTATTTGAAATTTTATTTCTCTTTTTACTAATGAGGTTAAGCAACTTTCCATATGCCTGCTAAATTTAATCTCTTGTGAACTGACTAGTTATATCATTATTATCATTTTATGTACCAAAAGAGAGTAAGACCATGGCTGAAGTATTTTTCCTGAAATATTCAGTGCCATGTACATAGATCTCCATAGTTATTATTGAATGAATTAATAAAACAGCCAACATCATGCAAATCTCTCTCAAAAAGAAATAAAAGGGATAAATTTAGTTCATATGGTTTTTACCCTAAGTTCCATATTCTGAAATATTTCAGAATATCAGGGGCAGACAGATGAATGACAAGTTTATATAATTACTTTTAGAACTCCCTATTATTCTAATAGATAAATAAACATTTTAAATCTAGCCTTAGCTGGTTTGGTTCAGTGGATAGAGCGTCAATCTGCAGACCAAAGAATCCCAGGTTTGATTTCAGTCAAGAGCACCTGCCCAGGGTTGCAGGCTCGATCCCCAGTAAGGGGCGTGCAGGAGGCAATCAATCAATGATTCTCTCTCATCATTGATGTTTTTATCTCTCTCTCCCTCTCCCTTCCTCTCTGAAATCAATAAAAATATATTTAAAAAAATTAAATCCAACTGAATAAATATTCATTTTATAATCACAAGAAGTATTTCTTTTCTTAAATTTTTATTCATTTATTTATGTGTAATCCTCTCCCTAGGGCATGCTTAGAGAGAGGAAAGGAGGTGAGAGAGAGAGAGAACAAGAGAGAGAAACATTGATGTTATAATGAAACATTGATC
>NW_006285040.1:3093918-3147082 GCF_000327345.1 Myotis davidii
GTGCCTAATCTAAATGCTCCCTGCTTCCAATATCTCTTTTCAGGAGGCCTTTCCATACCCTCTAGGATTGGTTAGAGTTTGGGTCATAGGGTCCCCTAGGACCTGATCTTCTTACTTAACATTTGCAACAATGGCAGTTAGGTGGTCATGCCTTAAAAAAAAACTTATTTCCGAGAGAGGAAGGGAGAGGGAGAGAGAGATAGAAACACCAAAGGAGACACAGAAACATCAATGATGAGAGACAATCATTGATTGGCTGCCTCCTGCATGCCCCCCACTGGGGACCGAGCCCGCAACCTGGGCATGTGCCCTTGACCCTGAATTGAATCCGAGACCCCCCAGTCCACAGGCCGACACTCTATCCACCAAGACAAACCGGCCAGGGCCATCAGCCTATCATTTATGCTCTCTATGTATTCACACTACCTCCTCTAAGTTGGCTCAACTCACCTAAGTCCTGGCAAGTGACAGGGATGTGAGCCATCGAAGCAACTATTCCAGCCCTGAGATCAGGCCGAAAGTGGCTCTCTGCCGTCCCCTGAGGGGTCCTGGATTGTGAGAGGGTGCAGGCCAGGCCGAGGGACCACACTGGTGCACGATCAGGGCCGGGGAGGGATGCGGGAGGTTGGCCAGCCAGGGAGGGGGTGGGCTCCAGGGCGTGTTTGGCCCATCTAGCTTAGTCCCGATTGGCTGGACCCCAGCAGCAAGCTAACCAATGGGTCGGAACCCAACTACTTTAGCACCTACGTCACACACATGGAGCATATACACAGCAGTAATGAAGTGAAACAGTAAACAATTTTAAAAGAAAGATAACACTTTCTGACCTTTACTTCTGGTAACTAAATAATAAAAAACACAGAGCACATATGTACATACGTCGAAATGACGGAACTTTGTTTTGATAAATGGGAGATGGTGACATAACCAGTCCGAGGTAACCGAGGACTGTCTGTAACAATATTTTGATAGATGATCTCCATAAACTCTGGGGAGGAGCTAGTGCCTTTTTTCTATCTGTAATTGCACTAAACATCCCAGGGAAGGTCCAGTGTTTCCACTTTGCCCCCTCGTAGGCAAAGGGGAGAACTTGCTCGGGAGCCTGTGCGACCTTAGGTCCAACACAAGCCTGCTCTTCTGAAGGCACCAGCTCTTATCTTCTTGTTTGGGTCAAACTGTCTGCTCTTATATTCTGGTTCCCTCATAGATATTTTGGGGATTAATTTAAACCCAACATTTTATTATTTATTGTCAACCAGAGGTTACTTACACTTAAAATTTGTCTACATTGTCTTTAACAAGTCATGTCTACCACATTCTTCTTTTTAAAAATATATTTTATTGATTTTTTTACAGAGAAGAAGGGAGAGGGATAGAGAGTTAGAAACATCAATGAGAGAGAGAGAAACATTGATCAGCTGCCTCCTGCACACCCCCTGCTGGGGATGTTGCCCACAACCAAGGTACATGCCCTTGACGGAAATCGAACCTAGGACCCTTCAGTCTGCAGGCCGACGCTCTATCCACTGAGCCAAACCGGTCAGGGCTCTACCACATTCTTGATGTGGAATTAATAACTGAGTATGTATAATCCTAACATGATCAGAAGTTCATTGGGTTATTTTTGCTTGTGGCCAAATTGGTCTGAATATAATGTGATGATGTATATTCACAAGAATGTAAGTAGGGGTAACTGCTTTTTTAGTAAACCTTGATAAATATTTTATAGTTTATAATAATACATAATAAATGTTTTTGCTGCTAATAAGGTTTTATTCTATAGGTTTTTCAGAAAAAGATAACCTAAAACATAATTCCTCACTCATAATAAATAGATGGACATGCCCTATGGGTGTGTAGTTGTTCACTGACTGGACTTGTGTGAATGAAGTGTTAGACCTAGAAACTGTGTACTGTGGTCTCTTCTATTTTGGTATGAGGAGATCCCTGACCTTAAAATAGCATCTTCACTGAATAAGGTCCCAGCTACTGTGCCTTCAGCCGACTAGAGTGCTTCCGTGGCAGTTATTTAGCTTCCAGCTTCTATGAAATCAAGAGTATCTTAGATTCAGTCAGATTGCAATTTCATTGGAATCTCCAGGGTTTCCAATAGGGTAGGAAATGGAAGTATGTATGAATGATGTTTGCAAGACTCAGAAATAGCTGTGAACAAAAGCAGGTATGGTCAATCCATGTAATATCAATCACTACTAACTCTCTCCTTTCTTCTAACCAGACCTAGTGCTCAAAGTCCTTCTTAAAGTAACTGCAGGTCATCTCAACAAACTGATCCAATGTTGTACTTGAGGGAAAACCTATTTGCCACTCTACCAAACTGCATTTAATGACACAATCATTCCAAAAAATACTGGTGGGCCAGAGAGAAAAGGTCTTACGATCAAGAAAAGTGTTGCATCCTCCATCCCACTTCTGGGGACTAACATTTTGGGGGACTGGCATTTTAAAAACCTAGAGAAGTCCTGCCATAGTAAAGAAGCCTGTTTTGTTTTTGTTTTTATTAACCCAACATTTCCACTTTCGAAAATACCAGAAGGTCCCTTAAAATGTATATTGCAAAACTCTCACTTAGAATCTCCTTATCCTACAAGTGTGAGGCCAGTTAGCACGCACAACCTCTTCCCAACCTCTTCCGTGGCGTGGTTGCAGGAAGAGAGTGCCTTGGTATCCTCTCTCCCACACCACACGTGGTTCCCCAGGACTCCAAAGTCTTTGGGAAATTTTTGCATATAAAAGGGGGTGTACTGAAGCCTCCCAGCAGCCAGCAAGCACTGTACTCGAATAGCTATGCAGCCTCTGGCCTATTGGCTTCCTGCCCGGGCAAGAGCCGTGGGCCTCATTGTGCTGACTCCCTAAATACAGGCTGTGTTTCCCATTGACTGAGCATCTTGAAGGGACTATGTTTGGTTTTGAATTGTTGGTCAAATATCATAAAATTATATTCAAATACACCAAAGCCTTAATAATCTAAGTTAAATTGGATAAATTGCAGGTTGAATTAGTGGAAGTTAAAGAATAATTAAATCAGAATTTTCTGCCTAATAAAGATCTCAGAGGCCTAATCCCCTCATTTCACAGGTGAGAGAACAGAGGCCCAAAGAAATGGGGGGGGAAAAGTCAAAAGAAATTGATTTGATTGTTTTTAAGGACCAAGAATGTTACAAACTAAATGACAAATCATCAGCACATAAAATGAGTGTTTGGTATATTGAATATTAGATTAAAGGAGACTTGGTTGAGAAAATTCTTAAAAACTGCTTATCAATCAAACAACTCTCCTTCAGAAATGGTTGTTCTAATGACATTGCTGTTAGACAAACACGAGCAGAGCAAAGACAATGGACCAGGCACAAAATCTCACAGGGGCAGAAAGCCCCAGATGCCTAGCAAGGGGGAAAACAAGAACCTCGCTCCCAGGACAACCTTTCCTCCCCTAGCATAGTGCTGTTCATGGGGTTTAGACCCCCTGACCTTCTCCTCCCTAAAAATAACTTCTAGGCCTCAGTTGTATTTCAGCTCCAGGCCCAGAAAAGCAGCAAAACCAAACAAGCAATGCTGTGGCTGCCTCAGGACCAGCTACATTGACCAATGACTCCCTGCCCTGGCATCAATCAATCAGTGGAGACCACGGCCCTGAAAGAGCACACCTGGAAAGCTGATGAATATTCTATATTAAGACCCTCCACTAAGATTTCCACCCGCAAGAAAAAGATACACTCAGGACAAAGGACCCAGTGCACACTCTCCCTCCAAGGAGCATGTCCGTGCCATTCCCCCACTGACACATATGCCCTAACCTTTAAGGGACCCCAAGAGACTTGTAACCAGGGGAGCAATGGGCAGCGGCAACTCGTCCCAGGCTTACCCCCTTAATGTGTCTCCAAGGCCCCCTTTTCTCTGTGTAGCCCTTCCCTTTGGGTATCCCCATCCCCCATCCCTTTTCCTTAAATAAATTCCATTTGCTTTAATCACCATCTGAGATGGCTATTCAGCCTGCCCAGGTATACCATCTAAGCCTTTATCTCTTTATGTTCTATATGTGTTTAGGGGAATATAATCTTGGTGTATATATTCCTACAAAGGCAGGCCTTTTGGTGTTTAGCACCCTAACTTCTTTTCATACAACCTATCCTAAGCTTCTCCCATAGTGTACAAGTGTTGACCCAGGTTATGAGTTTGCTTTATGAAAATTGAATATAGAAAGATGATAGATAGATAGATAGATAATAGATAGATTTGTCAATTGTAAATGGTAATGATCAGAGATAATTTAAGCCTTTGTTAAATTTTGAGCATTACATAAGTACCTAACTTTATAATTTACCAGTGGTTATAAAATCCCCAGTATTGCCTATGGAATGCTGTGAACTCACTGCAACAATAACGTAGCAGCTAAAATAGCAGGTTGTGGAACACAACCTCACTTTTCGTTATTACACATTTCATTCAAACCTACAGCTGTTCTGTGTTGGAGAGTGAAAAGGTGTCAGAAGGTCGGGTTTTCAAGGATCGAACTTTTCATTGTTCTTTAACTCAGAGATTGCAAGTACAGAGCTTTGCATAAGAATTAGTCCCTTTCCTTGTATCAAGTCAGCTATTTTCAGCTCAGCCTAGCAATCTTCGATTTCTTGGTTTGTAGCTATGGCAATAAGATTAAATGGCATTCAGGAAAATTAATTTTACAAATTAGCTTGGGAAGGTGTCCATGACTGTGATTGTGCAACGCAAAAATACTAGGAAACAAGAGGGAAATTAAATCGGGTTTTTGTAATCTACTTCAAAATAATCCTCAAAATCATCTAGTGCCATATGGCAGCTTGTGAGTGATGTCTGGTGACTAGAAATAAAAACGATCAGATAACGGCTGCATAGATTCCTGGCTCAGCCTGAGCCGCCACACCTCTCCACTTGCTTCTCCATCACACAGTGTCCTTGTCTGTGGATGCTGTGTGTCTGTGGGCTGACCAGAGCCTTTGATCTGGGACTTTTTATACCAAATAACAGTCAAATAAATCAATTTTGAACACCTTCATTACAGTACACAGCTCATTATGTTCTAGAAAAAAATGTTTAGCTTCAAGCCCCAGGCCACGTTATAATGAGGACGGGAGTGCACACAGTACACACACTGCACAGGGTCTCTCCACATTTCCAGGTGATGGTGCAATCACCACCATCTCAGGGAAAAGCAGGCGCTCATTTGTAGCCTTTAAAGAAGGTTTCCTAACGTTTTAAAGAGTTTTTCATAAGACATGGTTTTAATCTTGCTATGCAGCTGTTAACGTTCTTCCTTTCTGTTGGTAGCCTTTTAAAAAGTGCATATGTAGACATGAAAAGAAGGAGTTGGATAAATATGTTTTCAAATCCTTAATGAGTGACATATACTATATATACTGTATATGTATATATATACACATATATATAATAAAGCAATTCTCTTAAATATTTTTAAAGTTATGCATATACATACATACACTACAATATGTGTGTGTGTATATATATGTGTGTATATATATATATATATATATATATACAGAACTTTTCAAAAAAATAAATTTAAGAAAATTACTTTATTTGAGAAAACTTGAGGATAGATTTCCATCTTGTACATTGTTGCTTCACAAACTCAAGTGCCTCATTAAGCCAATGGTTTTGTTTATATTTATCCTTCTTACTTTGGGAAGAAGAAAAATGAGCACACCCCTTCCCCCACAATGGCCTCATTTCAGTGCTCTAATCTTGTGCTTTTCCAATGCCTACATGACCATTCATGAAATTTTTGACATTACACTTGAAATAAATGTGACACAATGTTGGCTGCCAGGGTTTTTCCCCCCTCTGATTTAATTATAAGTTCTTGCTGAAAGCCAATAATTGGGATTTCATTTCACTGAACACACAAGACATTATCAAAATTACTTGTGTTTCTCAATTGTTAGAAATATAAGCTAGTGGGTAGGAAGTCTTTTTTCTGTCTCAATTGATTATCATAAATTAATTGTTTATAACTCTAGATGGAAACAAATGCATACTGGCATACAAATAATTGTAACTTGTTTTCTTGCCAGTAAGCCATAATCTGCTTGGTACCTAAGAAAATACCAGTATAACACTGGAATTGCAATGTTTTCTCTTTTTTTAATAAAAGGATTGTTAGAAAGATAAAACAGGTTTTTATGCAACATAAGCAAGTGATAACAGTTTTCTTGTTAACCTTGAAATTCTACTTGAGAACAGGATTCAGTGGTATTTTTAGTTAGGCATGAATATCTTAGAAGGATCAGTTGAAAGAAAATAATCCTTATGTAAAAGAAGCATTAGAGTCATATAATGTAGTACAACAGCCAAGGTCTGGCACAGAGGCCAGATTTCTAAAAGCTGTAAATTATCTGCATAATCCAGGGTCAGCAAATGGAGATGAAACACACCAAGGGAAGCGTGAAATCAAGCCTTGTCCTTCAACTCATGTTATTAGAAACCTTGGTTTCAAATGGCAGAGGTGATAGGAAGTAAAGAAGAAATCTCACTAACTCATTAAGGATGCTGCTCCAAATTGGCCTATGCAGATTGGCTGGATCCATAATTTATTTGCAAATGTCGAAATTAAAGACAAGATGCCAAATAATATCCACAATAGAAAACAATACCACCAGCTTATGAACTAGCCCTCACATGAAGTAAGCACTGTAAAGAAATACATTTAGAGACAAATTTGCTTGTCTTAAAAACAGGTTTATTTTATAAACATTACACAGTATGTTTATCAGATAAGGATTTTGTATATAGAATAACATTTGAGTCATTAAAATTCATTTTAAAAGTAACACTTTTAGGTCAGGAATAAATAAAGGTTACATACACTTCAATGCCAGAGACTAAATGTTAGTTTATTTAAATGAGCTGTTTTATATCTTATCCTAAATGTTTCTGTGAAAGAAGAATCAAATTGATTTGAATCAGTATGAAATGAAAAATATGTCTTGAACTGCAAATATGAACTTGTTTTTTAATCAGGCATACTGACCTATACTGAAGGTACAAACAGTTCTCAGCGAAGAATGTGAATTGAGAAAAGAAAAAAATGGGCTGTTAATACTCTAACACATATATAAACAGAAAGCTAAATCCATAAAGATTCTCCTGTAATTACTGAAGAGTATTATAAATGAAATAAGAAATTACTATTCCTGCTTCATTAGCTGGTAGCACATACTCATTAGACAACAGAAATGTCTGTAGTTTGTGAAGAGACAGGAGACTTGCTAACCACGTGTCAAAATGAACTGCCTGCTATGCTACATCACTAATCTCCCAGAGCTCCAGGATGCTACAAACAGGAGAAAACTACAAAAAGACAGGTCTGGCGGAAATGTAAAATAAATTAGTTATCTTAGAAAACAGTTTGCAAGTGCCTCGAAATATTAAACATGAAGTTACCATATCATCTAGCAATTCCTCTCTTAGGTAAAGGCCAAAGAGAAATGAAATTTACATCCACACAAACTTGTAATGTATGTTCCTAGTGTTATTATTCCTAATAGCCTAAAAGTTGATCAATTGAAGAATGAATAAATTAAATGTGTTATAGTCACACAATGAAATAGTATTGGGCAAAAAAGAAATGAAGTTCTGCTCCAACATGGACGAACCATGAAACACTACTAAGTAAAACCAATCACAAAAGATCACTTCTTATATGCTTCTAGATCAGCGGTTCTCAACCTGCGGGTCGCGACCCCTTTGGCGGCCGAATGACCCTTTCACAAGGGTCGCCTAAGACCATCCTGCATATCAGATATTTACATTACGATTCATAACAGTAGCAACATTTTGTTGCTATGAAGTAGCAATGAAAATAATTTTATGGTTGGGTCACAAAATGAGAAACTGTATTTAAAGGGGCAGAAGGTTGAGAACCACTGTTCTAGATGAAAGATTCAATAGACAAATCTATAGATATGTGAAATGAAGTAATGGTTGCCTAGGGCTGATGGGGAAGGGGAGATGGGGAGTTGGCAGCAAATGGGTAGTGGGTTTCTTATACAAATCCAGAAATAAAGACCATTGAATTATACACTTTACACAGGTATAGTTGATGGCATGTAAGTTATATTTCAAAGAGCTGTTTAAACAAATAAAAAGACCTGCTTCACCCACCTTAGGAATCAATGCTTAAGTTAGCAAGGAAGTGGCTACAGAAAAGTAGCCAGTTTCGAATAGAGGCCTGATTTTAATCACTGGTTGTCCCCACCTCCCCCTTCCAAGTGTTTTTTTCTGTTAGCAATACAGCCAGGTAGCCTATATATTCATTCTCTCTCTCATTGCTTTTTCTTTTTTAATTAGACAACAATGCACAGACAGAAACCCAAGATTTACTGGGATAAGGTATATCAGTAACTTATGTAAATGTGGGCTGCTCCCCTTCTTTCACTTGGTGAATGCACGACTGTTTCCCCCAGGGCCCACCTCTCATGGAGGGGGTGCCTGCTGGTAACAGGAGCCTATGGATAAGGTTCACTCTCCCTTCTGTTTGGCACAAGGAGAACAATGAACAAACTGAGCCACTGCTTAGCTGACAGTGGAGCAGATCCCAAAGAGCTGATGCTTATCTGTGGCTGACACAGTCCCGCCATATTTCTTTTTACCGAACTAATTTGAAACCCCTTTTAATTTATTTAACCAGTCAGAAAGAAGGCTTTGCTGTTTAATTGAGGGAACAACATCCTTAGTATTACTGAATACCAGAGTATCAGAATCTTCACCTGCAGGTGAAAAAAGAGAGGTGCTATCTGCTCCTGATGGCGATGTTGCCGGGGGAGAAGTTTTTGTTGTAGTTTTCTGGGGTGGTGTATGTTTTTTAAATTTTACTCCCAGAGGACAGCTCTCATGCATTCCATTCATAGGAAAGGTTTCCCAGGAAACTTCCATTCAGAGCTGGAAAATGGACAGAGAGATGCAAACTGAGACCAAGAGGGAATGTTAATGAAGAGCGAGCATGTTTCTGCCCTGCTGTGGGGTTTAAGCTGTTGGCAGTATCACCTAACAGGAGCCTTCAGACGTGTTTGGTCGGTGCTGCACTCTCTGAGCCACTGCACTGGACGAGAACAGTTTGAACACTCTCCTTTATCCATTGGCCATAAATTCTCGCTTCCTACCTGCCGACATGGAGATTCAAGTCCACTTTTTCCTAAATTATTTTTGTCTTAGAGTCACATAAACATTGAATCTCTCCAACATTAACATTCTGACCTATAGGGAAGGGAATTATAGGGCCCCTCCTCTGTACTCATCCTACCTTTAGTCTCCTTTCCAAGTATTTTGATGCCTGGTTTAAAAAATTAAGGTCAGATGTCAAACAAATCTGTTTCTTCAAAGTTTCTTAAGTGGATTTTTTAAAATTAAGGATTACATGTTACATAACAGCAATATTTTATTTGCTGTGAAGAATTCTGATTATAATTGGCATTTCAGAGTCTTCTTTTTCCCTGGAAAAAAAGAATCTTCCATGATACCTGAAAAATCCAGAGGGTATTTTTTTTAAAGATTTTAAAATTGACTTTTAGAGAGAGGGGAAGGGTGAGGAAAAGAGAAACATCTGTGTGAAAGCAAAACATTAATCGCCTTCTACTGGGGATCAAGCCCACAACCCAAGCATGTGCCTGGACGAGGAATCAAACTGACAACCTTTTGATGCATGGGATGACACCCAACCAACTCAACCACAGTGGCCAAGGCTTGATGGTATTTTTATTTTTTTTAATTTTATTGACTTTTAGACAGAGAGGAAGGGACAGGGATAGATAGAAACATTAATGAGAGAGGAATATCATCAATGGGCTGCCTCCTGCATGCCCCACACTGGGGTCGAGCCTGCAACCCGGGCATGTGCTCTGACGGGGAATCGAACTGGCAACCTCTTGGTTCCTGGGTCGACACTCAACCACTGAGCCACACTGGCCGGGATTGGTGGTATTTTTAAATCAATATTTCCAAAGAGAAAATCATGAATGATAATGATAATGCCTTGCATTTGTGTAGTCATTCACAAAGCACGCTCACATTTTTTTTAACCTCACAATTCTTGTCTCATTGGAAATTACCAACAGTCTTTTGAAGTTTAGAAGATATTGTCTTATAGATGAGGAAATGAACCTAGAGCAAGCAGAATGCTCATGCAAAGACATAAAAGTAGTAACAAGAAAAGCCAAGACCATAACCCACATCCCTTATCCTTATCCAAAACCAATCCGTCTCTCTCAGTGAATAACCAATGCACCTAATCCAGCCCCAAATGGAGACTTGGGTCCCTTTCTCCTGGTAAGATCAGCCTTGCCAATTTAGTCAATAGAATTTCCTACTTGCACAGTTTTCCAGAATAAATGTTGGAATTAAGAAAGAATAAAAAGGTGACATCCACGCGGGGCTAGAGAGTTATCTGTAAAGGAAACCCACCAACTGGTTCCTCTGTCCGTGGTGAAACTTGAGCCTCCAGGTGTACAGCAACCTGCCAAGTTCACCAGAGAGCCTCCAGAATCCTGCAGCCAGAAGTAATGTCCCCTCTCACAGACTCCACATGCCCTTTCTCTACTTTACATACTGCTGACCATTCCAAGAAAGCTGCACAGTACCTGAGAACAGCACTGGCTTTGGAACTAGAGGGTTTGGGTTCCAGCTCCGACCTTAGGCATGTGATGTAACACCACTGTCAGAATGTAATTAGCAAATGTTTCCAAAGCACTTGGCAAACAATACATAATAAATGTTAGCCATTACTATCATCATTACTAACCTAACATGCCCATTTTACAGAAAACAAACTGAGGCATAGAGAAAAGAAAAGGTTTGCACTGAGGCAAAGGCGTGTAGGTAATAATATTCAACACACAGGATTGATGTGAGGATCAAATATATGTGACATGCAAGTTATTTGTATGCACTTGCTAACATACTGTTGTAATGTAGCCCGTGAATCACACAAGGACGCCTCAAGAAGTTGAATTAAGGAGTCACATTTATTGCAAATCCAGGACTACGGGGGGCGGGGGGCATTCCTCTCTCCCAAATCTCGCAGTGCCCTCCCCAGCCCCAATATCAGATTTATACAGGCAAAGATCACAAAGGTATTGATTACATCCCATGGTTTGGAATGAGGAACCTGGTTTGCACAAAGCAGTTTACAGAAGCAGAATTAAGCATGTTAGTTAAATTATAGTTTGGGGTCTCCAGACCACTGAGTTGACAGAAACACATTATCTAGAGCCCTCGGGTCTTGGGACCACTGAGTCGACAGGGACACATTATCTGGAGCCCTCGGGTCTTGGGATAATTGTGCTGTCCTGGTTCCCAGGTACAGAAGAATGTGCTTTCTAAAACCAGTAAGATCACAATCAATGGGATGGCATATATAAGTTCAGAAAATCAAAGTAACTTTTCTATTGTTAAACAAAGCAAATAAGTACAGAAGCCAAACAGCAGGGTTAAAGTTAAACTACAGTTTCTACCTGAGATGACTGCTACCATACTTCAGTACCATTTGGACTGCATACTCTTGAAAGCAGCAGCATTCATTTTGTCTCTGCTCCAGAGCCTGGGAGAGTCCCTCACAAAGTGCTAAATAAGTATTAACCAAATTAATTCCACGTACAGCCACCCTAAAGGATGTCAGACATTTTACCTAAAGATTATAAATTATCTAATTTATTAGATTTATTGAATCTAGGCTTCCACAGATTCAACCAAGACCAACTTTTTCATTATATTATCAAGAACACACCATTGATCACTGACTTGGTAAGCGACTGGCCTGCCCTCCAGAGTGGGGAGCCCTGGGAATGGTCTGCGGCACTATAGTTGCTAAGGAGGCAGTTTTTCCTCCTATCAGTTGGGTCTAAAAGTCTAACATTGAAGCATTTATCTAGGTGTAGTATGAGCTTCTTTTCCCATAAGTTCAACTCTGCAAGACTAGGAGGCCAAAGGTAGGGCAAGGTGAAACCTCCTTAGCAATAAATATCACTCTGAATTACAGTCCTCCTATGCCTTCAACTCATTGATTTCCTCTAAACCCACAGCTCCCTTCCTTTACTTGGTCCCTAGCCAACACATCCTATCTCTTTAGGACAGCTCTCAATTGAAAGATTTGCAGTGGGCCTTGCTCGGAAAGGGAGATGTACAAGTTCTGGAGCATCCATCAGGAGGCCCCGGGTGCACAATAGCTCAGAGGAGCCTGTGCTGGTGCTGCCTAGCAGGGAAGAGGCAAAGATCGAACGGCTTGGAAAACGGAACGGGTCTTTTGCTCGATGTGGGTCCTGAGAGTAGAGTCAAAAGCTCCTGTCAGAAGGTCTGGCGAAGCTGAATGGCTCATTCCCTTAAGCTGGTATTGCCTTTTCCCTTCTTTATATCTGGTCCATGGAAATCAACTTAAAGCTTCTTTGAAAACCATAATTTTGTTGAAGAGTAAAGCCAAATCCAGGAGACCTCTCCTGGGTGCTTGCTCTAGAAGTTTCAGATTCAGTGAATCTTTATGATTAGGAATGAACATTTAGATTTTTTATCCTACCTCCCCCTCTTTATTTTCAGAGCTGCCCCAGCACCTGGAAGCAATGGTCTTTCACAATTTAAACACTGGTTACCACACATTAAAAAGAAAAGCCAACCAGAATTTGGTTATTTATGAGCAAACTGGAAATAGGACTTCGAGTCACTGGAAGAAAGTAGAAAGCTATTAATTCATTTTTCTGACAAGAAAAAAAAACACCACATTATTTCCTACGTTTCATACTCCAGTCCCTCTTAGAATTATTCTGGGAGCACAATGCCAAATGATGGGCATCAAGGACACCCTGGCTAAACAAGGAAGCAAAGGGGGTGAGCAATGAACACGATTAGCATGTGTCCTCTCAGGCTGATGACTGTCATTAGGCTGCCGAAGGATGACATCATTTTCTCTAAGAGGCAGTCAGCTCGAAAATGTCAACGATATTGGTGAATTAATTCTTGCCACTGCCTTATGTTGCCTTCGGCTCCTTGCTAAAAGAAATGGACATATTTCATTCCTGGGACCTGTCAGACATGTGGCTGTTCTAAATATTACATTTTAAGCCCAATTCAAACTGAACATATTGTGTTTTGAGAACGTGGTGGGGGAAAAACAACAACAATATTGACTTCAATAAAGTAAAAGGCCAAGGTGTAAAACTGTGAACTTGTTTAAAAAGTAATCCCTTCTTTAGTTCAAATTACTTTCATTTTAAAATGTCTTTTTTTTCCCTCCCGAAGACTTCCCCAGTATGAAGTTAATAGGAACACATTCTACACTGATGTGGTCATCAAACAGTCATATGGAGAGGCAACAGTCGGTGTGAGGACAGATGATATAACAGCAAACACATCCCATCCAAAAGTTCTTGCTTCTGAATATAGCGATTTTTCTCTTCACCAGCCTCATAAGAAGAGAAATAGTGTCATTTATTAATTTATTCAATGAACACTACTGAATGCTTGTATCATTTTCAGATCCTGTACTGGGGAAATGAAACGATGTAAAGACACTTAACCACCTTTAAGAGAGCTCCCAGCTCACTAAGGGAGAGAGAAATTTCAAGGGAAATAATGAAATAATCTAGAAGTTTCATGAAAGAGATCCCGCAGAAATTTCTGACAATGGTTTAAAGGAAGATTATGTGTGTTAATCAGACAAGCCTACACAATTCTGTATGTAGGGGTGAGTGAGAGAAAATGGAAAAGAAAGACAGACAGAAAATTGTCTTTAAAAAAATAACAACACGGGTATCAGGAATAACCTTCACAGATGAACAGAGCACCAGACCACGATGTCAGAAGCACTGAAGAGAGCCCCGCACTACTACAAAGTACCTTTCTTGTCTTCTAATGTCTGAAATCCTCTATTAGACTTGAAAACTGGGAGATACAAACCATGGATTTCATAAACATTAAAGTGTAATTGGTTGACTGTACTGTCGTTCTGATAGTGAGTTTACAGAGCAGTGACTGGGAAAGCATAAAGCCTAAAGTGATGGACAATGAGGGTAAGGGCTAGAAAGAAATGTTTTATGATTTTACTTTTATCGGCTTTAATTATATACAGTAGAATGCAGCATAGATTTTAAGTGTTACTGTTTGCATTTTCAAGAATGCAAACACTTACGTGGCTCACACTGTCAAGAGCTAGAACATTTGCATCATTCCTCAGTTTCCCCCAACTCTCTCCACTTAAGATACACTGCCTTCCTGGCCAAATGCAGTCACTGTTCTGATTTTTTTCACCATAGATTAGCATTGCCCGTGTTCTTACAATTATATAATGGAAATATTCTAAATGCATTCTCATTTCTGGCATCTTTCATGCAGCACAATGTGTCCACGTGTTATGAAAACAGTAGTTGCTTCCTTTTTACTATTGAGTAGTATTTCATGAATACACCACAATCTGTTTACTAGTAGACAGGATTTTTTGTTGGGCATTTGGGTGTTTGCGGCTTTCAGCTCTTAAGAACAGAGCTATTACGCACATTCTTATGCAAGTCTTTTTGTGGATATGTGTTTTCATTTCTATTGGGTAAATAACTAGGAGTGAATTGCTGAGTGATAAGGTACATGTGAATTTTAACCTTTTTAGGAGAATTTATCATGAAGGTAGGGGCATTTAAATTCAACTTTGAAGGATAAGATAGAAAAGAAAACAAAGACCACCCAGGCTGTGAGAAGAAAATGAGCAAAGCGGAAGGGGCAGGGGAGGGGAGGGAAGTGGCTGTGGAATCTGGGAAGGTGAATAGTCAGATGTGAATCATAAGGTGCATGGAGTGTGTTCTTTCTGGCACACAGCTCCTGGGAGGTTTCCAAAGTCTATGTTATTGTTTGCGGAATCTACAGAGTCTGAAATAATTACTGGAACTTCTGAAAGTGTTACTAAGCTTTTCAGAAAATGTCATTGCTTCTGGGAAGCCTAAGAACATAACAAAAATACAATCCTACCTTCTGTTCAAGTGTCTGTTTCCAGTAGCCCTGATTTAGTAGGAGAGGTATCCACGTGGGTGTGGAGGGTGGGTTCTGCTACTGTCATGCCGGCATCATTTCCACTGCATCGTACAAGCAGTATCTGGACTAGAACAGGACTTCCCCTGATCTCAACCACTTTGATAGCACAAGTCAGTTCTCTGCCCGCCTTTTCCCACTCAGGTCTATACCTGAGAGCTGTGAGATCTCCAGGGTTGAAGGTAAAATTGGTCAACTTGCTAGCTACAAGTGTATACTGCTCAGTCTATGTTGTCAAAACTGAAAGTCCCCTTTCAGTTTATCTCTAACTTCTTTCAATGGACTGGGGTTCTTATATTTACCCTTTATCATTAAAAAAGGAAATAAAAGGTTGTTGAATAATTTAATATACTTTCTTTGGTTTTTCTACCTCAACACATGGTTCATAATTAAGAATGGATAGCTGAGATTTCTAACTCTACATTATTATCCTATTCTCTAAGAAAATTGATTATCAAACCATAAATTCCCCAAAGGGGCCCCAAATATCAAGAAAGAGGTATAATATTCATAAAATTAAATACAACACAATAGCACAACACAAATACAGACAGTTATCCTAGGAATCTGAAATAGGGGACAGTCAACCACTGTCATATAGATAAGACTTAGGTACTACTCTCACCTTGTCCTTCCAGCAGGGTCTGATGTGCCCATAGAAGTCTATTACTGGTAAAACTAGTCATACTCAGGACCAGACAGGCTGGGCCAGGTTACACTGCAGTCACAGGGGAAAAATCGCCATGACATATAAAAACAGGCTAACTTCTCCCTCACTCTACTCACTCACACTAGAGCATCGGTGAAAGGGAATAGGATCCTTGAGACCTGGGTTTCTACCACTAGCCATATGTTCTGGGGAAAGACTTTTAATCTCTTTGAACTAAATTATTTTATCTATAAAATAAAAATATTGTGCCGGATGATCTCTAAGACCCTTTCCAACACCAGAATTGTGTAACAAATAAAGAAAAAGTCACTAACTTTTAAGAACACTCATCAATAGGCACATGTTTACTGGGCTGAGCAACAATTTGGCTGCTCCAATTATTCTGGTCATCTCCGTGATCAATAGTGTTCCCAGTGGCCCAATCAATTATGCCACTAGCTGTGTGGATCATTAAGGTGACTGAGGGACCGCGACAGACTGTGCATGATCCTTTCCAGCCTCTGTGCTCAGCTCCAGCTAATGTCTAAGTGCCCCTTTACCTCGGAGACAGTTTTCTCCGGTTGTGGTCTTGGTCCCCTTTTATTTTTCAAATGGAAATGATTGTCAAAGCCACATGAATGAAAGAAAACTGAGAGTATGGATTCAATATTCACTGTCACCTTGAAAAACTCCTACCTGGCCGTGTGCTACGTACAGTATAAGACTCTGCTTCTGCCCCTGAGACACTCGGTCCGCTATGTAGGCCAGCAAGAGAAGAAAGAATTATGCTGCCCTCAGACACTGGCACTCCCGGTTCTCAGCCTTCAGACTTGGGCTGAATTACACACAGGCTCCCCTGGGTCTCCAGCTTGCAGATGGCAGACAGTGTGACTGCTCAGCCTCCATACCTGTCTGAGCCAATTCCCGTCATTCATACATGCATACCTCCCATTGGTTCTGTGTCTCTAGAGAACCCTGACTATTACATCCTATTAGCTTCTTCTAGACATGTCTCAAATAAGGGTCCTGTGCTTAAACAACTTTGGGGAAACTTAGGTACCATTTCCCTCTCCCCATCACAATGAACATCAACATAAAGGCTCAGAGCCAGGGGTGTGCAAACTTTTTGACCTGAGGGCCACAATGGGTTCTTAAACTGGACCAGAGGGCCGGAACAAAAGCTTGGATGGAGTGTTTGTGTGAACTAATATAAATTCAAAGTAAACATCATTACATAAAAAGGGTACGGTCTTTTTTTTTTTTTTTTGAGTTTTATTCATTTCAAATGGGCCAGATCAGGCCCGCGGGTGGTAGTTTGCCCACGGCTGGCTCAGACGCAGCCTGCTACTAAGAAACCTAATCAACTGTATTTAACCTAACTCATCACAAACTTATTTTACATCAAAAACATCTGAAATCCTCACCAGACTAATGTTTTTTGGAATGTATGTTGGAGTACACTTTGCTAGGAGTAATGTAATTTTACTATCTTTATTGCTTATTCATTTTTCTTGAAACAATGCATTGAGATTTGATGTTTTCATTTGATATAATTTCTGGAACAAGTCTTTCATTTTCTTGGGAATTAAAACACAGGTAAGTGAATCAATGGTTATTAAAGAACACAGAATTCTGAGAAAAATGTTTACAGAAGACATATATGAAAAGGAATGTCATTCAAAATATACAAAGAACTCTCAAAACTCAACAATAAGAAAATGAACAACCCGGTTAAAAAAACGGACAAAAGATCTGAATAGACATCTCACAAAAGGTGATTACAGATGACAAGCATATGAAGAGATTCTCAGCATCATATGTTGTTAGGGAATTAAAACAACAACTAGTTACCACTCCTCACCTATTAAAATACACTAACTACACTAAATGCTGGTGAGGATGTGAAGCAATAGGAGCAACAATTCATTGCCGTGGGAATGCAAATGATACAGACACTTCAGATGACAGTTTGGAGGTTTTTTATAAAGCTGAACATACTTTTACCCCAGATACTGAGGTAAGGAGGGGTTGGGATGGGGAGTAGTGAAAAGGAGCTGTGGACTTGGATGTCAAGGACTATGTTTCAAGACTTGCCTTGTTAATCTAGTGGGACCACGATTTCTGCCTCTAAACTCCGCACACTGAGGCTTCATCCTAACTCTGCCACTTCCCTGCTATGTGACCAAGGATGGGATTCAGAACCCCTCTCCCAGGTTAGTCAGACAATGCATGGAAAACAAGTAACAAAAGTGCCTGACACATCACAGGATATAGATAAATATATAACTACTAGAGGCCCGGTGCACAAATTTGTGCATGGGTGGGGTCCAGCTGAGCCGCCCTGTTCTGGGCCAAGCCAGCCTGGTGAGGGGCCACGGGCAGTTGGCCGGCTGGCCCTGCCCCCTGGTTGAACTCCCAGTCGAACTCCTGGTCAAGGGGACAATTTGCATATTAGGCTTTCATTATATAGGATTCTCATTAGCATCTTCATCGAATCACTTAAACATTTTAAACCTGTTGATTTGTAAGAATCAAGGAAAGTAAGTACAGGAGGCACTGTGCAAATGGTTTTGTTTTGATGAGAGGCCACCCTATCAGTGATGCCTCTCATTATTTTCCCAATAGTTTGCCTTTTAGAATCAGATGGTCCTTTCCTGACTGTAGGCCTCCTATCAGCAGCTCTTGCAATTTTCACTTTTGTTGTGAGGACTATTCTTTTCCATAATCAGCCAAATCCTGCCAGTTTGTGAATGACTCTCTGGGAACAAGTTAGGCCCTTTAGCAAACTCCATCAATGAACTCTTTCAGACCACATCGGTATTCACTAATAAAATATTCCCACAGTGCATTAAAGAGTATCTTTGTAGCTTAGGTCAGTTACCATCACATTTCAAACTTACTCCCACAGAGTAAATGCTTTGTGTATTTGGAGAATATAACATTATTTTATGTCACTGATAATCAGGACCAAGTTAGAAAGGTCCTATTTTCTACAAATGCACGCCCAAGCTCCTTCAAATACTGTGTTAAGTTACTTACTTTATTAAAATAATACATATGTAAAATAATCATCTTTGTCTATAATCAGTTTCCAGTTGTCATTTTTTTTTTTTACCACTCAACATGCTTTCCTCCTAACTTTATTAAAACCAAAAAATTTCTCAGCCCTTTGAAAAATATTTTTCATTTACAAAATCATATGCATTTTCTGTGTTGGGATCAGCTAATTCATCGTACTGAAAACAATTAATTAACTTCCTGTGCCGCTCATTATAAGTAGCATCCAATGCTATTCATTATCATCCATTCTCAAATTTGCCATCTTGTTTCCTCTTCAATGACAGAAAGATTTTATTGGAAGTGCATGGGCCTTATTGTAGATTCAGAGTCATTTATCACCAAGAAACATGGCTTCTTTAATCAACCAGCCTTAGCAAGTACTGGATCTGTCACGGGAAGTAGGTATGTACTTTGATCCCCTGACTCACCATTATCTAATTAGGCAGGAAAAAGTAAATATGTTCTTTGAAGAATAAAAAATTAGATGGAAATATCTTAAACATTTCACTGCTCACAGATCGTATTAGCTCTTTAAAGATTCTGATTGGCATAAAAATATTAAGCAAAACACTTTAAAAAATAAGGTTAAAAATTAAGCTAAATCTATTTAAAATCATCTAATCTATTGAGAGGCTTCTTGATGATTCTATATCTATTGCCTTACGAATTAAAGGTAAAGTCTTCAAGAACTAAAACTGAGGGACATATCTAAGCCTTTAGCTAAAGCTACTCTTGGCACAGGTGGACAAAGGTGCTTGCTGCTATTATTGTTATTTTTTTTATATTACAGTGCACCATCCAGGATGGTTGAATTGTTCTAGCTGCCCTTTCCTGGACAAATGCTATCTGGCTTCTTTGCCACTTGTATGCATAATGATGGGCAGGCCAGGGATCTATTTGAACAGGGGAACCCAGTCAGTGACCTGTTGGGTAGTCTGTGTAGGAAAAGAATTGGAGCCAGTAGGTTGGCTTTAAAAAGAAGAAGTAAATGAATGCAAAAGAGTAGAGCCCAAAATTCTGAAGCACTACACAGGTTCAGAGAAGTAAAAAGGTCCCGTGAGCCCACGTGGGTAAACAAAGCCCAAAGTCATAGTAGACCACCAAGGACACAGGGAAGAAAAAAATCAGGCCATGAAGTGCTGAGCTAGCAAGTAAGGTTATTTCCTCTAAGCCCAAACTTTCGCATCCCAGCCGCTTCTTACTATATTGCTAGAAAAGTCTGGCAACTGGGTGTTGAACATACACCGAGTTTGTGGAACAACAGTGAACAAGACAAAGTCCTTGCTCTTCTGGAGTTTACATTTTAGTTATAAAAAAATAGACAGCAAGACAGTAAACAAACAATGTAATTTTAGAAAATAGTACATGTTACGAAGAAAATGAAACAAAGTAAAGAACAGAGTGATGGCCAGGAAATAGAACTGGGGCCGTGGAATTGTCAAGCAGAACAGAGACCTCACGAACTTTTCAGGGCTCCTTTCCAGAGGAACGTCAGAAGGTCAGGGCCAGTCTCCTCGTGCTGGTACTGAGGCAATGCGAGGTGATTTATGGGTTAACTTTTAAAATTATAAATAGTTGTGTGTATCTTGTGTTATCTTTTTATGGCAAGGTATACTACTTTTCTTTTTAAGAGAGTGATGACAAAATTTTAATAAAGTTATTTAAACAAAAGCAGGGACTTAAACCTAGTAAGTGAATAAAGGTACAGATAACAGGTGGATAAGGGGAAAGAATGAAAATGATACAGGAATAGCTGAATAAGGCAACTGAGTTGATTCCTTTAGTTGATTAATATCACCAAATCAGAATCTACTGACAGTCTTAGTGCCCCATTTGGAATACCCTCCTGTTTCCTCAGAGAAAGAGAACGAAAAAGAAAATGTTGGAACCCAACTAATGAAAAAAAAGGGAAGAGCAAACACTGACTCTAGAAAAATATTCCGAACTCATTGTAACCCTACTTAAAAACTGCATGATTCAGCTGAGACCTCTCTTCCCTCTGAGGCTGGCCACTCACACCTTCGCTTCCACAGCTTCACCTCGGCTAGCCGTGGTCTTTGTCTTACTGAACTGAACTGTAGATTTTTCAAAGGAAGTGGGCAAAACAGAAGTGAGCTGGAGCAATGTCCCTAATCACAAATCGGTGTCACTTCTGGAAAAGCACTAACATGGCTTATATGAGTTTGTCAGATGCTATTTAAAAAAAAAAAGGGCCATGAATATCCTGAGCCAAATCCTTAGACGGTAGAAGGCTTGCAGCAGTGGGACAGAAGGTGAGCAGTAGAATTAAACTCGGATGTGTATCTTTGAAAACAGTTTCAACCACCACCAGCCAGCATACGGTTACCTGTGGTCAGGCAGTATGCTAGTTACAGGACACTCACTATTCCAAAGGTCAACATGTTGATAGGGGTGATCTGCCAAAGCAAGCCCAACAGCAAATCCCCAACCACCGAGATGAGCACTAAGTAGTGGCCATCCCACCTTGAGAAAGGGGTTGATAAAAGAAAGTCAGGTGCAATTCAAAATGGGTAATAATACTACTACATTTCCCCCGCATAATAATAACACAAGCCTTTCGTGAGTGTCATACTATGTGCCAGGCACCTTTCTAAGACCTTACATGCATTATTTAGTTTAAAGCTCACAATAACCTTGTGAGACAAGTACTAGTACCCTAATTTGACAAATGAGAAAGCTCAAAAGCATTACATAACATGCCTAAGGTCAAACAGCTAATAAGTAGAAACAGGATTTCAACCCGGGTTCTGTGGTCCAGAGCCACTACATTCACCAGTATCTGTCATAGGCAATTTATAGAGACAGACACTCAGGCACAGAGAGTCACTTACTAGAACTTGACACAAGGTGAAGGCGAAATCTTGGGAATAAGGCAGAAATTCACATGCCATAGCCGGAGCCTCAGTCCAGTGACGGAACATCATTAACAGCAAATTACTGCTGCCTCCCAGCATGCCAGGTTAGTCTCCAAACGTTTCACCAGGTTAAAAACTGGTCCTGGAGATGTAGACAAGGCTGATTAGGTATTGATGGAGGTAAGGCTGCAGGGGCTGAGAACCACACTGGTCTTAAATCATAAAGGGAATGAAATGCTGGGCCCCAAAATTCTCTTCAAGGACTACCAATTAGTGCTGCAACTTTCAGAGACAGTCAGCCAGCATCATGATTAAAAACAAACCACAAGTTTTCTCATTGAAGTAAAAAAAAAAAAAAGGCAAAAGTAATTATAACCATCATCCTTAGTTAACATTGTTTTTGAAGTCTTGGTCAAAGCAATTAAGCAAGAAAACAAAAAAACAACAACAAAGAGATGTATGCTTATAAGAAAGGGGGGAGAAAATTTATCATATTAACAAACTATATTATACACTGGATTTGAGTGAAGGTTCTAGTCACCTGAGGCTGCCTAGTCTCAACATCTCATCTGTGCCTTTGACCCCAGTTTGCAGGATCAGAGATGGTTTCTAGTTGAAGGAGTTATGCATGTCCTGTGATAACTAGGAGTGACCCATGGTCTCCATCCAGCCTAAATGAAAAGAATATGCTGCACATTCAGCCTCTAATCTAAATAAAATGTAACCAAATCTGAGAAGGCAATCTGTCCTTTGAATCGCCCATTCCATCAAACAATGCTTGCCCAAAGCAATTCATTCTTTGCTGTATCACCCAAAAGGGTTTCCCTGCTTCACTATTTACCTTTAATCACCGTCTTTAATACCTAAATGTGGAAACATGGGGAGCTTTATTAGTCACATTTCTAGTTAAATATTATCATATTCCTGAGTTTTATTCCAGTAATAGTTCTAAAATTAGATTGCTTAATAACAATAATGAATGTGTCTTTCTTCTAAAAAGAGTTTAGTAATCTTAGACTGATAGCAAGCTAAATTAAGAGCTGCGGTGCATTGTAAATTTGGAAGCCATCCCCCAAGAAATCATACAGAACAAACCTAATCTTTCTTCCACAGGATGGGATATTCCTTCCTCTTGACCCAGACCTTCCTTTTCCAGGATGCTGATATGCACGGATAGCAGCCAATTTCACTGCCCTGGACAGGCCTACAGGGGACCGTGGGTGGAAGTGAACTGCCCCCTTTCTGCAGAGCATCCTGTACGTCAAACTATTGTACTCCACAGTGTTTGTGTATGTGTGTGTGTATCTGTGTTTGGGGTGGGACTTGGAGCATTGCCTGAGTTGAGAGAAAGCTTCTTTCATCCAACTGCCTGCAGGTTACCAGCTGGAATAGCAGACAGAAACAAAACATTGAACTTATGTCAGATCAAGAGAAGGAAAGATGTTGGCACCCAACTGGTTAAAAGAGAGGGGAAAACAAACACCTTTCCATGGACTCTGGAAAGAAAAATATACCCCAAACTCACAAATGATTGAAATGGAAGGGTAATAGTGAATTATTTTGAAAGAAAGCATGTTTCTGTTTTTTTATGATATACATATCAAGGTACGTATGTTTGCAAATAGGAATATATTCTGTTCCTCCCAGGTGTGAAAGGAATGCGTAAGGCAGGCTCCTTGCATCTTCGCAAGAAAAAATTGCTGTCAACATGAGAATCTTAATCCAATGCTCCCTGCTGCACTTGGCACAGAATCACTGCCCCATGAGACCTGGCAACCAGCCTGATCCTGAGAGAGGAAAGGACTGAGCCTAGAAGGGGTCAGGTTCTGCACTATTTCCAGTACATTATTAAATGAGGAAGGTGAGCCTCCACTGCTGGGGGAAACTTCACAGGAACATTGGAGAACGTAAGTTTTTATACTTAATTCAGTGGCCAGAGGCCAAGGAAACATCACTGCGCGTGGAGCCTGGGAATCTGAATCTGAGGCTAAGCTCTAACATTAAGTGACCCTCCTATGCTTTAGACAAGTTATGCTGTCTTCCCTCCTACCTAGCATGTGACAACCATGCTCAGTCTGCTTCCCTGACTTTGTGAGGGTTGCACGATAGGAAGTACACAAAAGTAATTTGCCAACATTAACACAATGTATAAACCCCAAATGCTGTCATTATTACTAGTCCTTATTATTAATTCACTAATTTTTAGATTCCCTTTCCTACATTTCCCATATTAAATATATGGATGTTTACAGTGGACATTCAATTAGCACTTATTAATAGGCTAATATAAAAGTACTTGGAGGCGTGTAGGATCTAGTTCTGGGGCCAAATATGTGAACATGACCACATCGTGGAAATCTGTAAAGTGAGAAGGCTGAATTAGAGGGTCTCTGGGGTCTCTTCCAAGTGAAATAGTCTGTAGTTCCTGCTCCTCTTTGCCCACACACCAGCAACCAGGAGAAACCTGTCCTTGTTGCTGCTGTCGCTTTGCTTTGCCCTTGTGCCTTGCCATATTCTGTCCTGGCGCCATGCTTTCTTCTTCACTCTTCTCCCCAGTATCTAACCCAAGGCTTAGACAGTAATCAAAGCATATGTTTACTCCAAGATGTATGGACCAACACAATGTTAGAACCACTAAATTCTCTTCAGCAATGGAAGTCCTCCCCTTGTTGTTTTTAGATAGGGTTGTCGGCGTATACAGAGGTACTGCAGAGATTTTGGAAATGGTCAGGCATGGTGGAGGATACTTGTAAACACTTTGTATACATGTGTTTAATGCTTCATGCCTTCTTGATATTATGATGTAATAGGAAGAATATTGGGTTCCATTTTGGCTCAGCCATTTCAGGTGGGTAAATCTAAACACATCACACAGCTCATTCATCCAGCACATATTTGTTAACTAAGATGTGCCATGCAGGGCTCTAGGCAATAAAGATATAAAGATAGACACAAATAGATATCGTTCTTACCCTTAGGGAAGGGAGCTTAGTCTAACAGCATTACAGTCTAATCAAAGAATCATATAAATAGGTATATTATAATGATAGTGCTACAAAAAAGAGAAGCATGGTGCTAAGACAGTAAATAATATAGGAATATGGCTTGGTCACAGAGGATCAAGGAAGCCACATCTAAATATGTCGTGTGATTGGGGTACAGAGCATGGGGAGCATGACCTGAGCTGAGGCTGGGAGACAGCTCATGCTGGCTTTGTGGGTCACAGTGAGGATTCTGGTCTGCACCTGAAGAGCAGAGAAAAGTCACTCAAGTGCTATAAGTTAGTGGTAGCATAATCGTATTTGCATTTTGAAAAGATCCCTTGGTTGTTGTTGAGAATAAATCCAAGAAAGTCAAAAGTGCATTGCTGGAGACCAGCTGAGGCGGCAGCTCAGACCACATCTGTGGAGATGAGGTGCTGCTCCATGCCTCACAATGCAGAGCTCCTCTGCCTGATTTTGGATAAGTTGAATCCTAGGCACTTTTGAGAACCAAACTGAGATGTCAAGTAAGCAACTGGATGTAAAAGTCTAAAGCTGAGAGAAAAGATCAGGCTCATAATATAATGTTGAGCTAGAGTTTACAAATGAAATGTGAGACCTGGCCAGGAATGAGATTATCTCATAAGACCATGGAGGTGAAGAATAAACCATCTCAGAACACTTGTTTCTTCAGTTGTGAGACAGGAATTGCAGCAGCTGCTTCATAGAATGTTTGTAGCTGAAATGTAGTGGGCAGTCAACAAAAATTCAAATTATATTATTATTGTATTAAGAAAAATAAAAAATTAGCCAGTTACAAAGCAATTTATAGTATGATCCAATTTTTTTTGTAAAAGTATTGTAAGTTATAAAAAAATAGACTGGGACTTCACTTTCTATTTACTAATGATTATTAGTAAATAATCATTATCAGGTGGTCCGATTAAATTGAGCAATTTAAATTTCTTCTTTGTATACTTCAATAATTTCTAACTTGTCTGCAATGAACATGCATTTTTTTCTATGGTGAGAAAGTACAATGTTTTGCTGCTTCAATTATTTGAAAGTACTTTTCCACGGGGAGAGCCAACGATGATGAAATGAGCTGAAACAACAGGCTATGAAAGACTCCAGGTCTAGCACATGTGGCCGAATGGCTTTGTTTGAGGCCAGTTTGTGTTTCCAGGTCTAACACAGAGACAGAGAGGTGAAGTGTTGGGAACTAGACCAAATGGCTGTTTTGGTCTAAGCTGACCTGGCTCGGTTTCCATGGCACATGTGGCCTGAGAACCACCGGCCTTGCCAAACCCTTTGTCTATAATTCTCCACAAAGAATCATCACAGAGGTCCTCAGAGTTCTGGAAAATCCATACCCAGTTGCCACACACATGCACAGTTTCTACAGCAATGGCTAAAATCCGCTTGATTACTTCTTTCTTTTTTTTTTTTTTTTT
The DNA here is from genome assembly GCF_000327345.1 of Myotis davidii. Lineage (NCBI taxonomy): Eukaryota > Metazoa > Chordata > Mammalia > Chiroptera > Vespertilionidae > Myotis > Myotis davidii. Next base: position 3,120,008 of record NW_006285040.1, read on the forward strand.
ACCAATAATCTGGAAGCTTATGATGGCCACGTGCATACCAGCATGTCCAGGGTGAGCATCTTGCCAAGGACTGTAGCTCTGAGTGATCAAGAACATGATATTAGTCTTCCTGCTTGGTCTTTGGAATGTCACGGCCATGCTGCTGTGACAAGGGTGCATGATTCCTACAGATGAGCACTGCTCGGGGTGATGGAAGGAGCGAAAGAGTGGGAGTCAGGACACCTAGGTCCTAGCTCTGACCTTGCACATATCATCTGTGTGATGCTGATCAAGTACCTTAACTTCTCTCTGTCTTAGTTTATTTTTAATTTGTGAAATGAAAACCATTCCCTATGAAAGACCTCATGCAATATATAGCCTGAATCCATACGCTGGCTAGAAAAACCTTATAAAACATGTGCATTTGAATGTTTTAGGCAGGCTGACAGGTGAACAGCCTACTAAAACAACTACCTCCCATACCACCTAAATCACCACCTCCAATTCACACCTCCCCCGCCCCCGCCACTCTCTAACATATCCCTTTGCTCTGCTTTCTCCATAACACTTATAACTGTAGAAAAGGATATTCATTTTTGCACATCTATTTTCTAATTTCCCCACCCAAGAGGAGGGACTGACCTTTTCTGACCTGTTCACTGCTGTATCCTCATGTCTAGAATAGAGGTTGGTACACAGTGGTGCTCAAAAATGGTGAATGAATGAATTTGAATGTCACGGTATCCTTTTTTGGGTGATATGAAACTTGCAAATTTCCCAGAATAAAGAACACAGAGGATTTTGACTAGAGTGTCAGCAAAGGGGTACAGTATGGACACTGCCCACCCTACTCCTGTGGACATTAAGCCTAGATACATTGAGAGAAGAGATGCACATACTATGTACAAAAATATGGAATCAGAAGATCTCACCTTGGCTCACCTACTTACTAAACTTACTAAAATCTCTGTGAGTCTCAGTATCTACATCTCTAAAACAGAGATAGCAATCGTACTTATAGGACTGAGTGAGGCTTACACTATCTCAGGGAGGGAGTGTCTAATAGAAAAGTCTTGTCAAAGTGTGAGTTATTGCTCTCCACAGAACCCAGGACCCTCTACATTGTCAAAATGAGATGACAGCAATATAAAAATACCTGGTAGCTTTCATTGGCAGACCCACGAACGGGACCAACACTAAATGGGCTGCATCATATTCCAGCCCTGAAGAAACCAAGACTTTGTAAGTCTTCTGGGAGTTCCCCCCACCGCCTTTTTAAAGTTTTGAGCACTGATTGGAATCTGTTTTCAACAAATTCTTTACAAATGGGCCGGGATACCTTGTTTTGTTCCACAAATTTGTAAACATTTTCCATGAATGTCTGAACTTGGCAAATGATCAATTTAATATCAAATTGTTGGGATTTTATTTCCATAATATAAATATTATAATGCAAGAGGGGTAGTAGATGATGATGAGTTTCCTGAGCACAGACCATGAACTCATGGAACTACAGCTGAGCCACAGATGCCTGTCCATAGGGTTTAGCAAAGGTCTTGCCCAATAGAGCCAGCCACTGGCCGTTATGTGATAAATACATTACAGAAGTCTTTCAAAGAAAAAAGAGTTGATCTATTCTGTACCTATCAGAAATATAAAACTGCAACCTTCAGAAAACATTAGGAAAGCAGACATTGGTGATTAGACCAACTGTTAAATGAGATTTCTGAAAAACATGATCAATATGGGGTGTTCCAGTTTCTGTTTTTGTTTTTCCAGATCCAAGGACTCACTATGAGTAACCTTTCTAGAACCTAAAAAAAAAAAAAGACCTCTGTAAATTGGGCCTAAAACATATGTAGTTGAAAGCCCTTGACTTTTGGCCTTTGTTTTTTTCTCTCTTTTTCAAGGAAGCTTCAAAGTCGGAGGCTGGTGGCTTTGGCAGAGCCCCGCTTTGAAGGGTGGGGAGGAGGGAAGTCAATTAAAAACAGGTCACAGGATGTTAGCATTTCAACTAGCACGGCTGCTGATTTCTATGGATTGGGATCTTTGAGCGATCAGCCCCAACTTCTTAATTGCAGTAACGTAATTAGCAGAAGATCATCGCATCTTATCTTTCAGCAAACGTTTTGACTTGCAGTGATTTCCATCATCCCCCTCCCCTTTTCTGACAAGCATGATTATGGTTTACGAGATCAAAGTAACCACTCCCAGGCTACAGTCGGATTATACTCTTTCCACTGGCGAGCTGTGGGTAAGCCTGGCCAGCCTCCTGCCACACCACCCTGCGTACCGCCAGTGGCCCTCCCAGGCTGCATGCGAGGCGTGCTTGCTGGGGGACGATGAAGCAGAGGGCACCCGGATGCCAAACGTTTCTTTGGAGACAATAATTTAACATAATTATAGGAAAAAATAGAATTTGTTTTATAAGCAGAACACCATCAAACCAAGAAAAATCAAGAAAGCCCTTCTCCTCCTTACCCAGCTGACTTGATATCGTGAACTCTTAATAGGAACAGCCGTTCTCTTACCATTTGTTCTACGTAGATGTGATTCAGGGCCACTGAACCTAAAAGTTTTGTCAATGTTTTTAACAATCCCTGCCGCCCTTTGCTGTCTGGCAATGGTCTGTTTATTAGTCGTGTGGGGCTCCCAGCTTTATTAGGTCTCACAGGGCTTTCCTTTGCTCTGTGCCTAGATTTGTAGGGGCTGCGTTTCCCCAGGCTGTTCCGGGCTCCCATTGGCAATCTATGCTCTCAACCTGCCCCAGTTTTCACACAGCCTGCTTCACTCTCTGTTTCCCCCTCTTCGCAGCAGGTGGCTCCCAGCACGGACAGACAGGCGCTGTGGCTGTCTGTGGCTGCCGGGGTCACTCAGACAGGCTGCGCTGAGGTGCCCATGGGGCACCGCAGAGGGTTCTCACTCTGGCAGCAGTGCCTCTGTGATCAGACAGCGGGTGGGAGCATCCTGGAGGGACGGAGGGAGGGCCTGGCGGGCTGTGGGAGTGCTGCCCTCATCACACAGCTTCCTCCCAGATGTGCGTCTCTTCCCCGGGGCCTGAGACCTCACACTGTTAGAGCGTGTGGACCGCGGCAGAGCATCAGAGCTCTGCGCATGCAAGTGGAGATGTCCCTGTGTCTGTCCAGTCGGTGCCTCCCCTTCCGCCCATTCCTCTGGAATGACAACCAATGTCACCGAAATTTCCTACATTTAGGAACCGGATTGCTAATCTGCCTGAACTCTGGGTACACTTTCTGGCTTCTATAGACTTATCAGAGCCCTTTAACTTAAAAATAAGTGGTCTCATTTTCTCTGATGGGAGTTCTCAGAATGACTGTGGGAAGAAGCTTTGTGGGATGCTGAGAAATCCTTCCAGAGGCCCCTGGTCATGTGCCTGGCGAGACAGGTGGCGGGATATTACTTCCTACTAATGAGGCACAAGTCGCAGGCTGACAAGAGAAAAAGATAAGCAATTGCTCCCTTCAAGCACACACTGCATAGAGACAAGCAAAGAAATCTGTGGACATGCCTTGAAGGAAATGAACATAAAGTCTGGGACTCCTCATTACAGCGGCAAATCCCTGTGACTAAAATACAATCTGTAATCAACATTTTACATAATCCAGTCACCTCTCACTATGGTGTCCTGCATGCCCCAGGCTAGCTCCTGGGGGACCTTAAACACAACCATGTTTATTTTTCTTTAAAATCATACTGTAATTATGAAGGCCACAAAGTAGCATGGAAAAATGTTCACAAAGTCATATTACCTGGGAAGAAAATACAAAATGTCTGGCCATAAAATGATCACAAGTAGGTAAAATTTTGTCAGTGATTTGCTTATATTGTGTTTTCTGTAAAACAATATTATCACCGTTTCCCTTCACGATGTTACCATTTTGCTGGTTGGTCCTGTTGATGGTGTTTTAAGTGTCAGTGTGTTTATTTCTCAGTGTTAAGGAACACACTGGCCTGTGGGCCCCAGATCAGCTCCACTGCACCGATGGGGATGGGGTGAAACTACATGAAAGAACAAGCCAGGCCCCAAACCTCATGAAGTGATTCAAGGCTGCAGTCACACATGCTCTATCTCTAATGAAATCTCACAGCGGATGCGGGCCTTGTCCTTGGGCACACTGGGAAGTGGCCATGGCAACAGCACACAGAATCCTCCAGGCCAGCCGCTTACTGTTACACATCTCCTACCACGGGAGAAGCCAGTCTCCGGGAGGGGGACAAGGTCTTTCCCAGCTTCCAGAAGCCACACTCACAAGCTCACCGAGCTGCCAGAAGAATATCAAGACTGGAAGGAAGGATGTAATCCCTACACACACCAGGACTTTGATAAAAGCTGGCCAGTCGATGAACTGATTGCTCAGTTGCTAAAGACAAGGCTGGGGACTGGCCATTCATTCTCTTGGATAGAGCAAGTAGGACATTGTCCTCACCCTGCTTTTGGTGGGGGCCCCTTGGTGGTTTGTACCAAACATTTATTTTATTTTAAATAGCTAGGCCTCAGTTATACAGACCTGATCTGGGTAGGAGAATTGACTAAATTTATATACTCCAACAAATGGGAAATGGAGTAAATAATCATGCCTTTTAGATTTAAAACAAATCATCAAAAAGAAAAAAACTGCCACAAAACCAACCTGAGGAAATATAACTCGCTCCTTAGCAGCCTTTTATAATAGTGATCTATGGATTCTCTGGCAGAAATAGCTTAAGATTCCTGACTGGGAAGCAGAATGAGTGAGTGGTTGTGTGGGTTGTAACAGATTGGGTCTGTTTTAGGAAACTGTTTCCTAATCTCAGACTTCTCTTTATGGCATTTCTTCTCTGTCTTGTCTTTGAACTTCCTGACAACCCACCACTTCACACTCTTGCTTTTGAGCCACATCACATCATCAGCAAAGGGATAGGTAAACTTCAAGTTTAGAGAGCACTTAGAGATCATTCAGATTCCTGGCTAACAGGGGAGGAAACTGAAGCTGAGAAAGCTGAAATGTCTGGCCTGCTACAATCACACCTGTTGGCAGGTCCGGTCCTTCTACCACTCCAGTGATCTGCCTCCACTTCCAGGACCATCACATCCATGGACCAAAAATGACAGACAGTAAACATTCTCTAAAAAATACTAATAAAAATCTAATATATAGTAATCATTATTATCTTAAAAATATTATCTATGTGCAAAAAAAAACAAACAAAAAGGTTGCCCTACCCTAGCCAGTTTGGCTCGATGGATAGAGCGTCAGCCTCCGGACTGAGGGGTGTCCGGTTTGATTCTGGTCAAGGGCACATGCCTGAGTTGTGGGCTTAATCCCTAGTGGGGGATGAGCGGAAGGCAGCCGATCAATGATTCTCTCTCATCACTGGTGTTCCCATCTCTTTCCCCCTCTCCCTTCCTCTCTGAAATCAATAAAAATATATATATATTTAAAAAAAACATTGATAAAAAGAAAACACAGGTCCTTCCTTCTGTTTTATTTGTTAACATTAACCAAACCCTATATATGATCCAGGCACCTGACTTATGTGACAATTTAATTCCCACACTAGTTTCAAAAGTTCTCATTTTTTAGCCCTGACTGGTTTGGTTCACTGGATAGAGCGTCGGCCTGGGGACTGAAGGGTCCCAGGTTCGATTCCAGTCAAGGGCATGTACCTTGGTTGCAGGCACATCCCCAGTGGGGGGCATGCAGGAGGCAGCTGATCGATGTTTCTCTCTCATCCATGTTTCTAACTCTCTATCCCTCTCCCTTCCTCTCTGTAAAAAATCAATAAAATATATATATTTTTAAAAAGTTCTCATTTTTTAATCCAGAGAAACATAAAAAGAAAGAACAATCCATTATCTTACTATGTCAATATATTCTGTTGAGGTTTCAACAGATACACCTGACTACAAAACCTAAACGACAAAGAAAAAATACAAATAACAAGTGTAAACCTTCTTTCTGACACATACTTTTCATTCCCCTCCCCTAAGCTAACCAGTAACTGTTTCTTAGGATTCCTGTCTCCCTCCTTGGTATTCACAAATGAGGATGCATACCTCCCTGTGAGAACTTTTTTTACTTATTTGCACAAAAGGAACTGTAATAAACACTTGTTCTGCATCTTGCTTTTATCCACTCACTATTTTTAGACATCTTTCTACATCACATAAGTCTCTATTTTTAAAGTGTGTGTAGTACACCATACTGTAGATATACTGCATTTATTTAACGGCTTCCCTGTTTGTAGTACTTAGGTTGCTTCCAGTTTTTCTCTATTATCACTCCATCCTACAAGTAGAAAAATTAGGTCTCAAAAAGGATAAGCAAGTTAATTGCTTAATATTGCTCTGCTAAAAAGGCACCAGCGCAAGCACCTACATCCACATATAATTTGCATAATTGTGAACTCCTTGCTTTTCCCTTTTTCCTGGATATTTAACCCCACCCAAGGCAGGAGATCTGCCAACCAGACTAAAGCCTTTTGGTTGTTCAGGTAGTACCATTCCCTAGGGAACCCCCCGCCCCCCCGCCCTTTCTATTGAGTCCATAGAAAGTGATTCAGAAGCTAAGGGACTTGTCCGAAGTTATTCTTTTAGACTGGCCCACATGGTCATGAACAAGTTACTTAGGGAAGACTCCCCTCATTTCTTTGTACTAAATAAAACCGACCCTCCCAAATGCAAGAGTTACTCTCTGGAGGAGGAGAAGTAGGAGTTCCCTCCCTCTATCCAAGGTGAGGAAGAGTGGTGCGGATGGGAGGACCAGGCCTTTCCTCTCACACCTTAACTGAAGGTGAGAGGATTTGTGACAGACACATCCCGGTAGGATGTAGAGCCGGGCTCTCACAGCAGCTAACTCTGCAGCTATGCTAGAGGGGAGATGAGAGGCCCACTCAGTTTTCAAGAAAATGCCAGGACTTCGACTGTTTTGGTGCTGTGGGGCCCCAAACTCACTAATTATATGGGAAGAAGGAGGGGATTGGTTCTCTACTGGCCAGGGGGGAAACCGGCTTCAATAGGGCCACACAAGCTAACCCAGCCCCCAACACAGGATAATTTCACACTTTCCCTCAGGGGGTTAATGACTTTGTGTGTGGCTGTTCCAGAGAATAGTTCCCCACTTCCTCAAGCCTTTAACTCCAGTCGGCAAGCCTTCCGTTGCTATGCAAAGCCATTGAGCCTCTTGAATGATTCCCAGCAAGGTAAAGTGCCCTGCCTCCCACCCCTTTTGTTGGGGATTGTGCTGCCGCTTGTCCTTGTTATGGCAGCATATTCCACCTTCTTGTGAAAGCTACCACTTTAGAAGGCACGTTGGGCAATCGCTCACAGCAAGGCCACCGGATGACCAGCAGTCCGGGGCATTGCACAACACTCCCTGGCCTTTCTGCTCACAGCCCCCTGCTGGGCTCCCAGCACTTCCGTGCAAACTGAGCACACTGGTCGCAGCATGGGGCCCCGCACACCAAAGAGGTCAAAGAAACCCAAGCGGGAGCCCAAGGTGAGAGCACCATTCGAAGTATCACCTTCCAACAGTATGGGGGACGTAACTCCAGAGATCATTGCATGGGGTAATATGTTAACATGTGTTGACCAAAATTAAATAAATTTGGGCATTATGTGACTAGATCATTAAGTGCAGAATAAAGATTTGCTTAGCCCTACGGAAATACATGTTCTAAGACAGTGGTTCTCAACCTTCTGGCCCTTTAAATACAGTTCCTCATGTTGTGACCCAACCATAAAATTATTTTCGTTGCTAGTTCATAACTGTAATGTTGCTACTGTTATGAATCGTAATGTAAAGATCTGATATGCAGGATGGTCTTAGGCGACCCCTGTTAAAGGGTTGCTCAACCGCCAAAGGGGTCACGGCCCACAGGTTGAGAACCGCTGTTCTAAGAACCTATGAAGTTCCTAACTTGCCACCACCCTGTAGTGGCTTCTCAAGTCAATTTCTATAGCTCCCCTCTCTTCCCTCTAACAATAATAATCTTGCATCGCAAGTTACAGGTCTACCATACTTTAACACATGTCATTCTGGGAAAAAGTGGTTGGTAACATTCCTAACTTGTATTTATTTGAAACAATCTTACACTGGAAAACAAATTCAGAATTTGCTGAGTAGATGATCGGAGACCATTGGCCAGTTGTCTGATGTTTGCTCACCCACTCCCCAAACCTCTGGGAAAATGACTGGTGTGCTGTCCTCCTCTCTCTGCTCTGGGATTAGCTTCCCACATGTAAGTGCTGGAAAGAAGTGAGAAGATGTTTTGCTTCAAAAAGAGCTACATCCCTAAAGAGCTACACATCCTTGTTTTATGCGATCTGAGGCCCATCAGGGGTCTGAATAACACTCAAAAGCTGTTCTTGTTGAGAACATCTACATCTGCCAGAAGCCCAAACGTGTAGACAGCAGAGAAACTGAACAGTGCCAGGGAGGATGATGAGTGGAATGAGTGAGCCGCAAACCTGGGACAAATAGCACATTACTTGAGTAGAAAAGCTTTTAAAGACATATGGTCCTTGGTGTCCGATCTTTATGACTTATCCACTGGGGTTTTGTCTGTTTATATGTTCAGTTTACTCACTGTCTTTCCATTTACATTCGGTTTATGCAGAAGGAGCTTAACGCCTATGTATTTATATGGCTGGCAAATCTCCCTTTGGCGTGTCTGTTTTTATTCTTCGACTTAAAATACTTCTGAAGACCTTCCTATTTTAAGTTTCACACTAAAATCAGTGGCTAAGTGAAAGCATCTTTTTAGCAGTGGTCTGTCTCTGATTTATGCTGAGGTTAACCCATCCCATGGCTTAAAATTGGACTTGCAAAATAGGGTCCATAAAGCAGGAAAGGAGGAGAAATGTTTAGATATATTGCCAGGTACCTATTTCCAAAACAACACAGCAGGCTTTGCAAATGTCCCCAGATGGCCTCAGTAATCTAAATTGCAGATAACAAAATCACGCTGTGGATTATTGGAAGTTTTACCTTCAAGGTAAAGGGAAGATGATCTCTCTGGCTTTGAAAGGCCACTAATGGGTCCCATCTGCACACGGGCTCTCCAGAGGGATCTCCACGAGGGCCATTTTCAACCCATCTTAGACCCAGTGCAATTTTAGCTGGAGGGCTGATCTGGAGAAAGGAAAACATAACCATGAACATGAACGCGTGGACAACCTGAGCTCAGACTGCCCGGCACCTGGGGCATTCTAAACGTGAAAACAGAAAGAACACTAGGGTGGGTTGGTGACTTTGTCATTTAACCCAGAGCCCAACTGGCCATCTTTATCCTATTACTCGTTTTTCAGACATTTGAAGTGATTTTGATGTCAGAGTTGCTCAATCTAGTTCGTCTCTCACAATAGAACTACAATGTGCGTGGGTTTGTGGGGAAATTTTCAGGGTTTCATAATCACTGAATCACAACGTCACACAAGTTAGTTTTGTTTTGTTTTTATGATCCCAACACATTTTCTAAGGTTGGGGTGTGGATTATTCAAAGTCCCTCCACATATAGAATTTACTACTCATGCTAACATTATCTAACTAGACACTGCCCATGAAGGAATACTGCATGCTCACTTTGAAACACCAATAGGGAGGAAAGCAGTTTGCACCTAACAGCAAAGGTATCCCTGTAGTCTGGCCTTTGATGGCCTTGGTCTCGGACTATTTAGGAAATCACGGCATTGAGAATGCATTCCTGGGAAACAGAACCTACATTGTTCCCGGGCTTTCGGGGCTGGTTTGGGTGTTGCCTCGGCATCTTCACCCTGTGTCTGCAGCTGCTCACTTCTCCTGACAATCACTTCCACATGCCCGGTTTCAGAGCTGGAGGGGAAAGTCCCCGAGCACGGCTTGGCCACACACATTGAAGAGGACCCTCTCTCACGCTAAAGTGGCATTAAAAAATGTTTTATAGTATTTACTTAAAAGCTAGCTTTCCACAAAGGTCTTTAGTCTAGGCAAACCCTAATGTTATTTTTGGAATAATGGTGTCTTGTAGCAAAAGAACTTTACAGCTGGTACCAGAGAACTCAGTAAGGGAATTCGTCCCTTAAGAGATAAACCTACAGGTCCAAGGTGTGTTTTCGGAAAAGGCATTGTTTACAGTCCCTCTGGACCTGTAGAGGGAAACTGGCTTTAATATGGAGCAGAGATTTACCTTAGGAGCTACTGGTCACTGACTTTCTCAGGGATAACTGACAATGTCCTCGGAGAGCTAAAAATGTTGGTGCAGAGCAGGTTTTAAAAAACAAACAAATGTTCACAGCACCTGAGTGCCTGTAACTTTAGCTATATGTCAGGGACAACTTGGACTCTGTGCTGCTACCTTCAAGAGCTCTTTCCAAGGCCAAGGCAACGTATTCACTTCTTCCTTCAGGTCCAGACTGTCTGGTCTACGTGAAACCAAGGAAATGCAAATTAGAAAGGCTTAGCAAAGAGATGGTCTATTTCCTGGCATGCAAGGAGGTGAACTTCTGAACCAGGCATATATTTTTTCCCCTCTATTTTTTTTTTAAATTGATTTCAGTGAGAGGAAGGGAGAGGGAGAGAGAGAGATAGAAACATCAATGATGAGAGAGAATCATTGATTGGCTGTCTCGTGCATGACCCCTCTTGGGGACCAAGTCCCCAACTGCTGCCTCCCCCTAACCCCCTGCAACTTGTGCCCTGACCTCCCAGTTCATGCATCAATGCTCAACTACTGAGCTGCACTGACCAGGCTCTCCTCTATCTTGAAGGGGCATCTCTAGGTGAATTCTAAGGAAGTACATATAAGTAAGATGTTGGTTCACATGGTTCAACTCTAGTTTAAGCAAATATAAGTTTATGAAAGTACATATGGACATGAAAAACGGTGTGGATCCATGTGCAAATGGACCTTGAGTGCTTTACCCCAGCATCTATAATACAAGTCCCAAAGATGCAAATTTTCTCATTTTAAAACTTTGATTAACCAAAATTGGCAAAAGTTTCCCCAAACTATCTAGTGTGCTAAGCTAAATCTACCTATTGAAAGAAATATTTTTACTCTTATTAATGCTAAGAAATAAAGCTAAGCAAATGCCGGGACAACAGAATGATACTTATCTTTAAGAATTGATATAACAGTCATATGGATGGGACCCCTCCCATAAGCAGGGCCTCATGTTGGACACTGTGTGGGAGAAGGAGAAAGTGCCATTCACAGTTGCTATGCAGGAGGAGCCCTGGTTATCTGAGCAGACACAGTGGCAGACAGAATACTGAAGAAATTAAGTTTAAATGATTTTCCCAAGATCATGAACCACATTAATTACAATCTTGCTTTAAATCAGAGTCACTATACCACAACACCTCTCAAACACTTCTAGAATTTTATTATCATTCTTCTTTGCTTTAGTTTTTGGTCGGCCTTTAGCCATAGCAAAACTTTAGACCTGTGTCCTAAACTAAAGGAAAAGTGAAAAGGCAGAGGCCCAAATCAAATGTCTGATGAGAGGTGAACTGAAGGCGTTGGTGAACAGGATACACTAGCAAAAATTCAATGGAAATATGAAATAATATGTGAGGCCTCTTTTGAATGCCTGAGCAACTCTTAAATAATGACATACCTTTAATGGAACCAGGCCACTTCCTCCTCATTGGCATGCTTGCACAAGCCAGTATGTTTGTTTGTTTGTTCGTTTGGTTTAGCCTGTCAACTGAGACAGGACTGATTTTTAAGTCAAACTTTTTGTGCCAGATAGTTTTGCTTCAGGTATTATTTTCCTAGGACCCCACAGACATCGAAATAAAGAAAAACATAATTTCCAACTAACTCTTTTTATTTTTCACTAGTAAGTCATAGCCTTAAACAAGAGAACTTAGTGTACACTTGGGTCAGCTACTAAGGAGATACCAATAAGCCCTCAGGTTTCTTATCTTTCACTTTTCTCATCAACCTACATTTCTCTTAGAAGGAGAAAAACAAAACAAAACAAACAAATACAAAGACGGCCCTGGGTTTATCATCTTTCTCAGCACCATCCCATTAGAAAGAACCTCTCACACCGTAATGTCAAATGTCATTTGGTCTGACACAGATAATTCTATTAAGCCATTATAATGATCTCTAATGAGATATTGAATTTTATTCCAAAGAATCAGTGACCAAAGCACATTATTTTTTCTGATAAAGTAATTAATAAAATACGAGGCTCCCTATGCAAAATATATACCAAGGGTTCCCAAGTGTGTCGATACCCTAACCACCCTGAATAAAATAGCTGAGGCTTGAGGATGATACAGTAATGAGCACTGGGATCCATGCTGATGCAGACAATTTCACAAGCCTTCTCTTACAGAATAAGATATGTGTGCTACACTGGCAGCACGGCGAGCAGAGCATGGCCAGGCCACCCTCTGCCAGGAGGGGCTTTCCAAGCTAACACCGAGGGAGTCGCTCAGCCTCCTTCTCACTTATGCTCTTTAGACTATAAAAGGCATCTGCCAACATTGCTGTCTGGTTAATGTTGGCTGACTGCTTTGAAGATAGCAATTACAAAAGGATATTTTTGGAGAGTCGAATATATATAGATGTATGTGTTTAACTGGAAAATACCTGCTCTGAATATACTACTTTGTATATGATTCAGAAGAGTCTTACATGTCAATCTCCAATGAAACACGGAAACATCAGTCTAAAATATTCATCAGTCAGTTATCCTCGAGCAGAATTAGACCCTATTTTTTCCAAAGCTCTCTGCAAAGTAATGAGTTGGATCTTGAGAGAACAATGACTATGCAAGTAAAAATGTGGCAGCCATGAGGCAGCCATAGTCAACACACACAGCCTTGGATCCTAGAGATGGTTTCTACATTGAGAGCATCATTGCCAGGATGCTGGCCAGCTGTGCGGCACCTCCTCCTGGACTGCAAAAGCTGTTGACAGAAGTGACTACCAGACTCTGACTCTCATCTTATTCTTTGAACACAGAAGGAGTCTTTGCAGTATTAGTTCTGGTGTCGGCCTATCAGACTTGGTTAAATTATGTAGATCTAGAGAATGCCCCCAAATCTCCCAAAGTTTTTATTTCATCCAAGTCTTTGGAGAGTCTTATCTCACAAACAAATAGGACATTCAGGCCATAGGAATCCTGTAGCACCAAATGATGTCAACATTGGATGTGAAATCAATGCCCAGAGCTCACAGTTCTTTGCATCAGAGATGAGTAATTCTGGCTGAGTCACTGTTTCTTTCCAGCTTTTCGAAGCTCTCTCCAGAAAGCATCTCATAATGGACCATCTCAGACCTCATTGCTTACTGTAATGTTTTTATTTAATAATGCTGGCGGTGAGCAATGTCTTGATAGTAGTCCATGAAAACAGCACGTACTGTGCTACTTTAATCTTCATTAATATGATCATTTCTATATGAATTGATGAATTTTATTTTCCCATTATTTCTTATATTTAGAGCTGGAGATATTGTTCTGCCATCCTTGTTTTTTTTGTTTTGTTTTGTTTTTTGTTTTGTTTTTTTTTTTTTTTTTTAGAAATTAAGCCATAAGAAGGTCAGGAAATTTCTCAAAATTTACACAGCCTGTGAACTTTGAGCCTGTGCTTCCTATTCATTGAGATAACATTTACCTCAATGTTTGATTGTACAATTTGCAGAATTGTATCAAGTTTAAGTAAAGGAAAAAGAACGACTTCCACAGAGGTTGTGTATAGTGGTGGTTATGTGCATACAGGCTTTGAATTCTGGGTAATTCCATCAACAGCTCATCATTGACCCCATGCTATGTGCCAAGCAGACAGTGAACAAAAAAAGATGACCCTGGCTATCATGTAGTTCTTATACTTGGGCTTAGAGGTAAGGAGAAACAGACAAACTGACACACAATACATACACAAGAGAGAAAGGGAATGATAGAAATGCCAGATAATCATAAATGCAATGCTGGGCACAACAACTGTGTAATATGATCAAAAATGGCCTAATGGCCCTAGCCGGGTAGGCTCAGTGGATAGAGCATCAGCCTGTGAACTGAAGGATCCTGGGTTCAATTCTGATAAGGGCATATGCCCAAGTTGCAAGCTCAATCCCCAGTAGGGGGTGTGCAGGAGGCAGCCGATCAATGATTCTCTGATTCTCTCATCATTGATGTTTCGATCTCTCTCTCCCTCTTCCTTCCTCTCTGAAATCAATAAAAAATATATATATATTTTTAAATGGCCTAATGGTTGCCTTCTGAGCAGATTCCTTATAAACCAAGTCCCACAGGAAAGAAGGAGGCAGCCAGCCTAGGAATCTAGGGTCAGAGCATTCCAGGCAGAGGGAGCAGCAAGGGCAGCAGAAGGAAAAGATAGAACTTCAACCCCAGCTCCAAGTCTGACTGTGTGCCCTCGAGCATGTTACGTAACACATCTAGACCTTTTGTTAAGGGAGCCCTTTAAAGGGATTACAGTGGCTAACTCACAGGGACTTACAGGAATTAAATGAGAATGACACATAGTAAAAGGGTTAGACCCCCCAGAATGTTAGTCCCCCAGAGCAAGGAGGATGGGTCAGGTACAGAAGCTCATGAGGGCAGAAGGCCCCAGATGCCTAGTAAAAGGCAAAACTTGGAAAACAAAACCTCGCCCCCAGGGTAACCTATCCTCCCCTAGCGTATCACTGGCCCCTGACATTTTCCTCCCTAAAGATAACATCTAGGCCTCAGTTGTATTTCAGCTCCAGGTCCAGAAAAGCAGTAAAACCAGACAAGCGAGGCTGTGGCTGCCTCAGGACCAGCTACATTAACTGATTACCCCCTGCTCTGATACCCACCAATTAGTGGTGACCAAGATCCTGAAAGAGCACACCTGAAAAGCTGATGAATATGCTATTAAGAACCCCCCATACCTCCCCTAAGATTTCCACCTAAGAAAGAGAGAAACACGCTCAGGACAAAGGATCCAGTGCTTGCTCTCCCTCCTAGGAGCGCGCCTCTGCCACTATCACACAGGCACGTATTCCCAACCTCGAAGGGACCCAATGAAACTTGCAACCAGGGAGCACTGGGCAGCAGCAGCTTGCCCCAGGCTGATATCTGGAACCTGTCTCCAAGGCCCCTTTTCTCTCACTTCACAGTACGCCAGAGAGCTCAGCACAGGCTTTCCTGTTGCCTAAGTATATTTTTGTTGCCCTCATCCCCTTAGCTCGGTGCTGTGCAGCCCTTCCCTTTGGCTATCCGATCCCCATTCTCTTCCCTTAAATAAATTCAATTTTTCTTTATCCGCCATTTGAGATGGCTATTTAGCCTGCCACGCTTAGTGCTATTTAGCTCCCACCATCCACCATGTTCACCTTTCAAAAAGGCAGTTGATTTTTTATTTTCTCTTGACAAAACCTTTGAGATTCAAAGATTACTAAACTCTGATTTTAAAATCTGCTTAGGCCTTGATTTTTTTGTTGTCATTTTTGTTTCTTTTGGTGGTTGTTGTTTGTTGATTTGAGCCAGGGGCTGCCAACGCCCCCCCCCCCCAAAAAAAAACCCCCACAAAAAAACAGCAGGGAACTTAACATCAGAGAAGGGCCAGATTCTGAGTTCCTGGGAAGTCTGTATGCCAGGGTTGCCTTTATTTATAGAAGAAATCACAGCGTCACTCACTGGGGGCAGGGCTGGCCTGCAGTAGGCACAGTAGCACAGTACCTAGGGCCCACAATACTTTGGGGGAGGAGGGTCAACAGATATGTTGTAATTTCTTTTAAAAAATCTGAAGAAAAGAAGAACTTTAAGGTCAAAGAAACTATTTTAATATATAATATTATTTCTTTTCCTTTATCCCAACACAATCATAAGTTTTAATTTTTAACATTGTCTTTGGAGGGGGGTCCCATGAGGGCAAAGTCTCAAGGGCCCACGAAAGTCAGAAAGCGGGCCTGTCTCATCAGCTTCACATGTGTACGCAGGAAGAACTAGAGGGTGGTGATCTGGTTGAAAATGAAGCCGGCACTAGTCTCACAACTCAGCAGTCACAGAAAGTACCTAATGGTCACTTACATATCTGTTCATAAAGGCAGCTCTGGGGCAGAGTGGTCCATGTGGTGAGGCAGAGACTGAACCTAGACTGAAAACAACCTGAGGGAGGCAGCGAGGCCCCCTCTCAGCACCTAAGTGTAGGACACAGGGGGCCGGGTACTACCTGACCCCCTTCACCAAGGCTTTTCACTCCAGAGCACTGCACTTCCCGCTCTCGGGGTGCTGCTGCTCACCCTGCTTTCCGCACCATCTCCGCTTACTTCCCTGCCTCATCCCAGCCCTGCTTTTTTCTTAGAACACCCAGCCCAGATTTTTACCCAACTTCCCTTTTCCGTCGTTTCCCTGAGCTCAGTCATTCAGTAGAAAATTCTCCGGAGGCCATGTGACCACAAGGGATCAGTCCAGACGCACTTCAGTACGCAGAGCAGGACACATGCGGCCACAAACTGACGGCCGTGTCACTTCCACGGAAATCCCAGAAGTCCTGCCCCGGGCAGAATGGGAGCTACATGCGTGTGGGCTTTGATCTTCTGGACTGGATTTCTACTGAGATGATTTTGTGTTCTTGGTCATCAGAATTCCTAGCTGCTGTGGCATTGCTGGCAGTGGCATTGTTTCTTAGCTTGATGTTTTGTTTGCTTTGACTGCCCAAGAAGTGTCTGGATCTAAAAATTTACTGAAGAGGTAAGCTGCTTGGACGGGGTATTGACTCCAGCAAAAAGTAATAAACATGTTTAAAACTGGGAAAACTCTCCTTAGAGACGGAACTCTTAGCCAGGGCGCGTCCCCTACCCCCACTGAAACGGTAAAGCTGCCCGAGACTATCCCCCACAGGCACAGGCTTCCGTCGCTCTGAGCATGCCGCCCGCCATCTCCCAAACCAAACCTGGCCTGCAGCAAACCCTCACTCACCCACACTGCACTGGGAGGTGAGCTCTCCTGTGACCTTGTCCCGGGAATTCACATTTTCACTCTTACTCTGCCTGTGAATAAAAGGCCGTAAGGGATCCGATGCACCAGGAAATAAGTAGAACTTTCCTATTTGGCTGCTTCTGTGACCTTTCCTAAAGCTAAGATATTCAGTTTAATTTTTAATTTATTTTTAATTATATAACAAATCTATAAATGCATTTTTCTCCTCTTATTAAAACAAGATAGATAAGGTTCAGATCCCCTGTAACACGGCTCCTTCTGGTACCCTCTGTTGTCTCCTTCCCAGGAGCATTGGTGTGGTTTGTAAGTGCATCATCGTTCATGCCATGTTACGTCCATTTGCCTCCATGTATGTGTACGCGCAGGGAAAAGATACAGGATTGCTTGGTGGTTACTTTTTACATAATTGGAATTTTATACTGTATGTTTTTTGCTCTTCCGTGTTAGAATTGACTTTGTATCTCATTTTTAACTATACTACCACATTGATGGCATACACTAAAGTGTGTTTTGTCATTCCCCTGTTGATGGGCCTGAACCTGACCTATCAGGTGAGTGTCTTAGTATTCCACTCAGTCTAGGCACCTGGCCACAATTACTATTACACAGAAACACAAGATCCGAGTGTCAGAATTCCAAAGTCGTATTCTAAGAAAGGAACTTCCCATTTGCTGCTAAAAGGCCATGTGGAGATACCCCGTGCGTTTACAAAGGGAGATGGTAAAAAGAAAACCTTTAAACGGAAAATAAATTGCTGAGGGCTGGGGAATGGAAAGAAGCCAGGCTGGGAGAACAGCCATTCTAAATCAGTGAGGATACTAATGGGAAAGTTACGCTTCGGGATTTTTATGGGGCATGGGCTTTGTTTGAACACCCACCCTGACTCCTCATTTGCAAGAACAGTGTCCCTAAGTACTTTTCCACTATTCACGTAGGTGGACAGAACAGAACCTCCATTAACTTGCTCTGGGCTTTGGCTTGTCTGGTTTGTGTTGAACCTAATTAACTCCGCTTAACTGGGGCTGGACTGCACGGAAACAAAAATCAGCAGGGAGCACGGCAAGTGCACAGTCCAGTCTGTGGTCCAGGTGTGTGGTCACTCAGGTGCTATTGCTGTAAAGACGGTGCGTTCAAATTCAAGGTGCTTTACCTCTTAAGTCTTCCCAAATAGGAAGCCTAAAATTCTACACAGAAGTAGAGCTGAGCCCAGAGAAAGGGTGTGGCATAGACTACTAGAAATCCATACTCCAGTCAGGGGGCCTTAGGGCACTAAGCGATCAACACCCAAGCCTTTTTGCCCAGATCCTGGGCCCCAGTCCCAGCCCTGGGCTCCTCGGCTGCACCGTCCTGGGCACGTTACTTCTCCTCTTCATGCTTTTGCTATCTGTCAGTAAAACTGAGGTAATAATATCTTTTCACAGGATTGTAAAGATCCAATGAAATCATCTATGTAAAATACTAATTCAATGCAGTGCCTGGCACATGGTAAACATGAAACGAATGTTCGCTTTTATTAACCTAAACAAAGCACTTGGTATTCAGGCACAAAAGTCCTGGTATTTGGCTCTAAATGATTTTAGAGTGAATAAGTATTCTGATTTTTTTTTAACATGAAAGAGGATCTCGATAACATTTACCGAATAAAACTAGATACTAACTTCCCACATCATGACTCAGCCACGAAGTTTATCACAAATCTGTAATCCCAAAACCCCAGAGGTGGCCTTCCAGATTTGAGACTTTCTTAAAAGTGCTATTTGACATTGTAATAATCTCACCCTGGGTTCAGGCCCCATTTCTCCAGTTTTCTGCACCATTCGGGTCCATTTAGCTCTGAGCACACGCTGGCAATGATCCTTTTTTAAAGGAGCCTGAAGCGAAGAGACAGCAGGACACACGGGACTCCTCCAGCCAGAGTCTGGGTTCTACACCGTGACCGATTTGCCTCCTCAGGAGGGGTAGCCAATCCCCAGAAGGTGGAAAGGTATAGAGTTCAAAGAGAAAGTGAATAACCTCTTCATGTGCTTTAGCCATTAACATCCTTGGCTTTTCCGACTTGCTGTCACCCTCTGCAAACCCCAGCGTTATTGAGGGCACATTTGAGTGCCTCATTCTATGTCTTTGAACAAACTAAGTTGCAACTACAGTTCCTCCCTCAAGAGCAAAATTTGAAATTTGTCAAGAAATACTGAGTGCTGTTTGCCAGTGGATATAACTCAAATGTCAGGATCTGCTTTTGTGCGCTCAGTCCCCAACCGCACCAGACGGCCTGTGTTTATTCAGTTTCTCTTCTCCTGAAGCCGGGGAAATAGAATGTGCTCCTTACTGCTGGGTTTAGAAAGAGCTATGAAACCCCTGAAATTGAGTTGTTTGAAGTAAAGTGTTCTCTCGAGGTCACAGAGGGCCACCTGGGCGAGGGAGGGGCTGTGGCTAAATCCGGCTCTAACATCTCGCCAGAAAGCTTGAATTAGAGCTACGCACACAGAGCCGTCTCCCCCAGAAGTTGCCGCCAATAGAGTCCTCTAAGATGTGAAAATGAGGACTCCCTCTCCCCTGGCTTTCTTCTGAAGAACAGAGCGGGGATTATACCACCAGCTGTTTTCTTCTTCTTCCTTTTTGTTTACCGTTTCTTTAGCTAAATGACACCGAGAGGAGCGGGAGCATAAGGTTCTGACATGGCATTTTTGCTGCATCACTTCATTCCATTGATCCTGAAGCAGCAGGGCAGGTGGTATCCGGGGGATCCCCTCCGGCCTGGCTGCTCATTAGGCTTTGGGGTGTGGGGATGACAGGGAAGCACAGTCACCCAGAGGCCCAGCCTCCCAACATGGCTTTCTTTGTGCCCAGAGAAGACTTCACAGGCCTGACGAAGCCTCCAGAGGGACAATGGCTGAAGGTCCCCAAATGCGAGTATTCGGGGGTGGGCTCCCAGGCACTGGATCAGCAGGGGAGAAGTTGGTTCTGTGTCCGCCCCACAACCTTACCCACTAAATGTACCAAGTCAACTATTCTCTAAGTGCCCGTCTAAATTAGTAATGACGGTTATGTTAGTGCAATCCTGAGTGCCATAGCCTTCGGCTAGGCTGTGATGGTTGAGAATGTTTTCAGAATTAAAAAAAAAAATGCAGGAAACAGAGAGAGGGAGCACATCTGCTGGCCAAGTTGTTTAAGTCCTGTGGTTCCGGCTTTCCCAGGGGTAGTGCTGATGAAATATCACAGAGAGGGGCTGGAGCTGGCCTTCCCTTGAAGACAACAGCAGCTGCCCCTGTTGTCTGACCCAAGGCCTCCCACAAGGGCCTTGGGTCTAGGGAAGAGGCTCCAGAAACTGCCCGTGCAGTGTCTGAAATTCTACTGCGAGCATGTCAGCAACATCCTCCCCTGCCAAGGTTGCCAACTGGTGGCCCAAAGGATGTTGGAATCTCAAAGGCTATTAGCTGTCTTTTCTCCTTTCTTTTTAAAAATATATTCTTATTGATTTCAGAGAGGAAGGGAGAGGGAGAGAGAGAACCATCAATGATGAGAATCATTGATCAGCTGCCTCTTGCACGCCCCCCACTGGAGATCGAGCCCACAACCCGGGCATGTGCCCTTGACCGGAATTGAACCCGGGACCCTTCAGTCCACAGGCCAAGGCTCTATGCACTGAGCCAAACTCGCTAGGGCTTTTTTTTTTTTTTTAAATGTTTGAGTTTCTTTTCAAAATGTGAAGACCTGCTAACACCGAGCCCTCTTTCCCGTGGGGCAGCACTCACACAGGCTGACCAGTGGTCAGCCTGCCTAGGTGATGCCAGTGCTCTCCCACTCCCACAGAGGCCACAGTCCCGCTGGGGCCCCACACGCTCCACTGCCTGCTCTTGTCTTGTGCTGCCTCGACTTCACAGACGTACGTTGCCTACTTGTGGCACTGACTACATTCTAGTTTTATTGCAAATTGAGTCCTGTTTTATCTGTATGTTCTGTTTACAAGTGGACCTGGCTGTTTTGGAGGAGAGGGGTTCAGGATTACTCTATTTCTTCTGAATCTGCTACCCTGCCTTCTGAGGGATTGGTTTATCTTAATAATATGACTGCTCTTAAATAAGAGAACTATGGACTGTTATCTCTACTTTAATGAAATGAGAACAGACTGAAGTTAGAGGTGAAGACAAAGAGCAAGGAAGGTGAGGATGGACAGAGTAAGACTGAAGAGTCTGCCAGCAGAGACAGTACAGCTCTGAGCCAGCCCATGGATGTTTTGTTTGTTTAGCCCATTACTACAAAAACATTTTTTTCAGGCAAGATTTAAAAATCAACTGATCAGTGGCTGATTCTAGGTCTACAGCAGGGAATATACAAGATAAGCCTGAACTACCTTGTAGGACCAGAAAATAAGAAAGTGTTGGGGGGCGGGGAGTGGGGGGGGGAGCAACCTGAAAAATGGAAATGTAACAAAGGGACAAGGGAACCAACTGAAAGAGTTCCCAATGGCCAAAGTGAGAACAATTTGAGTAACTAAATAATGTATTAAATTATTACTCAAAATATAAATACCTGTGAGCCCATACCAATATAGACAAATGATCAAATCCAGTCACAAATGAGGGAGAAAAGAAAAATCTCCCAAGCAGGACTTCACATAAATTATGTATATTCCCCACTCCAGAAGGTGAAGAAGCTTATTCCCCTCTGTACGTATGGGCTGTGCACAGTGACTTCTTTCCAAAGAATACAGTGTTGGGGGCAGGGGAGAGAGAACAACTTTACAGTGCGGACACCTCACCAACACCACCTCAGCCAGGTGACCAAGGCTATCATCATCAGTGACAATTCACGCTGAGATGATGTGATGACGATAGCACAACAAATCCATAGCCCCAGTCTAATTATGAGAAAAACATCAGCTAAATCCCAACCAGTCAGGTATCCTCAAAACTGTCCAGGTCATCCAAATGAAGGAAGTCTGAGAAACTGTCACAGCCAAAGGGAGTGTAAATGTAAAGTGGTCCCCTGGATGGGATCCTGGGTCAGAATAAGGATACAAGGTGAAAGGCAAGGAAATCTGAATAAAGTAGGGATGTTTGTTAATAATAAGGTACTAATATTAGTTCAATCATTTTAACAAAGGTACCACACCAATGTAGGCTATTCATAATAGTGAAGACTGGGTGTGGGATATATGGAAACTCTCCGTACTATCTTGGTAACTTTTATGTATATCTAAAAGTATTCTATCATCAAAGATATCTGTTAAAAAAATCAATTTACTTCACATTAAAATCTTGAGTCCTAGCTCTTCAATAATGCAATGTTGAATCTGGGATCCAAAGATCGGAAGGTGAGTGCCCTGCTACCGCTACTTCTCTATAACCTGCAACCCTACTTGCCAAGCAAAACAAGAAGAGAAAAATGCTCCCGATCCCGTTTTCCAAATCTTATACAGCGCATCTAACTAGCAGAGCTTAATTCATCTAGAGTACCCGACCTGCAATCCAGAAATCTGCATAGAATAATACAGAAAAGCACGCTGAATACCAAGAGCAAAGACAGATCCATCACACTTGCTCTCCCCAGCACCGAGGCCAAATATGACCCATCACTGACCTCATGCTTACATTGTTCTACACGTGCCTCTGCTTCCCTCATTCACAGTCCGTTCCTACTCCAACTTAAGGACCCTCGCACAATTTAAAAGGTGTTCTATACATGCTGGTGGGAAAGTTTGGGAACAATCGAGGTTTTAAAAGTCATCTTTCATATTCTATTCAACAAAATTTATCGGGCTTAAAATGCTCAGCTAAAGTAGGGAAGAGAAATGAAGACACCTATTTTGTATGAAAAACTGCCATCCTAGTTGGGGTGGCATCCTGTGAACACAAATCACTCTATCACAAGGCAGAACACTGTAATGTCATGCATGTTAACTGTGCAAATATCATACGCAAAATTATAAATACTATTTTTATTATAGATATATTATTCAAACATTGCATGTATGTTCACACATCCTATATAATAAAACCCTAATATGCAAATTGACCGAATGGTGAAATGACTGGTCGCTATGACACGTATTGACCATCAGGGGGCAGATGCTCAACACAGGAGCCAGAAGCCGGGCTCATGGCTGGCGAGCGCAGCTTCTTAGCACTGCCTCTCCCACCTCCGACACAGTGCTAAATAGCAGCGAGCCCTGCTTCTGGCTGGTGAGTGCAGCATTGAGCCTAAGCCAGCAGTTGGACATCCCCCGAGGGGTTCCAGACTGCAAGAGAGCGCAGGTCAGGCTGAGGAATCCACCCACCCCCAACCCCCTCCCAGTGCATGAATGTCATGCACTGGGCCTCTAGTCTAACTATAACAACAGAAAACTTAAAATTTTAAACTTAGTTACATACATTTAAGAATATTACATATCCCTATTATCCAATCATCACACCATTTATTCACTGATATTTTATAAACAAGAAAATCTATCAATTATCCCTACAATTAGTCTTTTTAAAAAAATATATTTTATTGATTTTTTACAGAGAGGAAAGGAGGGGGATAGAGAATCAGAAACATCAATAAGAGAGAAAACCAATCAGCTGCCTCCTGCATGCCCTCTACTGTGGATGTGCCTGCAACCAAGGTACATGCCCTTGACTGGAATTGAACCTGGGACCCTTCAGTCTGCAGGCTGACGCTCTATCCACTGAGCCAAACCGGTTTCGGCTCAAAGTATTCTCTTGA
The DNA here is from genome assembly GCF_000327345.1 of Myotis davidii. Lineage (NCBI taxonomy): Eukaryota > Metazoa > Chordata > Mammalia > Chiroptera > Vespertilionidae > Myotis > Myotis davidii. The sequence continues at coordinate 3,143,622 of NW_006285040.1, forward strand.
AACCTTTCAAGCATGCCAGTGTTAGAACTGTTCAAGAAGCCCCTTCCCCTAGAGATTCAAACATTATTTATACATGTCCATCTGCAAGAACCTTGCAATAGCTTGCAAAAAAATTAACAGGCAGAAATCAAGGTCTAGCTACTTGAACGTAAAGAAAATCCTGAGTGAAGAAAGTACCTGGCTACAGTCATCTGCTCTTTCTAGCTTATATTTTATGACTAATACCTGTTTGGTGGGGAACATGCACACACAGCACCAATTTTCTCTTCCATGTGATAGGTATTATTTTCCTAAAAGAAAATAGCCCTGCAAGAAAATGTGCTAGCTGGGATTTGAAACCTAAAGACAGATATTAAAGGCCTATGAAGTGAGGGCCAAATGGCATCATAGAGGTCATCCACTTCAGCCTCTAAACCTTACACAGGATCTCTGACAGATCCAAACTTCCCGCTGCCTCATGAGGTTCTTGGTTTAAATACGCAACTAGCTCTACTTGATAGAAAGGGCTTTTGCCGAGGGAACTGGCCTCCCTTCTGCTTACTGCTTTCTGGAGCTGGACAGACACAATTTCTCCTTCCATCTCCCCTGGAGCTGCTGAATAACTTAAAGCAGTTGTTCTCAACCTGTGGGTCGCGGCCCCTTTGGGGGTCGAACGACCCTTTCACAGGGGTCGCCTAAGACCATCGGAAAACACATATATAATTACATATTGTTTTTGTGGTTAATCACTATGCTTTAATTATGTTCAATTTGTAACAATGAAATTTGGGGTCACCACAACATGAGGAACTGTATTAAAGGGTCGCGGCATTAGGAAGGTTGAGAACCACTGATAAAGGATCCTGTACAAAGGTGGGGGATTCGATACGGCGCTGTAAGGAACTGGCAGGCCTGTGCCTTTTAATTGAAGGAAGTTCTCTGAAGCCAAAGAAGCTGGGCAATCAAGTTTAGTTAGTGTTGCTTGTAATTTTTAAAGAAAAGTAGCAAATAAGGATCATTATGTAAAATTATATAATATTAAAAAGAAAATAAGCAACTACGTGGATCAGACAAAACATGTCTCTGTAAGACATTTATCCAGATGCCAGAGACAATGAGTGGGTTTCTTCCCACAGTCGCATTTTCTTTGGCTCATCCTGAACTTCCTGCAAGACTACTGCTTGCAGGCCAGTTTCCTGGGTCCTGGCTAGAGGCAGGGGGTTTGGGACAAGCCTGGTATGAAACCCCAGCTCTCTGCTCATCTGCTGTGCGACCCAGGGAAAGAATCTGGAGGACCTTGAGTCTCATTTCTGTGAAAGACAGTGCATACCTCCTAGAGCCCTCATGAGAAATAAATGAGACAATGCTTGTACAGTGCTCAGTGGTGCACCCGGCCTACATACAGTAAGTGCAAACTAAGGCTGGCTGGAAAATTTCCTGTCATGCTTCTCTTGACACAAAATACTGCTTATTTTTAAAAGGTGTTGTCTATAGGGAAAAAAATATCCCTGATGGGTTTTCAACAACAGAGTATGACAGGCCTGTTACTTAAGAACATTAGAGCTTGGACTTGTGTAAAAGCAGCATGAGACAGCTGTTTTAATAACTACGTCACAATGCTGACTCCAGTTAAGCTCAAAACCAGCTAAAAACCCCCCGCAGCTTTACAGAGGGGCTGTTTCCAATCCGGGCATACCTCCTCATAGACGAGTCAATTGATTTGGGGGGAACTCAAATATGTTACTGTAGATTCATCGCTATTTGATTTCAGATGGTTGGCGTGAGCACTGCCAAATCTGTGGCAACAGGAGTGTATTAAGAATGTAGGGGGTGGCCCGGCTGACATGGCTCAGTGCTTGAGCATTGACCTATGAACCAGGAGGTCACAGTTCAATTCCAGTCAGGGAACATGCCCAGTTCCAGGTTTGATCCCCAGTGTGGGGTGAGCAAGAGGCATCCAACAGATAATTTTTCTCTCATCATTGATATTTCTATCTCTCTCTGCTTCTCCCTTCCTCTCTGAAATCAATAAAAATATATATTTTTAAAAAGAGTATGGGGTGTGGAGTCATTTATCATGGAGCCGAATCCTGGCTCAGTTTCCCTATCTGTACAATAAGAATAATAATAGAACCTACCTCACAGGGTTGTCATGCAGATAAATGAGATAATGGAGATAAAGCTTTTAGGGAGAGCCTGGAACAGCAGCACTCTGTGCATTAGTGATGACGGTGGTGGTGATGATGATACTATGTGATCAAAATACCAAAAGGAGCAGAGGACTCTTCAATACTCAAACAAAGCTGGGAAATGTTTGTTCACAAAGATATAAATCATCTAACAGAAGTATTATTTAATCTCCATTTGGCAAGTTTCTTGGGTCACTCTGCCAAATCACGAACAAGGAATATAAGAGAATGTCCCGATAAGCTAGGTCTCATTTAAGGTGCAAACAGCTTAATGGACTCCCTGCTCCAAGGAATCATCTGTAGCTTAAGATCCCATGCCCACCCAGAACTAATATAACACTGCATGTCAACTGAAGCTGAAAAATAAAATTTTGAAAGAAGATCCCATGCCTTGATGCCTTACATATAAAAATAATATCCTCCAGAGCTCTCAGACTCCTGCCTGTCACACTCCCGTCACACTCCTGTGTGTGTGTGTGTTTGTGTGTGTGTGTGTGTGTGTTGGGATGGGAGGGGGGCAGGAAGTGAAGCTGACCTTTGCTCCCCAGGTCAGAGCACAATATTTGATCCAAAAAAGAAGACTGTTTTCTCTGCTGATGGGGACAGATACTGCAGAGAAGTTGCTGTTCCTCAGGAATGTCTGCCTTCCTCGTTCCATTGCTCCTTCCTCTGCTTACAGGTTATCTCTGAAGCTCCCACTAGTCTAAGAACTACTATTAACTCCATCTTTATATTTATAAAAAGCAACATGCACTTCTAAAACATGTAAAACACACCAAGGAGGCACAAAGAAAATACAATCTACAATCCCCCTCTGCACTTCTTCCATGAGGGCACCCCGTTGACCCTCTTAGGAGTCACAGCTCTGGTTCTCCACACACATAGCAACTCAGCATCATAGGCACAGAGAGGGGGAATTCCCTTGTTCACTTTTGGTTATAGTTGTTAATGCCTTCACTTAAATGTTACATATCTCATAGGCATCCTTACCCCTAAATCAAGTGCAATTTTAAATAGGCGACTAATACTCCATATCAAACATGAACCATCATTTATTTGTCTACTGATGGGCACTTAAGTTGTTTTCTAGATTTTACTACTAAAAGCAAGGTCACTGTGTTGGGGGTGGGAGGGTGAGTCCTTATTTCATTTTTTTAATTAAATCTTTATTGTTCAGATTATTACATCTGTTCCTTTTTTTTCCCCCCATAACTCCCCTCCTCCCAGTTCCCGCCCACCCTCTGACCTCACTCCCCACCCACTGTCCTCATCCATAGGTGCACGATTTTTGTC